>NC_137958.1:8239214-8626328 GCF_963924665.1 Micromys minutus
AGACTGCCTCCTGGTGGTGAGAGTGGCTGCAGGTGTTGAGACTGTCTCCAGGTGGTAAGGGTGGCTCCATGTGTTGAGACTGCCTCCAGGTGGTAAAGGAGGCTCCAGTTGCTTCTGGTCTACTGAGCTTTCTCTTGAGTTATTTAATCAAGCATGACTTTACTGATTCTTCCTCAGCTGATGTCTATGTCATATGGATGTTTTTGTGCAGGATTTTCCAGTCCATTGACACTATAACACATAGTAGTCTAAAATCTTATGATTGAGAACTATGTAATGAAGTTATAAAACCACCAAAAATAGAATATGAAAAACATATCTTGTGTTAATTAAGTTTATATTTTTTTCCTTGGACTGCATTCATAGTTGTCCTTGGACACATGTGGCATGAGCTTAGTGTGAAACAGACTGAAGAATTGTGGAAGAACCACTGTTCCTGTCTTAGTGATGATCATAAGCAGGTTATGTGTTTCTCAAAATAGCTGAGTAAATCTTTCTTGGGTTTGGTAATGCTGCCATAAACACTTCCATGGCTGACTCATGCTATTGATGCTTCACTCACAAATGAATCAGTGAAGGTGGTATGTCCACTGGAGGAGGGAGAGAAAAGCTGAGCAAAGATCCCTGCAGCCGTGACCAGGACTGCTGGTCAGCTGGTGTCTCCTGATGGTCACTTCTAGTTTTAGGTGTGGTTTTAGCCATGGAAGGACAAGTTAGAGTCACCAGTGATGCACTGGAGATGGAAAAACTGTTTGGTGCAGAACTTGGCCTCCAGCTAGTTTCCTGTTCCCATTGTCTGGAAACTTGACAAGAAGAGAATGTCAAGTCTCTGGTGGACAGCATGGTACATCATGTATATCAAAAGAACATTGGGATGATGGAATGGTGGGCGCTGGGACAGCTGTGAATGTACGGACTCCGAGCACAGTACCTTTCCTCACTCAGCATGAGCTTGGGGAGGTTTCTATTATGTTAGTTTGTAAGCAGAATCCAGATCTCTGGTTTCCAAGGAATAAGGTAGGGTTACATCTACAGTAAGGTCCTCTTGCCTTGCAGTGGAATATGGGGGCACATATCTCCTGGAACATGGGTACTAAGATGTTTTATATATACATATATATTACAGAATGAAGCTATGGTGAAGTTCGTCATCAGAATGCTGAACTAGACTGCTTAGATGCCTGACATTAGAGACTATAACAATTGTGGGCATGGCCTTCCTTCTTAAGGCCTGGCTGGCTTCTTCATTCCCCCACCCCCACACAAAATATGTTTTCCCATGTGATGAAAATACATCACAGATTTTCCCATAGGCCAATCTAGTGGGGGATTTTCTCAAGTGAAGTTTCTTTTTCCAAGAGTGATCCCAGCTTTGTCAAGTGGACGTCAAACCAGCTAGCACAAAGACAAACTTGGGCTAACTGTAGTACTCCTTTTAACAGGTAAGCTGTCACTCCAGCCCTAATGTAGTACATTAATTGCCCCATGATTATTTGATGTATATCCTCTTTTTTAATTGCAAAAAATGTTGTGTGTATTTTTATATGTAAAACATTGTCAGTGACTTATTTTCCTGGGATTAATTTTTATAAATGAAAATCACAAGTCATACTTATTTTGCATAAGTGTGTGGATAAAGAACACGAGAAAGCAGATCAAAGAATCGCATAGAAGGCTAAACATACCAGTGTGCTTGTGATGATGAAAAGAAATTCGATGACACAGTGCCCATTTTGATTCCCGAGTTATCAAAGTCAGAATAAAAACAATGCTGACTACCACTATGAATGCGTTCTTCCCCACGGTGTGCAGACATCAGAGAACACTGGGAAGCAGCCATCAGACCCCATGGGAAGATTTCTTTTGAATTAATTAAATGAAGAAAGATCACTTTTGGAGGGATGAGCATGTTTGGCTATATACAAACACACCTCGAGGAAGAAGGGTTGAGCTACTCTTCTGTTGTGAAATAGGGCAACTACTACGGGTTGTGATTTGTAGTCTGTCCGAAAAGACCCAAAACAGATGACCGATCTCTGTCTCTATATCTATTAAAATTATCATGGATAGGACCAAAGAAATAGCTCAGTGGACAAAGATACTTGCTGAATGCCAAGTCTCTAACAACCTGAATACACACATAAATACACACTCACGTGCACACACACACTCATGGACACACACGCACACACACTCAAGGACACACACACACTCAAGGACACACACACTCAAGGACACACACACACTCAAGGACACACACATACATTCATGGACACACACACTCAAGGACACACATACACACTCAAGGACACACACACTCAAGGACACACATACACACTCAAGGACACACATACATACACACACACACACAACTTAAATATAAAAGTAACCACCATAGAGAAAATCAGGAAGAAAAGATTTTGGACGTAAATTATAACTGTGACTTTCCAGCTACATCCCCCAGTACTGTGCTCAGCTGCCTGAGCATGGAGGGAGATGACCCAGAGGTTTGCGTGCACGTGCCTGCATCCTTTCCCAGGAACTCAGAGAGCAGCAGGCCCTGAGACGAAGAGGGTGATGGCATACAGATTTACATGCACACATTCACACACGCTTCTCATGGAAGGTGCCTCAAATGGTTGGAAATCATCCCCAGGGCACAGACCTCAATGCGGTGAACTGACTGCTCCAAATATAGACAATACAAACACTAATTCTTGGTCATGGCAGCTTTGAAGACTAGCCAATCCCATGTTAATAGTGCCAACCCCTACAATATTTCTTAGGCCATGTGCTAAAGTTGAGAAGCTAGATGATTTTTGTAATGACTCAAATTCTCAGAATCAATAATTTTTTAGCTCCTATCTTACTGTTTTAGTTTTTGTTTACCCCTGCCCCCACCAGACAGGGTTTCTTTGTGCAGTCCTGGCTGTCCTGTTGCTCTGTAGACTAGGCTGGCCTCAAACTCACAGAGATCTACTTGCCCCTGTCCCTCAAGTGGCTTATTCTTTGGCATTTTGTTCTTTGCTTCATATTTTAACAACATCCAGTTTGTTTCATATACTTCTATTCCTGTCAGCTCGGGATCCATCTTTCTTGGTTCTTTTTCCTTGCGTCCTGCCTAGGTAGCTGCAGGATGTGGCAAAACCCCAATTGTTCTGCCATTTAATTATCCTGTTAGTAAAACGTGGATGATCACATCTTCCATGCCAGTAGGGATAAAAGGTGATCATCTGCAGGACAAAGCCTTGGAGGTTATGAACACATTAAAAGGTAACATGTTATTAGTATGATCAGTTCATGGGCCCAGCACATGCTCCTCACTGATGACATAGTTCTCAGCACAGAACCCTGGTCTTTCTCCTGTTTGAACATATTCTCCTCTGTCTTTCCCTACAACATCCAGAGCTCTTGTCCTTGCCTGTCCTTGGGATGCTTATAGATTCCTCCAGGCAGCTCCCAACACCTGTTAAAGCTCAGGAAGCGGGTCCAGGCCATGCTGTAGTCAGCCTGTGTCTCACAGACCCACCGTGAAGAAGGGAGTTTATAAACCATTCCATTCCAGTGAGTTGAGACAGGCAGAACTCAGAACTGAGAAAGACACATGATATAAATACACTCTGACCATGCATCTTTCCAGAGGTCACTGCCCTTCCCCAGTGCTTCTCAGAACCAAGACGGAGAGTTCAAAAGCCATGGAAGAGACATACTGCCACTAAGGTTCTCAACAAAGAAGGAAATGTCTTATTTTCCAGGCTCCACACTTGGGGAAAAATATCTCAGGACCTTCCATACCTGTTAAAGTCACATTTTACATAGAGAATTATAATGTATTACTTTTCAAATTCTAAGGGGAAAACACCTCAAAACAGCACACACTGATGGTAGAGATACTTGAAGTACAGCGAAGTAACACTTTTAGTGCTTCCAGTAACAGCCAGGTGGTCACAGCCATGAGAGCAAGATTTACCACAACTTTACAAGCTTGTGTGCTTTATAAACTCCCTTCTTCATAGTGGGCTTATGAGACACAGGTTGACCACAGGATGGCATGGACAGGCTTCCTGAGATTCAGCAGGTTTTGACAACTGCTGGGAGAAACCTATAAGTACCCCAGGGACATTTAAGGGGATGTGTGTTATCCATTTCATCTGTAAGGTTGGCAGGCCTATTTGGACAGTCATTCTGAATTGAGATCAGAAGGCTAACAGGTCGTGGCTAGGATATGAAAGTAAGAGCATCCCAGGAGAGAGGTCTGCACTTGCTAAGGTTTGGACCAGCCAGGCGACACTCATCAGAGAAGCCAAGAGGACTGGGATGGCTGGGTCAAGGCAGAGGTGGGCATGGAGCTAAGGAAGACTAAGGGTGGCCCCTGAGGTTTCTAGAGGAACACTAATAAATCTTGTGCCTTTTTCTCAGCTCACAGTGCCTGGCTGTTCTAAAGGGGTGAGACAGGTACACTCCCCACAGTTGATGCTGCTCTGGACTTGGGTAAGGGGGTGGGAGTCATTGAGGAGTCTCAGAGAACACAGTGGCATGCCCATGAGAGATCACTAGGGACAGGTCAGGTGGAGAAACCACAAGGTCACTTCAGACACACTAAAGGTGACCTCCTGTGTAGACATAGAAAATGGTTCTCATCTCTGGCTGTGGTCATGAGGAGCTGGAGTTATTCCTAAGCATGTAGCTCTTCAGCTTCCAACAAACTGGGGGCATTTGTAAAAGTGCCTTTCTGACCTATATTGTTCTATTCATCAGCCCCCTCTAATCTTTAGCCAGCACTGCCAGCTGTCTGAGACACTGTCCTTGGCAGCACCTCATAGCCACCTGTTCCAACCCAGGACCACTATCCCTGGTTCAGTCCCATGTTCTTCTTATAGTCTGTCTAGTTCTTTACCCTTTGAGCTTATCACTCCTTTAGTGCCTGCTTTCATGTGCCACCAGCCAGGCAGCAGCATCAAATAAGTCACCAGACAGATCATCATTCTCCACTGGGCACCCGTAGTCCTTTGTAGGATCCAGGGCCAAGGAATCTAGAACTGTACCTCTGATGTGCTGGGAGGCATGGCAAAGTTACATAGGAAGTGTCTCCAGGGACCTTCTGGGCCCTTCACTCGTCATGCAGCAAGACACCCAGTTGGCTTGCCTTGAGAGTAACTGTCAGTGGAATCCTCGGCTCAGTCCCAGCTGCTGGGCCAGTGAGTTTGTCTACTAGCAAAGTGCCTGGCAAGTACCTGGGTCATAGCTCTGGAGAATCTGCTGAGCTGTACTGGTAAGTAGAGCTGGCCATTTCTTTTAAGCTCCAAAGCCTCTCCCCTCTGCCCTGTGGCTCACACTGGGGGGCCAGTGACATACTACCCTGGGTACCAGAATGATATGCTGTACAGGTATGTGTGTTTTAAGGATTCTATTTCTGAAACAATAGGTTTGGGCACTGGTGCTGGGCTACTGACTCCTTTGATGGTTCAGCTTTTGAGCCTGGGAGTCCAGGTTACCTGCTTCTTGCCCTTGGGTCTAAGAGTTGGAATGATACAGCTTTGGGTAATTGACGTATCTGTCTTTTTTTTTTTGCTGCAAGGGGAGGAGGGTTTGTAGTGATGTAAAATGAACATTAGGAATCTAGCCAGAGAGAATTAAATGCAAGAGAGGGACAGCAGGATGAATAAAGAGGATAGAAGATCTATTGCACGATAACCAAAGGGTGATGAAAAAGAGACCCATTCTAGGATACCATGAGTTCCTGAATTCATCTATGCTGGGTGCTATGCATAGATGAACACTACACACATCACATATATGGAGACATGCTCTTTCTGGTTAGTTCCAGCTCTAGGCAGGCTTTTGTCTTTTATAGCCGAAACATCTGATGACTATGTGCCTCTTGATGAATGGCCAGGCTTCTAGCTCCATTCATTTCCTCTTTCTGCTCCCTGTGCCAGGGAGCATGGATGACATAAATCTGCATCCCAGGGTGGATGGGGTGCTTCAGGCAATCCCACCTGTTCTTTAATGACACAGATCTGTGTGGTTACAGCCTAGTGCAGGCTGGGTTCAGCTACTGCTAGTCTGAATTATGGAGATGGCACGGCTGTGTGTTCCACAGGAGAACTTGAGACTTGATTATTTTGGTCCCCGAGGGAGACTGTTGCCATGTGGTGACCCATAAGTCTTTCACTGTGGACAGCTGCAGATACGGAGATAAACCTACTCGGGCAGCAGTAGACAAAGTAATGTCTAGCAGGTCAAATTGTTGAGTGTGTTCAGTGAGGGGCCACACCAGCAGCTCTCCACATATCCTGCCACCCCACTGCCGTTAGATGGCAGCTTAACCTGTACACCAACCACAAGGACTCAACAAGAAGGATGGGCGACACTCAAAGCCAGATCGGGCAAGAAGGCTAAGCTATGTCTGCTTCTTGGATCCTGGCGTACAGACAGTCCAAAGGGGATCAAAGAATGATGATGACCTCACATGAAGATGCTAGCACATTGTTGACAGAGCCCACTCTGCACGTGTGGGCGAGACAAAACAAATGACAAGGAATTGATGGGCCAGCAGGGGGTACACAGCCACGTCATAGCTGGACTTCAGAAGGGCTCTCACTTGACGTCTCCGGGCAACAATCCTCTTCTCCACAGGACTCATAGCCTTTGAAATTTGCACAAATGGACTCCTATATTTCACCCAGGGAAGCTGGACGTGTTCTACACATGGCCTTTGATTGGCTCAGGCAAGGTGTAGACAACAGCAATGAACTGAAAGCTTTATCCATTTTGGGCCTCTGTGCTCAAGAGTTCTAGGTCTGGAGTCTCACCTTGCCATTTAGCTGCCTGGTGGTCTCCTGCTCTGAGAAAGAGAATTGTCTATATTCTCTGGCCAAATGACCAGCCGTTGGGCCCCTTCTGCCTTCTCCCCATGAAGGTCTCCGAGACAGTGGGGACCTGTCTTGTACATCCTAGTCCTTCTACAACGGAGCTATATGCAGTCTTGCTGCTATTTGCTGTATCATGGAAGCACACACTAGTGAGCCCCAAATAACAACCGCCATATCTGCACACATTTGCCGTGCGTGGAGAGATTATGAGACAAGTGTGTTTTACACTCATCTGGTATTTACTGTTATCCAGACAAGGATCTGAGCGTTTAGCATTTTCTCTTCCTCCCTTACACAAAGACTGCAGAAGGGCTGGTGTCATCCTTACTTTGAAGAGGACAAATGTGGCTCAGCAACATCAGACTGTGTCCCACTGTCAGAACAACGGAAAACAGACCAATCAGAAAAGCACCTTGTGCTACTCGGGTCAGCTGTTCTTGAAGGGCCTGGCCGTGCCGGGCCTTGATAACAGCAATTGTTCTTAGGCGCTGTCCAGATGCTCTGAGACCAGACAAACAGGGGTGTGAAGCCTCTCGATACAGTGCGTGGTGACCGTGATCTCCCCACGCCAGTCGTCTCTCTCAGCTGGGAATCTTCAATAAGCAGTGATTACAGACAACGCCTGCGCTAAGCATGGCCCAGGGCTTGGCCTCAGAGGGCATGGCCTGCACACAGACACAGGGACCACACAAATCTTTCTGTACTGCAACTAAATTCAAGCCTTATCGACTGCCAGGAGCATCCTCTGACTCCAAAGAAGTGAATGGATTTTGAGGATGATCCTAAAATGGTGGTGTTTTTGGATTATTTGGTTTACTGTCCAAATATGAATAGTCATTGAATTTCAGCAAAATGAAAATGCTACCAGAGAGGTGACACTCAATTGTGTCTGGTTGAAAATACTAGATTGTACTGGCATATTTGCACACTGGTGACATCAGGCATGTGACACAAAATAGTGACATTGGGTGTGTGAGCTGAAATAGTCACTAGGAATATGAGATAGAATAGTGACACTAGGCTTAAGGGGCAAAGTAGTGGTACTGAGTGTGTGATGACAGTGAGCATTTGTGAGTGACAGTATGTGTGGGACAGTGTGTGTGAGAGTGACAGTGGGTGTATGTGGTGACAGTGTGTGAAGGTGACAGTGTGTGTGTGTTTGTGTGACAGTGAGTGTGTGTGGTGACAGTTAGTGAGTGGTGACAGTGAATGTGTGTGGATGACTGGATGTGTGTGTATAACAGTGGGTGTGAATGTGACAGTGGGTATGTGACAGTGAGTGTGTGGTGACAGTGGGTATATGGTGATAGGGGTATATGGTGACAGTGGTGTGTGTGTAACATTGGGTGTGTGTGTGTGTGTGTGTGTGTGTGTGTGTGACAGTGGGTATGTGTGGGTGACACTGGGTGTATGTGGGTGACAGTGAACATGTCTGTGTGACAGTATGTAACAGTGTGTGTGGTGACAGTGGGTGTGTATGGTACAATGGTGACATTAGACAAGGAAATCTGAATGTTGACACCAAGTGTGTGATTTGGTGACACTGAATAGTGATAAGGGTAGTAGCTGACTTGACTCCACCTCCATCAAATTCCTCTCCTTCCACGTTCTCCAGTGTGTGGTATGCACTTTGATCCCCTCCGCTGTGTGAGGAGATGAGCGCCAGTTCTCCCGTCTACCTGCAGGGACTCCTCCCAGCCTGCAGACAGTCAGACATCTTTGCACTTCCTGTGTCCTGTGGCTCTGCCTCTCTTGAGCAGAGTCCTGCCCATCTCCACCACCCCCAGGGAGAAGTCTAGGGAATCACTGTTATCCCCAATGTCCCCCATCTTGGATACAGTTGCTTAGAAAAGTTTGGAGCTACATGCTCCAAAAGTTTGAAGCTGACTTAGTGTTGTTTCTGGTTGCCATGACAAAAGGCCTTGACATAGCAACTTAGGGGAGAAAGGCTTACTTTAAAATATACAATTTCAGGTTACAGATCATCACTGTGACGAGCCATCCAGCCACACCCAAGTCAAGAGCCAATGAATAAATGCTCTAATTTCCTGTTCAGTCTGGGGTGGGGGATTTCACCCACACTCAGGGCAAGACCTCTCACCTCAGTTTATCCAGTCAAGAAAATCCCTCACAGGCATTTGTGGGAAGAGCTCTTTCTGAGGCGGTTCTACATTCTTTAGAGTTGACATAACCAGCTATTACTTAACCATGAAAAGAAGAATGGAGAGAAGACTAAACCAGACACCTCACATGGAAGATAGCAATAGTATTAATTAATAGAAAACAACCACCTTACCATTAAAATGTGCACATTTAATCAACTAAGGATTGTAACCACACATAGCTGATTTAAGCTGAGGTTGAATTGAATCATATTGGCAAAGGCTTTTAGATCACAAAATTAGCATAATCTCTCTAAAGCGAATGCATGCTCACCTCATCTGGCAAGGTTGCAATCAAAACGGATGATGAGATGTTCAGAGCACAATTTGCAAGTACAAATTAAGAGACTTAAAAAATTGTTGATATTTTTTGACTAGATAATTCCACTTCAGGAGCATTTTGGGTACAGGGGTGTTCTGTGGCGTGACTGATCATATGGCATACTATATATAACCTGGCTGTCAACAGGAAAACAGCTGGTTACATTTTTATAAATCTATTCCCTGAAACATTACATAACTATTAAAATTCTGTTTACAACAAGCATTTAATTGTCTAAAAAGCTGATCTTGTCATAGTGGGCAAAATGGTTGGGTTATCAAATTAATTATAACTTCAGAAAGTACATGCAGTCCAGGAAACAGGAGAAAGAAACAGAACAAGAATATGAATAGTAATTATGTATCGTGGGCTTGTCAGTGTTAGTAAGTGAAGGCTTTTTTCTATTATATATATGACATGAATGACTTATGTAGGATGTATCATATATATTCAGTCTGGAGTGGGGGGATTTCACCCACATCCAGGCTAGGTCCTCCCACCTCAGTTTACCCAATCAAGAAAATCCCTCACAGGCATTTTCTGGGAAGAGCTCCCTTCCAAGTTTGCTCTACAATCTGTCAAATTGACAGAACCAACCATCACTTGGTTGGGTATGAGGTACCCATGGTGCTGGGTAGACTTCTACAACCATGATTTTTTTCTCTCTTTTGTCAGTCAATAAAAGAAGAATGTACTTGAGACTAAACAAGATACACAGTACACACACACACACACACACACACACACACACACACACACACACACACACACACGCTTGTTCCACAGTGTTTTTACAAGTGAAAAGAGACACGTGATAAACTTTTATCAAATACCTATGATGATCCTGGTTCCAGGCATGGGAACTGGATAAATGGGCATGCTGCCATCCTGAGCCTGTGATGTGTCTATGTGATGAGAATGACCTCCCAACATGTTTTGCACATTCTGAAGATTCTAACAGAGCCACAGAATGTTATTCTAGAGGGATGACTCTAACCTAGACACAGCAGACAACTACTAGAAGCCATGACATTTGCACTTCTAATGGTCCTTTCACCTTCACCCCTACTGCCCTTTCCCTACTGACCAGCAGGATCCAGGCCAGTGGAGCTGATAGCCAGGTCATTCCAGAGCACTAGAGAGACTGAACCTTTAAGCCCTGGGGCTGGGATGACTATACTTCTCAACTGAAAGTATGGGCAAGCAGCTGGCTGAGGGAAGGCATGGCAATGGAGGTAGGGAGAGGAGACACTCCCATGGTCTGGTTGTAGATACAAGTCTTATTAAATCTCACACCATGGTGAATTTGAACTAGTGACCTAGGTCCAAAGTCAGCTCCACCACTAACTTGACAAGGAACATTACATAAACCACAGTCCCAGGCTAATCTCATTTGTGATGGTCTGCTTTGATTGTCAGCTTAACACACTGTAGTATCACTATAGAAGAGTCACAAGGAGATGTTCTCTTTATTGTGCTGGCCTGTGGGATATCTGTGAGAGACCTTTAATTGGGTTAACTGAGGTGACAAGATCTATTTTGAATGTAGGTGGCACCATTTCATGAGTTGGGTCCTGTACATTATAGAAGTAGGACTTCTAATAATGGCTGTTCCACCTTGGGGTAACTGACAACTGTCTACCTGGACTTCAGCCCTGTTCCATAGGAGGGCATTCATGTAAGGAATCATAAAATGAGCCAACTATCTATGGCTGGTGAGGTTATGACCTTAGAGGATCGACTTCTGCCACTGTACAAAACCAATGTAATTCTGAACTATATTCAGACACACAGAGAATGTCAAAACACAGAGAACAACTGCCAATCCTCAACGGATATTTCAGCAACGCAACCTCTACAGCTAAGGCTTGGGGAAAGAAGGATAGAAATATTCTAAGAGCCTGAGAACCAGGACATAAGCAATGAGATAGTGTCTTCCATATATGTCAGGGAGCTGCACTTACGCAGTCTCAACAATATGGTCACCTAAACAAGGCCTCTGTAATGACAACCAGCTGACATCTCAGAGTAGATGGAGAAATCTCACAGACTCCATTCTAGATGAAGAGCTATGGGCAAAGGGTGCTAAGTGGTGAGAATCAGTCTTCTCTAGGGATGAACCCTCAAAGGTTATTCAATCCCAGATTGTAAGTCCTAAACACATATATACATGATCAACACTAAATGAACTCAATAGGCTGCAATTATATATACACTCATATGAATATATATGTTTGTGTAATAATACTAAAGTGGAGGTCATAAATTTGAGAGGGAGTCTCGGGGAGCATGGGAAAAGTTGGAGGGAGTGGAAATTATGTAAATATAGGTAGGACTCATCTTTGAAATTTAAAATAAAATAATGTATAAAAATAACATTCAGACAGTGAGCTGAGGGCAAGCATCTTCTCTTGTCTTCTGACTACAAACAAGTTCACTCAGCCTCCTGCTGCTGTTCTGATGGACTGCAACTTGGAACTATAAGCTCAAACAAACCTTTTCTCCTCTAAGTTGCTTTTAAAGACAAGGTATTTTTAATTACAGCAATTGGAAAGAAATTTAAGACATTATTTATGAAATGACCTGCTGTGACCTACATACAGTTTCTGGGAAACTTGTGGCTTGGCCCTGTGTTTCCTTCTTCCTTAATTTCTGTAATAATGACATTATATCTCTGAAGTGGCATCAATTATTCAACTTTTATGACAGCATCAGGATCCTGGAACTTTGTAGAACCTTGGGATTCTCTTAATGGCCAGGGAAGGGACCTGCCAACTTCACAAGAGCTTTGGGTTCTATCTTAGACTCCACCTGTCTGAGATCCAAGCCTGACTATACAGCTGGGAACCCTTGCAAACAACCTGTGCACCAGTTTTCAGGGAGCTCAAGATAAGCAGCTGACTTAGGCAATGGTTGCCCACATCACAATACCAACCACATTAATGTGCACCACAGTGGCATAAACTACCATAAAGTTTCATCTAAGAGAAACTGAGGTAGGAGAAGCTAGGTAATTTGCCCACTGATGCAGAGTCAGCAGAAACAAAGCTGAGTCTAGACCAGGTACCAGTTTCAGGTCTATGTCTTATGGCTTCAGGCCGGGCTGGTCCTTTACACTCAGTAGTCTACTAAAGCTATGGTGGTGGAGGAATGTGTCTACCCAAGACCTCAGACATCTTGATAACTTGGGAACCTTATTTGTGTCCCAAAGGGTCATTGCCAGGACCATAGTGTAAGTCTAGTCAGCCCTGGGGATATACTGGATATAGCCACAAAGCTTTTTATGTTTCCCATCTGTGGTTTAAATAGGTTTGGCCCCTATAGATTCATGTGTTTGAATGCATGGCCCACAGGGATTGGAACTATTAGGCAGTGTGGCCTTGTTGGAGGAAGTGTGTCACCACAGAGGTGGGCTTTGAGGTCTTACAATATGCTCAAGTTATATCCAGTATAGGACAGTCTTCTGCTGCCTGTGGATCAAGAGGTAGAACTCTAAGCTCCTTCTCTAGCACCATGTTCTTGATTTGTCATGACCATGTGTGGGGACATGACAATATCTTCTCTATGTCTTCTCCAGTTCTTATTTGTAGGGCTCTGGGAAACAAACTCATATATGGCATGCATTGGGTTCTTGGTCCCCAAGAACCTATAGTTTTTTTCTAGTCCTCTGCCATCCCCTACCATTGCTGTATGAGAGCATGGATCGTAGACTATGATCTGTGGATAGATATGTTACCCATTTTAGTCCATTTGAACTCCCCAAGGCTCCCACAGGAGGCTCTGGGCCACTGGGATATATCCTGATCTGCTCCAATTCCGACTTGGACCCTCAATGGCCATCCTTCTTTAAATATTGCTCCATGACATTATACAGAAAGAATGGCCTTTGCAATGTTCTAAAAGATGGCAGAGCTCATGTTTTAGGCATACTGGGAAAAGGTGAATCTGCTAATCCAAGGTGAGACATAGCAAGAATCTTTTGTTCTCACACATGCAGGCCCTTATGATCCTGGAGAAAAAAGCAGGTGCTCTCTTCCATGGGCTGGGTGCAAGCATAGGGCAGTGGTTCTAAGTCCAGGAAGTTGTTAGTAGCATTTGGCTGCCTGCACTGTCCTGGTATGAGTAAAAGGTCATGGGAATGCCTCAGTTTATCCAGGATGACTTGGAACCTAAGGCTTGGGTGGCTACCATAAATGACAGGAGGAGTCATAAGCAGATAGATCTCTATTATTTGTAGCCTGGTGGAAAACTATCCTCATCAACACGGAAAGTTGTATATCTGAGTTTGTATTTCCCATGTCTCTGTGGAGTGTCCCCTTGGACATTAGTGCTTAAGCCTGGTTCCCAAGGGGATGGGACGAGATGCAGAGCCTCAGGAGTCCATGGAGTCACATGGGTATAGTCGCCATGGCTGGGATGGGTGGTCTGCTGGAAGATACCCCAGAGGTCTCTTTGGCCCTCTCTGGTATGAGAAGACATGGTGAGAAAAAGGCAGGAAGCTGGTCTTCAAGTTATTTTCTGTCAATCAAATCTACCAGAGCCTTGACTTGGGTGTCCATATTGTAGAACTGTGAGAAACGAGCCTCTGCTCTTTAGAACTCTGCTAGTCGGAGACATTTTGTGGCAGTGGCATGATGGATTGTGACACAGGTCTACACCCTCTATGCATATGTGTGTGCATCTTTCATCATGGTACCCAGGGGTAATTTTGGTCACCTGTTTTGTTTGCCCTAAGGGTTTGAAGACCTTTTCAGAGCCATGTACAGTCCTAAGAGGTTTCATGGCTGTGAAATGTCACATGCCAAAAAAAAAAAAAAAAAAAAAAAAAAAAAAAAAATCTTTGCTGCTTTGTGGGGTAGGAGGGGTGGATGGATGTAGCCTGGGTCCAGGATGTCACTTTCCTGTTTTGTTTTGTTTTTCCATTTAATACAAGCTAGACTTATCTGAGAAGAGATAAACTTAATTGAGAAATAGTTCTATAAGACTGTACTGTAGGCAAACCCATGGAGCATTACTTAATTAGTTATTGGTTTAGGAGAGTCTAGCACATTATGGACAGTGTCCCCCTTGGGCAGGTGAACCTTAGATGTATAATAAAACAGACTGAGCAAGCCAGTAAACAGTATCCCTCCATGGCCGTACCATCAGGTTCCTGTTGGTATCTGACCCCAAATTCCCTTAATGAAGGACTGTAAGTTTTAAGTTGTCCCCCCCACGTTGCTTTTGGTCATAATGTTTTACCACAGCAAGAGAAGCCACTTGACAGTCACACATTAGTGTTGATACCAATAAGAGGTTTATTTAATGACAGGCATGGCCACAACGTCCACAGAATGAAGGACCTGTTGAGACCCAGTGCTCATCTGGTCAGAAGAGACATCCAGCCTGGGAGCAGCAGCATCCCGGGCCTCCCTCCTGCCTACGGGGCTGAGTGAGGACATCTTTAAGCTCAGTGGGGAGCATGTGATGGAATATTTTAATATGCAGCTGACTCTGTGCCGTGAGGGTGGTAATTAGCACCTCTGGAAAAATCAGTGTGCTCCAGAATTTAAGCAAAATGAAAATGTTAATTAATGAAGCAAAATTTCCAAATCTGTATAATATTAGGAGATATCTAAGCTGCATACACTTAAGTGTCAGGAAAACATGATTGGGAGTGTGTGATGGAGTCAATAGGATGAGGCCCCCTTTTTATGGTCACTTGAGAATCTGCTTTGCTTATCAGAGAAACAGTGTGCTCGGTCAATTGACCAGTCACTCTGCAGGTCTCATTGAATGGGAGGCTACTATTGCCTTTGAGAAACCCCTCCTAGGGAAGCAAATCACCAACCTCTATTACTCAGAAAGAGTTCTGGTCAAGATGAATATAAGTGTTAGAAGATAAGTAGCAAATATTACTTATATTAGATAAGTTTTCTAATAGACGTATGATGGAGACTGTGGGATGGCTTTGTGGGTAAAGTGCTTGCTATACAAGCTTGATAATCCAAGTTTGATACTTAGTACCTATGTCAAAAGCAGGGCATAAGAAGCCTGTGATCCTAGCCCTGGTGAGGCAGAGACAAACAGATCCTGAAATCCCACTGATTGGCTTGTTCTGCCAAATAGGTGAACTCCAGAGATCAGTGAGAGACTCTGTCTCAAGAACTAAGGTAGATGGATTCCCTTGTTGTTGATATCTTGCCTCCACACATATACTCATGTACCAGCACAAACATGGAATTGTACACACACTTGAATAGAACCCATGCATACACAATGCACACACATGCACACATGCACATGTGCAGACATACATGCACACCTGCATACACACATTTGTGTACATTCACATGCACACACATAGTTTGAAGAGAGAACTTTCAGTGCCCTGAACATTGGATTAACAAAGCAGGCATGTCCCTTTATAATTTGAAGCCATGTGTGAGTTCTGTACATCATAACTGGAAAATCTAGTTTCCTGAGAGAAATTGTATCCAATATCTTGCTTCTTGGCAGCAAAAGTTTGCTAAATTATTCCCCCCAGACACCATAAAGTAGCTTAGTTTGTGAGCAAGCAGTCACATGGAATGGAAGATCACCATGGTTGCACAAATGCTTTGTTGTAAATGGTATTGCTTGCTAGCCAGCTGCTCTGTACTTCATGTGATTGGCACCATGCCCTTTAATCATATATATTACTCCAGGTCTACCAGATAACCACGCAGGAGAGGCATCTTAATCATCCTCCCTTTATGGATGAAAGAATTGACTCAGAAGTCTTAAGGTCAAAGAGGCTAATGTTCTTGCTTCAAGTTCAGGTTTCTTCATTTTCTAATTTTCTCGTTGCTTGCACAAAAATCATTAGGTCTTTGGCACAGATCCAAAGCATTCGATTCCTTCTTCAACACCACTGGCTGGGAAAGTCACATGGCAACGTTTGTCATGATGAATACTGCTATCCCTTTCTCAGTATCTCCAAAGCATTCCTTGGTGGGGCTTTTTACCCTATTTACAAATGAGGAAACAGAGTCACAGAGGGCTACTAAATTAGTTATCTTTTGGTTGCTGTGATAGCATATCCTGACAAAAAGCAAGTTAGGGGAGATAGGGACTATTTTAGATTCTAGTGCAAAGGGTGGATAGTCCATCATGGAAGGGAAGCCATGGAAACAGGAGCTTGGGCCAGCCTAGCAGTTAGGAGACAGAGATTACATTTGATCTGTGCAGAAGAAGCAGAGAGATTAAGAGGAAGAGAACAGGAAATAGACCTAGGCTACACACCATGATAGCTGCCCTTCCACTGAAGTACTTCAGTCAACAAGGTTCTTCTTCCTTTAGGTGCCTGCTGTTATAAAGCTGACCATGTTTTAGGAGAGGATTGGGCAAGGACTTTGGAACTTTGGGCTAGAAAAGCCATTGAGTGTTGAGAGCCCAGTGGGGCATTCCGTAGGAGCTTGGAAGAAAGGAGTGTTGAAGGCAGGGCAGAAGATGGAAGAGACCTGGCTTGTGAAGTTTCAGAGGGAAGTTCAAAGACTCTATTAGAGACCTTTTCTATTTTAATTAAGAGTCTGTTCTGGTCATCTGGGATTGAAGAGTCAACTCTGGTTAACCAGAGACCAGAACAACAGAATTGACACCTGTGCTTTGCTGGCTCACTTGATGCTGGTCAGCTGGATCTGAGAAGTTAGCAGTGACCAGCATTTCTTAGGCAAAATCTGGGAAGTGTTTGCTGAGAGCACACAGAACCTGTGTTCCAGAGGTGACCAAGGTTGTACTTTGTGCTGGCAGCTGAAAATTGGACTGTAAGAGTCACCTGGGTGGTACTGGTTTTGAAAACATGAAGGGGTCATGGAGAGCAGCTGAGGCTTGGCACTGTGAGAGGCCAAAAGAGGCTACTGGTAGAGGTGTAGTCTCATTTCCAGTTGAAGGCCCAAGATTGAAGAGGTCATGAGGGAATTTGAGGCTTGTCACCAAAAAGAGAGCCCAAAAGAGGTTATGGTGAAAAGTGAAGCCCAGGTACAGAAGAACACCCCAGCATTTTTGGAGATGCCAGTACCATGGGACCACTACCAAGAACAGCAGCAGTGGTAGAGTAGAGCTAGCCTGAGGTAAAAAGACAAGCTGTGCGTGCTGCAGGGTACAGAGCTGGAGAAGTGACCCAGGCCCCATTGGAGGAGCTCAGATTGTTAGAAAATCCCAGATATTGGACATAGAGTTATTTACACTGTTGGAGTTCGTTTTTGAGTTGTTTGGATTGTGACTATGCTCTGCTTCTTTCCTCTTGAAGTAAGAATGTCCTTAATATATTTTTTATTTTATGGGAGCCCACTGTTGAGAGACTGAATTTATAAAGAGATTTTATGTTTTAAAAATGACTTTGGATTTTAAAAAACACTGAATTTTAAAGTGCTTTGAGTTTGTAATGACTGTGGAACTTGCTAAGTTTGTAAAATGTTGTATATTGTGATATTGATATTAATATGTCATCTTGGGGATAAACAAGAAAGAAAAGGTTGTAGCTTAATAGTGATATTTTTGTGTGTCAACTTGACAAAGGGTCAATTGTGATGGATGATTTTATGTCAACTTGATACAAAACAAAGTTATTTTAGAGGAATCTCAATTAGGAAAATGCCTCCGTATGTTTAGACTGTAGGCAAGCCTATAGGTCATTTTTTTTAGTGATTGATGGAGGAGGGTCCAGCCCATTGTGGGTGGTGGTATCTCTGGGATGGTGGTTCTAGATTCGATAAAAAACAGCAGGCCGAGCAAGTAATGAGGAGCAAGCCAACAAGCAGCATCCCTATAAGGCCTCTGCATTAGTTCCTGCCTCCAGATTTTGGCCCTTTAGTTCCTGTCCCAACTTCCTGTAATGATGAACAGTGATATGAATGTGTAAGCCAAATAAACCCTTTCCTCCTCAACCTACTTTGGTTATGGTGTTTCCTAATGCAATAGTAATCCTAACTAAGTTTCAAAACCTTTCCAAACATGATCACCTACTAGAGACTAAGTGTTCAGAGGCCTTTGGTAGATGTTTCTCACCCAATTCCCCAACAGTTATAAATGTCATCCAGACCCATGAATGAAGGGCTACACTTCAGTCTAGTGTTGGCTGAAGCTAAACATTGTTTTCTGTTTCAAGGAGCACTTCCCAAAGTTTTGCAAGCCACCACCTACATTCAGGATCTCTTGTAATAGCTTTGGCCATGGGTAAGATTTATTTATTTTTATAACTATTCCCATTTATGCAAACAAGTTTCACTTGGGAAGGGATTTTTAAGTCACCACTATAGAAAAAACATGAGTATTCTTAGCTATGGTAAAATAAATGCTGCCACCACCCATCCCAACAAAAAAGGAAAAAACTAAACATAAATGATTATGAATTCTGGAGAAAGCTGTCTAAAATTCTGAGCCAAGGGCACACTGGCTCTTAGTGATAAAGAGAGATCATTTTCAAATGAAGGTCAGCATTTATAACAAGAGTCTCATCATAAAACAAAGCTAACCCCCCATGCAAACAAAACCCATGTCCTCTCTTTGGAACTGGGATGTCCTCCATGGTTATACATCACCCGGGCCCCAGGTGTCAGGCAGCTGGAGGAAGGCAGTGACAAATGGCCCCTTTCTTCTGTACCACTGAGCAAATACAAACATTCTCTCTATGGCTGGTTCATTGGGTTAACTTATAGAAGTTGTTTGTTGTGCTTATATGTTTATCTATGCAAAAATATAAAAACAAAGAAATTTAAAGAAAGACCAGCAGGACTGAGTTCATAACATGGTTCTCTCCACATCTGCAATCTTTAAGTAGAGGGAGAGTTGGGAGTCACATGAACTCCTTATCCTGTGCTTCAGTCCCTCTGACGCTCTCCAGCATGACATGTAGAATTTCATCCCTGGCATTTTGAATGATGCTTTCTTTATTGCACACCACTGAGGAACCCAGCTGTGTACTCCACAGAGACGCATTGCACATCACTGGTGGAGCTAAGAAAATCATTTTTGTCTGAGCAAAAGGGTAGGTGTTCTAGATGATGTTGGAGGTCACAAGAGCTTTGATTATAACTTTGGGAGTAACTCATATGGGAGGGTAGCGCCATAGGACACTAGTAGCAAACAGATGGTCCCAGAGGAACTGAACTCTTGTTGGAGGACTGGGTCAAGCCCACCACCCTGAGGGAGAAGAGGTTAAAACAGAGACCCAGCTTTTGTTTTATTCTCAACTTCTGCTACCAATCAGGTTACAGTAAGAATAAGGACAGCTTTCTTCCTATGAGGTGATTATGTGTGGAAGGAAGGTCTGTCCACTAAGGTCACCTGATGGGGGACTGTCTGTGTTGGTCCCTGTATGGTTCCATTGTCCTGAAAGGCAGGGATTGCTCTACTCGAAAAGCTAGGTTGCTGATTTTCCTGAGAAGGTTTACTATATTTTCTCCTTCTTCATGTAAGCTCTAGTTGCCATCCATTCATCTACCAATGGAAAATTAATATATATATTTCAAGGCAATGAGTATTGTTTACTAATGGTTCTGGAGACAAATATATAAGTATGCATAACCCCAGCTGGGTTATATATGATCAAGTCAATTAGCAATAACCTAGAAATCTGAGGACTTGTCCCTTTAAGAGATCTTCAAGTCTTGCATTTGTTATGATAGGACTCTTAACATGACATCACATATTCGGGGCCAGAAGAATAACTCTATGACAGCTGAGTGCCATCACTGCATCCTAGTTCTTGGGTTTATGTTCTCAAGGACTGCTTTAATTGTTGGGGACCACAGAGAGAAGATAAAAGAGAACCGCAGATGCTCTTGAGCAGAGTAATGATGCTATCATGCTGTATTGCTCCAAAGGAGGTTTCAATACAGAGCAGTTCTGGAAAACAAGAGTCCTGATAACTGCAGCCTGGGTGTTAGGGACATGAAGAATGTCATGACAGTTAGAACCAGTGACACAACATTTGGACTGCAGACGGATGTCATTTTTGCATCTATCTGTTTATTGTGTGTATGCAGGTATGTGTGCAAGCATGTGTCAAAGCACATGTGGAGGTCAGCTTGCAGGAGTCAGTTTTCTTCTTTTATCACATGGGCCCTGGGATTGAGTTCAGGTCATCGGGGTGGCAGCAAGTGCCTTTACCCACTGAGCCATCCTGACAGTTCAAGGATTGAGTTCAGGTCATCAGGTTGGCAGCAAGTGTCTTCACCCACTGAGCCATCCTGACAGTTCAACAGCATTGTTTTTGTTTTGACATTGGTTGGTTTTCTAGATTTGTAAATGTTAATTAGTTAGTAAATTAAATTTGGCCTTTTAGTAGCAAAGGTTTATAGTTACTTTTGTGTTTGTACTTGCTTTGCGTTTAAATATTTTAAGGAAGCAATTTAAGACAGACTAATAACATAATTTAACATAATCTTGGGCCAGTTTCACTTATGAGTGCAGAAAAAAAGGTCCCAAAGGAAATACCAGTTTCAAAAGTTATAAATGTGTATATGAAAATAAATGACATCAAAGCCAAAGGGGTCTTTACTGACGTGGTGAGGCTGTTTTTGCACCGACTGATGAAACAGACTTCCACCACAGCTAAAGGCTAACAACAAATCTACCCCCAGGTGCAAAAAAACCCTCTATACAAGATTCCAAACCCAAGGTAAAGAACAGAATAAGAGTCATGGGTTCAACAGTGACAGGAGAATTGAGAGAACAGTGGAGGGAGACATAACCTTCACAGACTGAGGATGTAAAAAACAAAATCCAAAACCAACTCCATCTCACACTCCATTGTGAAAACTCGAAGGCAGGTCCTTAATAACCCATCTCAGTTTCTTTTCTTGTTACTATGGTAAAAATGCTCTGACAAAAGCAACTTTAAAGAGAAAGGGGTTGATTCCATCTTACATTTCAAGGAAACAGTTGATTAAGGTGGCCACATTGCACACATAATTAGGAAGCAGAGAGCAATGGACACATGCTGTTGCTCAGCTTCATCTCTCCATTTATATAGTCCAGGATCTCAGCCAGGGGATGACACCACCCATGGTGGGCATGTCTTCCCATCTCAATTAGTGCAATTTAGATAACTGCCTATCCATAACCATAGATGTGTTTCCAGGTTATTCCAGATTTTGTCTAGTTGACAATTAACATAGTAGTCACAATCACATAGAAGATGAAGTTATTGCAGGCTCCTCAGTACAGTGCTAGCATCTTGAGAGGGAACAATAGGGTAAAAAAAAAAAAAAAAAAAACAAGTAAAGAAAAGAGAATAAAAAGGAGAGAAATGAGTTTGTCATTATTAGGAGAGACTGTGGCTGCTGAATCCCGAACTATAGGAATCCATGGATATGAAAGTAGAAATTTCAGGATGGGAAATCAGTAAAAAATGTCAAGTGTAGTTAGCAACAAAAATGAGAAATACTACAGCTTAAAAATGAAATAGTCAATGCCAAATTATCTAAGAAACATTCTGAGGGATAAAGTTACACCAAAAATTGCAATCAATTCATGGAAAAATCTGTAAAACTCTAGTGAAAGACATTTATTAAAAGGTAAATGGGACTGGAGAGATGGTGAGTGGCTAAGAGTGCTTACACACTCTGCTTTTGCAGAGAACAAGAGTTCAATTCACAGCATCCACTGCCTGCAACTCCAGATCCAGGCTATCCAGCACCCTCTTCTGGTCTCCAAGAGCACTTGCACACACAGAGTGTACCTAAACTCAGGCAGGTTACACACACACACACACACACACATCACACACACACACACATCACATACACACATAACATATACACACACTACACACACCACACATGTATGTGTGGTGTGTGTAGTGTGTATGTGTGTACAGACGCATGTATGTATATATGTACATAGAATGCCAGAGACAGCCATGGTCCTTGCACAGCAATGTTTAGGAAAGTAGTAGTAGATAGTATCACATCTATGATAGAGCAACCATAATTAAGAATGTGAAAGGCAGAGGCAGTTCTGAGGATCTGGGAAAGAGACTGTCAATGAGTGACTGTGATGAGTTCTTGTTTCTATGGAGAAAGGAAAGTGAAGGTGCTTCATACGAGATCCTCAAAACAATTTCAGATGAATTAAGGATGTAATTAAGAGCATGGGGTTACAGAAGTGTTAGAAGAGTATCTCAGTCCTCAGGCTAGGAAGGGCTTTAAGAATACAGGAAAAATGCAAATTATAAAGAAATGTGTTTTACTGAAATGAACATGGCTTGCTATCACAGCACATCTGTGGAGGTTTGAATATGCCTGGCCCAGGGAGTGACAATATTGGGAGGTTTGGCTTGTTGGAGGAGGTGTGGTCTTGCTGGAGTAGGTGTGGTCTTGCTGGAGTAGGTGTGGCCTTGTTGGAGGAGGTGTGGTCTTGCTGGAGTAGGTGTGGCCTTGTTGGAGGAGGTGTGCCACTGTGTAGGTGGGCATTGAGGGCTGCTCCTAGTGTTCAAGCTCTGCCCAGTGCAGAGAAGTCAGTCTGCTCCTGGCTGCCTTCAGATCAAGGTGCAGAACTTGGCTCCTTCAGCACCATGTCTGCTTACACACTGCCATGTTTCCCATAATGATCATAATAAACTGAACCCCTGAAACTGTAAGCCAGCCTCAATTAAATGTTTGCCTTTATAAGAGTTACCTTACTGCAATTGAAACCCAAACTAAGACAACATCCAAGTAGCTCTGGCAGACTTTGTTAATCAAAATCTTTGTAACAAGATTTAGAATCCTATATACACATGCACACAGAGCTGATTACCCTTCCAGGACAAAACAAGCAAAAGACAGGAACGCTGTTCATGAAAGATGTAATACAAATGGGAAATGCACTCATGGAAAGATGTCTAAACTCACTAGCAGTCAAAACTATTCGAGACTTAAGTCTACAGAAATGGGCATACCTATACTAGGGAGCATCTGTGAAATGGAGCCAGCCCACAGTAAGATTTAAAAAAATAAATAAATAAAAGGGGTGCAGGAAAGATGGCTCAGCAGTAAACAGCATTGTTGCAGAAGATCCAGGTTCTATCCTCAGCACCCACATGACAGCTCACATAACTCAAATTCCAGAGAATCTAGTCATATGGGCAGTTCACATGTGTACACTGGAGCACACCCAAGCACAGGCACACACACACACACACACACACACACACACACACATACACGGGGTGGGGAGAACATTCACACATAAAGTAAATCAAATCTTTAAAAAGCAAAGTAACTTGTATATCCACAGAGAGGAGATGGGCATGACGCTCCGTCAGTGCAACACTACCACACAGCACTGAAGACAGTCACGAAGCCACGTGTTCCCAGATGCACGAATACCGTATGGAAGCCTGAATGCAAACACACACAGCAACAGTTCCCCAAGTTCAAACTATACATGGTATATGATATAAGGATCCAGAGACATGTGGTGAAGTATATTCATAAAGCACTAGGACAGTGTAAATTCATGTGGTGGGGGAGGGAACAGAATTACCAATCTGGTGTAAATCTTGAAGAAACTGGTACCATTCCTGAAAGGAAAAGTTAGGGGGCACCAATGAAAGAAAAAGTCACAGGGCACCAATGTTGTAAAAAGGTGACGTCCTGGGTTTTGGCACCAATGTTAGGGGAAGGATGAAGAGAGTGGGGGCATATGGCCCATGGAGGTGTGGCGAGGCCTGGGAATCCCTTCCCCCTGAGGGACCAGCCACACAATGATATAGTACAGAATAGAGTTTATTTAGGTCATGAAAGAGTTAAGAAGGTAGTAGAGGCAGAGAGAGAGAGAGAGAGAGAGAGGGAGAGAGAGAGAGAGAGAGAGAGAGAGAGAGAGAGAGAGAGAGAGAGAGAGAAGAGAGAGAGAGAGAGAGAGAGGAATAGAGAAGTAGAGGAGAAGAAGCCGGCAATGAGCACATGGAGGGAGGGGGGGAAGGGAAGGGGAAGAGGAGGTGTAAAGGGGGAGAGCAAGGCTTTGAAAGGCCTAGAGAGGCAAGAGAGAGCAAGAGGGGGAAAGCAGCCCCTTTAATAGCATCAGGTCACTGGGGCGGCACATACCTGGTAGGTTATTGAGGGGTGTGGTTTACAGAATCGCAACGGTTCTTATTCCATGCTGAGTGCTGAGAGTGTGAGCATTCACATTACCACCTTCACTTATAAGATAATTAAGTAATATACCCAACACACTTGAAAGTAAGATCAGAGGAATACAGAAAACTTTAAAAAATAAAAGGAGGCCACCTCCTGGCAGAGTCACATACTGCCTTATACTCAGACAGGGTCACACATCGTGTAAGATGAATGTGAATCTTGCTATCCTGTCTAATGAGCCTTCTCCTCAAGAGAAAAGACTTGATTCCATTTGGGGTTCAGTACTGGTTTGGGGGTTGGCAGCTCATTAATGCATCCTGCAAAGATGTCTTCTAGGTTGATGTTTCACCTAATTCTAGAATTCCCAGGGTTGGGGTATATAAGGGTGTTCAGCTAATGACAATAGATGCTGTTCTAGGAGACATCTGGTGTCTGTGTATTACAGATGGTCTGTGTAGATTTGAATATGGATCTCAGCCTCCACAGTAATGATCTTTATATCTGCAGGACAAGACTTGTGGACATTAACACATCATGGCCTCCAAGAGTGGTGCAAAGAGAGGTCACTTGGCACCAGCTGGGCTGCTGCTGTGCTGGTTCCCGGTGGCTGTGGGGACAGTCATCTGATGGTGATCATGTTTTATCACTGCCAAGGAGAGATTTAGTTTGCAAAAGAAAAAGCCCTGGAGACCCGAAATAAAGGATCATCAGGTTTTAGATCCTATCTTACTCAGTGCACAGGGTGTCTGCAACTCACTGCTTCTGGAGTTGGCAGTTCTTTAGAGGTTCCAGGGGAGAAAAAGCACACTAAAATGGTTAATATCACAGGGATATAATTTCTCATCCAGATTTGGAAGGAAAAAGAAACAAAGAAAATTTGTGACATAGGACTGCCGAAAGTTCCTGCTTTTGTAAGGACCACAGCTGCTGCCTCTTGGAAGCAGCAGGTTTCCTGGGTAACTTCAAACACAGCACACACCTCATCACAACAAGAGGGAGGAGTAGGGGGGGGGGTTCCCCTTTTATCTTAATAAACTGCCATTTGCCTATGGGCTGTGTTTGTATTCCTTCTATCCTTTGTGGGTGGGGATGTGGGGGGGACACAACTGTCCCTGCCCTCTCTCTGTTCCCTTCTCATTCTCTCTCAGCCTCCATCTTTCTCTCTCATATCTTTGTCTTTTATTCCCTTTGTCCCTCTGGAGCAAATAAACCTCCTTTGTGCTGGGAACTTGGTCCTGGGGTCCTGAGCCAATTGTGGGTTCTTCCATATTCTTCCCAAAGAACAAACTTCATTTCTGAGCGTTCTATATTTTACATTCACACACACACACACACACACACACACACACACACACACACACACACACATTAGCTTAACTAAATTTGTATTAAAAACCCTGCAGTTTCAAAGAAATAAAACTTGCTCTGCCATTAAAATGGTCTCTCTAGTTATCTCTGCTTAGGCCTGTTGATCATCTCAGGAAGTAAGATACTGAAGAAGTTTAGTGGGAAATTCTTGACTCCTGGCACCCCCACCCTCCACATTCCCTAGATTCCTATTCTTCTCCTTGCTGTACTTGACAAGTAGAGATAAAGGGAACAATGGCCCACCCACTGGAAGGGACATCCTTGAGTAAAAACCATTGTCAGGAGAATCACAGAATTTACTGACTGATAGTCACCTGACCCTCTGCAAAGTCCCAGATAGGGTCCTGACACATATAATCACTAGCCAATAGATTTAAAGGCCAATAGGCTTAGCCAATGAATTTGAATTATAACCTTGCTGATGTAACCTATATCCCTAAAAAGTCTAAAAACTGCTTTTAACAACCTTTCAGGGTCACCTCTCCTCAGGGTGTAGGACACCCCTGATGCACCGGATCAATAAACCTCTTGCTTTTGCATCAGTTTCTGCCTCCACGTCTCTGTCTCTGTGAGCGGGTCTCTTGGATACAAAGGCTCTCATGCCTCCTGTGAGCCTTACGGGTTGTAAGATGATGTCATGGAGCAGAGGCACGATATTGACGGGCCTTTAAAGAGTGAAGCACTGCTGCTTTTTAGTATTTATAAAGGTTTCCTTTAAAATATTTATACCTATCTCTGTGTATATGTGTGTACATGTATGTGTGTGTGTGTCTGTATGTAGGTTTGTGTATGTGACTACAGTATCTTCAGAGACCAGAAAAGGGTGTCAAATTGACAGGCAGTTGTGGGCTACCTAACTAATCAAACTTAGGTGCTCTTAACCCACTGAGACATCTTTCTAGTCCTGTGATTGACTTAATAATCAACTGGGCTAACCATGTGGGTGAGAAGGAGGTCTGTGAAGTTCATTGTGTAGAAAAGGCAACACACACACACACACACACACACACACACACACACATCACAAGTACCATAGGTATGAGCAAAGTCCTGGTGAATGTATATTATTGATGTTGGCATAGCTGTGTCAACAACCAATGGCGCAGGTCCAGGAGAGTGTGGCAAACCCACCCTTCCCCAGGTGAGGACCAGAAGGATGGCAAAGCCTGCTTCAGAGGTCCAAGTGTGAATGTTGAAGGTGTGCAGAAAATGTTCACCTTAGCCTTTCTCCACAGATGCTTGTGGCATAAACACTGCCCTCCCCCACAGAGACTGTCCTCTAAAGAGACAACCCCCTACAGAGACTGCCCCCCACAGAGACTGTTCCCCCCACAGAGACTGCCCCCCACAGAGACTGCCCTCCACAGAGACTGCCCCCTACAGAGACTCTTCCCCCCTACAGAGACTGTCCCCTACAGAGACTGTTTCCTTAACAGAGACTACCCCCACAGAGACTATTCTATGGAGATAGAATAAATTTGCCTCACTGTATTAATATCCCCACCTTCCTGTTCAGCTGTATACAATCAATACACTGAGCTTCTGGGTGCTGTGGCTTCTCCCGCAGAGAGCCCAGTCCACCCAAGCCAATCTTCTCTGTCTCTCTGTGTGCCTGTCATTTCTCCACTTTCTTGCCACCCAGTTAGGTCAGTTCCTAGAGCTGTACAGAATGCTTCAAAAACATTTTTCATCTTATTCCTCCTTATCAATGTAAAAATTAGCTCCTACCATATCATCTTAAAGGTGGTGAGAACAGGAATCAGAGGAGAACATGGAAGCCCAAGGTCTGACTCTTTCATTTCCCATGACGTTATAAATAAGGCTTCTCTCGTGCCGTGGGAGTTCAAAGTTCTGACCTTTGGTCTGTCCAGTTCTGCCTATCCCTGACAAGTCTCAACAAAGATCACTGCAGGGTCTTTCATGATAGAGTAAGCACCCCCAGGAAAATACAGAAAAATCTGGCTAAAGATTCTAATACCCTTCCCCTGGGTTGTTCATGGCGAGTCACTGAGTTAATTAACCATCAGACAAGTTGTTAAATCTAAAATCTTTTATGTAACAATATCAAGCTTTTCCAATTTCCATGAAGTCTGGAACTTATACCCATAAATTTGACATCTAATTCTACTCTCACCGCAGAATACCATTCATTTGGCAAGTCTCTGCTCCACGCTGAGCAGTGGGCCATGGAAGCCTCAAATGTGATGGGAAACATTGTTCGTCCTTGAACAGCTCACATTTGATCTGGGAAATAAAGTCATTCAAAAGTGAAAAGTGGAATAATAAAACAAAGGAGCGTATGATTAGCCGCGGCAGGATGTGGGACTGGTGATCTTCAGCAGCTCAGTGGGAGAAAAGGTCATAGTTATTCACTGCAGCCGAGGAGATGGAGCCATTTTCCAATTATGAAACGATTCTGGGATTTCAGGGGAGAGGTGTTACCTCCACCCAATGGTACAACTACTAAAAGCATCTTTCGTGCAGTACAGAACATTCAGCAGTATGGAATCAGATATGCAGTCCCTGCCAGGCCACAAGCAGGAGCCCTAGAGGTTCAGCATCTGCATCGTGCCTGGCTGCAGACAGCTAGCTACGGCTGCATGCTCCCTCACAATGCCAACAAAGCGATTTTAATTCCTAGCTGCCTTGTTACATTACCTCTAGACTGCCCTTAAATGTAGTCTTCCAAGACACAGAGCTCTGGTCCTGCTCCTAACTTCTCTCTGATAGATGATCACGAAACTCCCTGGTCGAATACAGCCAAGGCTGATGTTGAAACTCTGTTCAGATTTGATTTTCCATAAGAGATATTACACCATTCTAGCCACAAGAGCATCTAATGGGGATGGAAACATGCACTGAGGTCAGCTTTCCTTGCAATGCTCATGTGCCTCTATTGCTAATTTCCCTTCATTTAAGCGCGGCTTCCACTGCCTTGCTTGCGTGTTCCTGTCTGCACTCTGCCTGCTTTCCCTCCAGCTGTTCTCCCAGCCTCTGGCAGCAGCTGTTCTCTCTGAGCTTCACTGAGTTTGTCCTTTTCAGTTGTGACTTGTGAGTGGGGTCCTGCGGCTTCTGTTTCTCTGTGTCTGGCTTACTTCACTTAATACAATGCTTCCATCTTAACCATGTTAGCGCAAATGACAGGCTTTCCAGCTTTTTTGTTTGTTTTCCGTTGTGTATACATGTGAGTTTTCATTTCCACAGCCGGTCTGTAAATATAGGTTGTACTACAGTGAACCAGAAATGCAGGCGCTTCTTCAACACCCTGGCATCCGTTCTGATGAATACATGACAGCAGGGGGAATGTTGGGTCAGGTGTGGTAGCTCTCTGCTCAGTCTTTTGGAGACACACTTTGCATCCTCTCCAGTTCGTGCTGTGGTCTGTCAGTTTGATGACAGACATTTCGTTGCAATGAGGTGACGCCTCCCTAAGGCTTCCCCCTGATTTCCTTAGTGGCTTCTGATGTTACATGCTGTAAAAACAGATTTATTTTACATGCATATATGTTTTGCCTGCATGTATGTATATACACCATGTATGTGCTTGATGCCCACAGAGGTCAGAAGAAGGCATTTAGTATCCGGAACTGGACTTAAGGGACAGTTGTGAGCCGTCATGTTGGTGCTGGGAACTGAACTTGAGTCCTCCAGAAGAGCAAGACAATGCTCTTAGCCATGCAACTCTCTCTCCAGCTTCTAAACATTTTTTTTCTTTGTTTGTTTTCATATACTAGTGGACCATTCTGGTCAGTCCAGGGTTACAGCCTATTTTATTTTTTGGGTTTTTTTTTCATTTTTTATTGGTTATTTTTATTTACATTTCAAATGTTATCACTCTTCCCAGTTTCCTCTCCGCAAACCCCAGCCCCTCCTCCCTCCCCACCTACCCACCCACTCCTGCCTCAGCAACCTAGCTTTCCCCTATCCTGGGTCATCAAGCCTCCACAGGACCAAGGAGTTCCCCTCCCAGTAATGCTAGACAAGGGAATCCTCTGCTACATCTGCTGCTGGAACCATGGGTACCCCCTGTGTATTCTTTGGTTGGTTGTTTAGTTCCTGGGGGCCTGGGGAGTCTGGTTGATATTGTTGTTCTTCCTATGAGGTTGCAAACTCCTTCATCTCTTACAGTTCTTGCCCTAACTTCCCCATTGGGGTTCCCACGCTCAGTGTAATGCTTGGCTGTGTACATCCTCATCTATTTTGGTCAGGCTCTGGCAGAGCCTCTCAGAGGACAGTTATACCAGGCTCCTGTCACTAAGTACTTCCTGGCATCAGGAATAGTGTCTGGATTTGGTGTCAGCAGATGGGATGGATCCCTAGATGGGGCAGTCTCTGGATGGCCTTTCATCAGTCTCTGCTCCACGGTATGTCCCTGCATTTCCTTTTGACAGGAGGAATTCTGGGTTAATATATTTGAGGTGGGGGGTGACCCCATCCCTCATTTGGGGGCCATGTCTATCCACTGGATATGGTATCTACAGGTTCTGTCTCCCTTTTGTTGGGTATTATGGCTAAAGTTCTCCCTATTGGGTCATAGGAACCTCTTGGGTCCCTGGCATCTGGCCTTTCTAGTGGCTACTTCCAGTTCCCCCTCCCCTATGTGAGAACCTCCATATAAAACTAGATATAATGAATCTAATAGAAGAGAAATTGGAAAGAACCTCTAACACATTGACACAGGGAGAAATTTTCTAAACAGGACACTACTGGTTTATGCTTTAAGATTAAGAATTGACAAATAGGACCTCATAAGATTGCAAAGCTTCTGTAAGGCAAAGAACACTGTCAATAGGAGAAAACATCAATCCACAGATTGGGTAAAATTCTTTACCAAGCCTACATCTGATAGAGGGCTAATATCCAATATATACAAAGAACTCAACAAGTTAGACTCCAGAGAATTAAATAATTCTATTAAAAATGGGGACAGAGCTAAACAAGGAATTTTCAACTGAGGATCTTGAATGGCCAAGAAGCACCTAAAGAAAAGTTCAACGTCCTTAGTCATCAGGAAAATGCAAATCAAAATGAACCTGAGATTCTACCTCACACTAGTCAGAATGGCTATGATCAGGTGACAGCAGATGCTGGCAAAGTTGTGGAGAAAGAGGAATACTCCTCCATTGCTGGTGGGATTGCAAGCTGGTACAACCACTCTGGAAACCAGTCTGGCGGTTCCTCAGAAAATTGGACATAATTACTACCTAAGAATCCAGCGATATCACTCCTGGGCATATACACCAAAGATGCTCCAACATATAATAAGAATACATGCTCCACTTGTACATAGGAGCCTTATATGTAATAGCCACAAGTTAGAAACAACCCATATGTCCCTCAACAGAGGAATGGATACAGAAAATGTGGTACATTTACACAATGGAGTACTACTCAGGTATTAAAAAACAGTTATTTCATGAAATTCTCAGGCAAATGGATGGAACTTGAAAATATCATTCTGAGTGAGGTAACCCAGTCACAAAAGAATAGACATGGTATGTACTCACTGATAAGTGCAAATTAACTAGAAAAAAGCTCAGAACACCCAAGATACAACTCCCAGACCATATGAAACCCAAGAAGAAATAAGATCACACCAAAGTATGAATGCTACAGTTCTACTCAATAGGGGGAAGAAAATAATCTCTGGGAAGTAGAGGGAGAGAGGGATCTGGGAGGGAGAGCAGAGGGGGAAAGTGGGGTGCAGTTCAGATATGGGAGGAGATGAGGAGAAGTATAGAGGGCCAGTAATTTATTGCCTGTTTTAAATCATAATTTACTGTTGAGCTCCTTATTTGTCCTGGATATCTGCCCCTTCCCCCACTTCAGGTGTCTAATTTACAAGTGTTCTTCTATGCTGGAGGTTGTCATCTTTAATCATAATTTTTAATGGTTGTGTGATAACTTTTCAAAACCATTGTTAGGATCAGAGTGAGGTTTAGTATTAAGGTTAGAGTCAGGGTTAAGGTTAGGGTTAGTGTTAGGGCTGGAGTTCCGTTATGCTTAGTATTAGGGTTAAGGTCAGGGGTAAGAGTAATGTTAGTATTATGCTCTGGGTCAGGAGAAGGGCTGGGTTTCTCTAAATAACCCTTTTAGACACATTTGATTCTCTAGCTTTTATGAATTGTTTGTGCAGATGTGGGTGTGCTGTGGATGTACTTGTGCACACGGCTTGGCTTCCCCTGAGAAAGGAGTCTTTGTCGGCACAGGTTTGCTTCCTGTCTCTTACTGCATCCTACATTTTTTAGTGAACAAACTTCCTCTGGGCTTTTTTTTTTTCCTAGTGTCATGGCATGACACAAGGTTAATATCTGCACATTTCCACCTCTTCTATAACCTCACAGTGATGGGTTTGCTTGTACAGCTTTTAACTCTTTCAGAGAGGTGGTCAGTAGCATGAATGAACTTTCTGGATCTTCTATAACTGAGTCCCAACTCTCCCATTTCTTTAACCGTGATTTGGCAGCTTGGATCCCTCCATTCATTCAGGCCAATTGCCAAGAACGTGGCTTATTTACATCAGTGCAAGTGGATATTAAAGCGATTTGGCCCCACATAGCTGCGAAGTATGACAGATGCCTTACATTTGAAAGGGACCCTTGGTACAGCTCATTAATATCACTTGCTAAACCTCCTCCCCCCTTATTTGAGGACACAGAAGGTGAATTCCATCTTGTGATATTAATTTCTTGGCTACTTTCATGAATTCAGGACCCGTGATAAATGTTTTTACAATGAATACTAAATTAACCCAAACTGATTAGTGTTTATAAGTTATTAATGTGATGTCATGTTGGTCTGGTGTTCTGCACATACAGCGTTTCATTAAATACATCCTTCTTGCTGCAAAGATCAATCTCCTCTGCTTCACTGCCTTTGTCAACTTCAGTACAATGCTCCTAATCCTCATTAGCATAGGCAGGCCCTGTGGGAAAGCTACTTCCTGAGCAGGGTGCCTCCATCATTCAATTCTTGTTGTCCAGTTCGGACATAAATCTCAAGAGACTTATGGGAGCTGGGTGGGCATGGCAATCTGAATTTCTATTCCTCTGGGGGGTCCAGGTGGTCATGAACTTGGCTTGGTGTCATGGCTTGCAGAGATGGTGTAACTAGAGGATACAGGTAGTGTAGGTCTGTGAGTGCTGGAAAGCATAGCTGTAAATAAAGTTAGTAAATGCAGTGACTCTGTCAACTGTCACAAGAGCCCCCACACTGTGGATGGAGAGGAGAGTAGGGAAGGGTTAGCGTAGATTTCTAGAGGAGTAACGTGATGCGATGGGACATCTTAATGTCCCATTTTTGTGACTGACATCTAAGTGTCAGAACCAAGATCTGAACCTGGATTTTCTACTCTAAATCTCTTCATAGAAAAGATTCTTGTAAAACGGAAGTAACAGGATAGTTTTCTTTTCCCACTAAGGCTCACATTTAGCTACACCAATGGTGTAGGCTGAGAGGTGGAGTGTGGTAGAACATTGGTGTTCCTGGTGGGGCTTCTGGATTCAAAAGCCACTTTCTTCCTGGTTCCTGGAGTCTCCCTCCCAGCTCGTCAGTCTTCCTGTCTGCTCCTGATCTGAATGTATGTACTGTTCAAAGCAGATGCAGCAGCTACTGAACCAATCTACCTGCTCTTGGCCATATGAGTTGTCTGTTGTAGGGGCATGGACTATGAAAGACATCCTGATTCCCAGATGAGAAAAGTCGAAGCCCAGGGATGATAAGGGATGTTAGGAAGCTTCCTAGTCTCTCAGAGATCAGGTTCCTTTCACATAGCTGCAGCCACCCCAAGACTCCCACAGACCCTTGTAGAGAGGTTTGAGTTGTGTAGGTCACGCCCCAAGTCCCTCCTTCACAAATGACAATATGACATAGGCTCAAGACAGACCAGTCACATAGAAGCAGGACCACACCACCAAATATGTAGAAGCCAATAGGAAATACCTGTGATCAGACCCTAAACCATCCCAAAACTGTATATAAAAAGCCTATCCAGAAGGATTAAAGTTGTGCAGGAATTACTTCATCATCTGAGAGTTTCTGTCATAAGAGTTGTAATACTGCTGCTTGGGAAGAAATCTGTTCTCCCAAAATTGAAGTCACCACCAGAAGAAACTCCCCCACACCCCTCACTGGCTAGCCTGTCTCCTGATGGCTCAGCCCAGCTCAACGTCCTGTGGCAGCAGTGGAAATGAAGGTGGGACAGCACCAGCAGCAGAGGCAGTGGGACCGGTTCACCCTCCTTGCTTGAGTTCCCTTCCTTTCACCTGGACCCTTGCACCTAGCTGGACCAGAGATCTCTGTGTAAGGCCTCCAGATTGCAGGCCCACAGCCTGTTGTTCCTAGCCCCTGCTCTGCTCCATGGCTGCAGGACAAAGGCTCTGCCCTCAGGGCTGTAGGCTCCTACACCAGCACTCTATTACACATGCCATCCTGGTATTGTGGGGGCACCACATCTCTGCTTGAGAGGGGCTGTGTCAACATGGATTTTACAACTCTAACAGAATACTGCAACACTCTTTATAGTGAAGACCTGAAGGCCACACAGTGAATCAGGGTGGGTGTGAAAACTTTCAGCTCAGATTTTTCTCAATCCTTCACTGATGCATAGAAAATGAGCCCACACGCTGTCTAATGGGAGGAGTGAAGTGTCTCCTCATACATGGGAGGGATGTGGCAAATCCCTCAATTCCCTTCAGTTGTTGATTGTACCTAAGGGATGAAAAATCTTTGAATGGACGTGAGTGAAGAGCTACTACCACTTGGTCATGGCTCTGAGGACAGCTGTCACTAAGGAAAGGGAGGCCCCAGTTTTGGCCTGTGCAGAGTGGAGAATATTATGGAGAAGGAAAGGAGAAAGGCTGGGATATCAGACCATATGTGGGAGAGGCAGGGCCAGCCATGATTACAGTGATCCAGTTGGGACAAGAGGCCAAATCTCAGAAGGCAGTGGGGTCTTGCTGTAGAGATAATATGACCTGACTACCTTTGAATCAAGCAGGTAGTATGGGGCCAGAAAAAAACAGCTTGGTCCTACAGCTGTGCTCTGGGTAAAAATATTTCGTTAAGACATAGGATATGAGGTCTTGATTAAAAATGAAAGGGTTACACATACAGAGTACCTGCTTACCTTTTGAAGCTTCTGTGTGTTGGTTTATATGAGAATGGTCCTCATAGGCTCATATGTTTGAATGCTTAGTCTATAGTTGAACTATTTGGGAAGGATTAGGAGGTGTAGCTTTGTAGGTGGAGGTGTGTCACTGATGGTGAGCTTTGGCATTTCAAAATCCCATTTCCACTTAGCGCCCCCCCCCCCCACTTTTTGCTTGGGGATCAGATGTAAGCTCTCAGCTACTTCTTCAACACTATGCCATGCTTCCTGCCATGATAGTAGTGAAGCTATAAGCAAGTTCCCAATTAAATGCCATCTTTTTATAAGCATCTCTGGTTGTGGAATTGAGGAATCCTTCTTGGAGTGGTTTGGTATAACATTAGGTTGGGGACCATTTCAAGGAATGAGAGAGAAAGAGAGAACAAACAGATTTGGTGTTTGAGAGCTCATGGGAGCTCATGAGATAAGTGCTTACTGTTAGAGGTAGAGGCCACTGGGATAAGAGATCATCTTTCTCTCAAGTTCCTGAACTCAAGAGTGTCTGGAAGGCTTGGAACAGGAGCAAATAAGTTCATGACAGAATGACAGCAGTGTTCACACAGCAAGGGCTGGCCAGCCACTGCAGTCACCAGGCATAGTGGTCATTCTCCAGACCTCTAGGGGAAGGGAGAACCTGAGAACACAGCATACTTTGCCTCGATACTCTGCCAAGAGAGTTGTCGTCCCAACCCTTCAAATACGCAAAGTGATCTGAGTGACAATTCCCAACTGGTTTCCATTGCCATGAATAGACACCATGACCAAGGCAACTCTTATAAGGACAACATTTAACTGGGGACTGTTCAGATGCTCAGTTCATTATCATCAAGGCAGCAACGTGGCAGCATCAGGGCAGGTGTGGTGCTGAAGAAGGAGCTAAGAGTTCTACATCTTGATCTGAAGGCAACTAGGACAGACTGTCTTATGCAGGCAGCCAGGAGGAGGGTCTATTCTGCACTGTGCAGATCTTGAATATTGGACCTCAATGCCCATCCTCACAGAAATATACTTCCTCCAACAAGGCCATATCTACTCAAACAAGGCCACATCTAATCATAGAACTTCCTATGGACCAAGTATATGCAAAGCACCACACCAATGTTCCATCTCCATAGCCTTTCTAATGGTTCTAAGGCTTAAACAGCCATATAATCCCTGGGGTGCTTCACTATCAAGTATAGCTTAAGTCCTCTGATTTCTTATCTGTATTCTTCTGCTTCAGAACAGTCACCTGATACTGTTAACTCAGTCTCTCTCGTGGCTAGGGAGGTTAAGAGCACAGCAAGCATCCTCCTCTTCTCAGATAGAAGTGAAACCTTTGAACTCCTTCCTCGAACATTCCCACAGACATGTGCTGTTCATTGGCTCCTTGGGGTGTGCAGCCTTGGAGGCCACTCCCACCACCCACAGGCTTCCTGGCCAACTTCACTGGATGCTCTTCATTTTTCACATCTCGAGCTACTGAAGATTTCCCAGGGGCCTTATTAAATGCTGTTTTCAAAGCTGCACATTTATCACTGTCAAGGTGGCAAGCCAACTTGAGAGGAGTCATCTCTTGGTCTCTGATCTTAAGAGCTCTGGCAAAGTCCAGCCCTGAATTTTCAATGCTGTCTAACATTCTTCATGGTCTCTGAAAAAAATTTCCCATTATTCTTGAGTTCCCAAGCAACTTCATACACATTTCCCAAGCTTGTATTCTGACCTCTATGACAGAGAGCAGCTGGAATCCAGCTAGGCATTCTAAGAGAAAGGAAATTCTTGTCCTGCCTCTGCCTGTCTGTTTTTATTAAATGGCTCTAGCAAAAATAAAGCTACTTCTAAGCCAGTTGATTTGGTCAGTGTAGGAAGCGCAGCCATACCTCACATAGGAGCTCTGCAGAGAAGGCCCCAGGCTCCTCAGTCAGCGAGGAAGAGAGAAAAGGAAGATGGACCACTGTGAAATTCCACACTTGTAACACTGACTAGGCACCAGACGGTCCCTTTGAGACCTGTGTAATCTGGCCGAATTCATTTTCCTACATCTTCAGCTTTTGTAATATTTTTGGAAGGATGTGACTCCCTGCTGTGAGAAACTGGAACATTAGGCAGCAAATGGGAGCTGCCTCAACTCCTTGTATTCTCTCTCCCCTCCCCTCCCCTCCCCTCCCCTCCCCTCTCCTCCCCTCCCCTCCCCTCCCCTCCTCTTCTCTCCCCTCTCCTCCTCTCCTCTCCCCTCCCCTCCCCTCCCCTCCTCTCCCCTCCCCTCCCTTCCTCTCCTCTCCTCTCCTCTCCTCTCCCCTCCCCTCCTCTCCTCTCCCCTCCCCTCCCCTCCTATCCTCCCCTCCCCTCCCCTCCCCTCCCCTCCCATCCTCTCCTCTCCTCTCCTCTCCCATCCCCTCTTCTCCCCTTCCCCCCTTTCCTCCCCTCCCTTCCCCTTCCCTCCCCTCTCTTCTCCTCCCCTCATTTCTTCTCTATTTTCCTTTCCTCCTGCACTAGGAGTCTCATACCTTAAGGTGGGCTGCAGCCTACTAATGTATCTCAGGCTTCTATAATCCTTCTGCCTCAAAATTTCTGAATACTATGATTATAGGTATGAGCTAGCCTGTCTGGCTTCTCCTGGTGCTCTGAGGGGGCGCAAGGCTCTGGCCATCTATAGAGGTATATTCATTCTGGACCACAGGATCTAAAGGTCCAGTAAAGCTGCCTACAAGTGAGAGCTGCTAACCAGAGGCACACAGAGTATAGGTTGAGCATGACCAGGATGACTTTGGCCATATTCCTGTGAGTGGCAAGGCTCCACACCATAAGCATGGTTCAGCACCCTGAATGGTAGAGCTGTGGGGTTCTGAGAGCTCCTTAGTGGGGCTGACTGCAGCTGTGTTCTCTGCTCTCCAAGGAGATTCACTCATTGCTGCATGACTTGTTATCATTAGAGCAGATTTACTGCAGGGAGCAATATTTACCTTTAAAAATAAAGTGGCGAGGATTTGTTGCCTGCCACTTAATAGATTAATGTTTGCAAGGCTCCTGATTGCAACTCTCTTTTGCAGACCCACAGCTCAGAGCCTGTCCTCAGGGTGGCTGAGCTGTGGCGAGGATTCACTCAGGTAAGGATACACAGTAGGCTAGGATAATCCTCCTTGGTTTGTACATTTTATCATAATATAGTCATGCACATTCATTCCAGCATAGTTCACAGCTGCATTTGTGTTCAACAGGAAAAGAGTAGTTAGCAAAACCTCAAGGCCTTCCTGTATGGGCCCAAGAATCTACTATTATTGAACTTTGCTGATTTCCAACATATAGGACTCTTTCCCCACTATGGTTTTCATTGCTATGAAGATACAGAATGACCAATGGCAATTATAATGGACAACATTTAATTAGGGCTGGCTTACAGTTTCAGAGGTTCAGTTCATTCTCATCATGATGGGAAATATGGGAGCTTGCAGGCAGATCTGGTGCTGGAGAAGCCAGGAGTTTTACATCTTAACCCTAAGGCAACCAGGAGATTTTCCTTCCACACTGGGCAGAGCTTAAACACCAGGAGCCTTAAAAGCCCATCTACAGTGACACATTTCCTCCAACAAGACCACACCTCCTAATAATACCACTTCTCATGGGCCAAGCATATTCAAACCACACCAATGGGGTAAACTGCTTCTTAGAGTCAGTACACAGAGGGCTCAATAATAAAATAATCTCTGAGTTAATGTAAGTTTAAACTCAAGAATTCAATGAGCCTGTTGGCTCACAGCAATAAACCCAAATGTCAGCAATGAATACTTAGCTTGACACAGAATTCCTTGAAAAAGAAAAAGAGGTACTTTCTCCCTCATTGTGAGTGCTGGGCACACAGTCCTAGATCACAGGTAGTTACTGCCTTCTGATTACTTCATGCTTAATGTTAGGACCACACACATATACTAGTGGGCTAACTAAGCTATTCATTTATGCATTTTTAACAATTCCAGGAAATACTTGAGAGAACCAGGTACTCTTTGCTTTATGCTTTTATGCTCAGATGGGTCAAAATCTGTTTAGAAGTCAAATAGTTTTAAAAGATATTGTGTGTGTGTGTGTGTGTGTGTGTGTGTGTGTGTGTGTGCATGAGCGTGTGCAACATATGCAGGTGCCTGCAGAAGCCAGAGGAGTGTGTCAGGTCCCTGGAGCTGGAATTACAAGCAGGTATGAATTGCCTAACATGGGTCTTCTGAAAGAACAACAAATGCTTTTAACTGCTGCAGCTAGGCTGATCACTCACCTCTCTTTTTTTGGATATTCTCTGTATTTACATTTCAAATGTTATTCCCCCCCCCCCCCCCCCCGCTTGCATCCCCCTTCCTCCACCGCTTGCTTCCATGAAGTTGCACCCTCTCCCAATCACCCAACCCCACCTCAGTGCCTTGGTATTCCCATACAATGGGAAAACAAACCTTCACTGTACCAAAGGCCTCTCCTCTCATTGATGCCAGACAATGATATCTTCTGCTACAAATGCAACTGGAGCCATGGGTCTCTTCATGTGTGTTTATTGGTTGGTGTTTTAGACCCTGGGAGCTCTGGAGGGTTTGGCTGGTTGATAGTGTTGTTCTTCCCATGGGGTTGCAAACACTTTAAGCTCCTTCAGTCCTTTCTCTAGCTCTTTCATTGGGGTCCCTGTGTTTGGTCTGATGGTTAGCTGCAAGCATCCTCACTGTGTCTGTATGACTCTGGCAGAGCCTCTGAGGAGGCATCCATATCAGGTTCCTGCCAGTAAACACTTCTTGGCATCAGCAATAGTGCTTGGGTTTGGTGGCTGCATATGGAGTGGATCCCCAGGTAAGGAAGCCTCTGAATGATTTTTTCTTCAATCTCTGCTCCTCTATTTGTCACTGTATTTCCTCCTGTAAGTGTTTTGTTCTCCTTTCTAAGAAGAACTGTGGCATCTGCATTCAGGTCTTCCTTCTTTTTGAGCTTTATAAGGTCTGTGAATTGTTTCTTAGGTATTCCAAGCTTTTAAAGCTAGTATCTGCTTAACAGTGAGTGCATACCATGTTAGCTCTTTTGTGACTGGGTTACCTCACTCAGGATAATAACTTCTAGTTCTATCCATTTGTCTAAAAATTTCATAAGGTCATTGTTCCTAATAGTGAAGTAGTACTTCATTGTGTAAATGTACCACATTTTCAGTATCAACTGCTCTGTTGAAAGACATCTGGGTTATTTCCAGCTTCTGGCTATTATAAATAAAGCTGCTATGAACATGGTGGAGCATGTGTCCTTGTTATATGTTGGAGCATCTTTTAATTATATACCCAGAAGTGGTATAGCTGGGTTCTCAGGTAGTATTATGTTCAATTTTCTGAGGAACTGCCAGACTAATTTCCAGAGTGGTTGTACCAGCTTGCAATCCCACCAAAAATGGAGGAGTGTTCCTCTTTCTTTACATTCCTGCCAGCATCTGTTGTCACCTGATCTTAGCCATTCTGATTTGAGGTAGAATCTCAGGCTCATTTTGATTTGCATTTCCCTGATGACTAAGAATGTTGAACATTTCTTTAGGTGCTTCTTGGCCATTCAAGGTTCCTCAGCTGAGAATTCTTTGTTTAGCTCTGTCGCCCATTTTTAGTAGAATTATTTAATTCTCTGGAATATGACTTCTTGAGTTCTTTGTATATTTTGGATATTAGCCCTCTATCAGATGTAGAATTGGTAAAGATCCTTTCCCAGTTGTTTATTGCTGTTTTGTCTTACTATAGTGTCTTTAGCCTTACAGAAACTTTGCAATTTCATGAGGTCCCATTTGTCAATTCTTGATCTTAGAGCATAAGCCACTGGTGTTTGGTTCAGGAAAAGTTTCCCCATGCCTATGTGTTCTAAGCTCTTCCCCACTTTCTCTTCTAGTAGTTTCAGTGAACCTGTTTTTATGTGAAGGTCTTTGATCTACTTGGACTTGAGCTTTGTACAAGAAGATAAGAATGAACCTATTTGCATCCTTCTACATGCTGACTACCAATGGAGCTAGCACCATATAAGAGTCTGTCCTTTTTCCATTGAATGTTTTTAGCTCCTTTGTCAAAGATCAAGTGACCATAGGTGTGTAGGTTCATTTATGGGTCTTCAATTCTGTTCCATTGATCTACCTGCCTGGTTCTGTACTGATACCATGAGGTTTTTATCACATTGATCTGTAATGCAGTTTGAGGTCAGAGATGGCAATTACCCCAGAAGTCTTTTATTGTTGAAAATAGTTTTTGCTATCCCGGGCTTTTTGTTATTCCAAATAAGTTTGCAAATTATTCTTTCTAACTCTATGAATTATTGAGTTGGAATTTTGATGGGGATTGGATTAAATCTAAATTTGAAATTGATTGCTTTTGGCAAGATGGCTATTTTTACTATGTTGATCCTTCCAATCTATGAGCTTGGGAGATCTTTTCATCTTCTGAGATCTTCAATTTTCTTCTTCAAAAACTTAAAGTTTTGTCATACAGATCTTTCACTTGCTTGGTTAGAGTCAGACCAAGGTATTTTATATTATTTGTGACTATTGTGAAGGGTGTCATTTCCATAATTTCTTTCCTAGCCTGTTTATCCATTAAGTAGACAAAGGATTTGCTTGAGTTAATTTTATATCCAGCCACTTTGCTGAAGTTGTTTATCAGGTTTAGGAGTTCTCTGGTAGAATTTTTGGGCTCACTTAAATATACTATCATATCATCTGCAAATAGTGAGTGATATTTTGATTTATTAATTTCCAATTTGTATCTCTTTGACTTTCTTTTGCTGTCTAATTGCTCCAGCCAGGACTTCCAGTACTATATTGAGTAGGTAGAGGGAGAGTTGACAGCCTTGTGTAGTCCCTGATTTTAGTGGGATTGCTTCAAGTTTCTCACCATTTAGTTTGATGTTGGTTATTGGTTTGCTGTATATTGCTTCTAATATGTTTGGGTTAGGGCCTTGAATTCCTGATCTTTTCAAGACTTTTAACATAAAAGGGTGTTGAATTTTGTCAAAAGCTTTCTCAGCACCTAATGAGATGATCATGTGGATTTTTCTTTGAGTTTGTTTATACAGTGGAATATGTTGATGTATTTCCATATATTGAACCATCCCTGCATCCCTGGGATGAAGCTTATTTGATCATTGTGAATGAGCGTTTTGATGTGTTATTGGAATAGGATTGCAAGAATTTTATTGAGTATTTTTACATTAGTGTTCATGAGGGGAATTACTCTGACTTTCTCTTTCTTTGTAGGATCTTTGTGCGGTTTAGGTATGAGCATAATTGTGGCTTCGAAGAATGAGTTGGGTAGTGTTCCTTGTCTTTCTATTTTGTAGAATAGTTTGGAGAGTATTGGTATTAGGTCTTCTATGAAGGTCTGATAGCATTCTGCACTATCTAGTTCTGGGCTGTTTTGTTTGAGAGGCTTTTAATGACTGCTTCTATTTCTTTAGGGATTTAGGATAGTTTAGATGATATATCTGATCTTGATTTAACTTTACTACCTGGTATCTATCTAGAAATTTGTCCATTTCCTCTAGATTTTCTAGTTTTGTTGAGTATCAGCTTTTGTAGTAGGATCTGATGATTTCTTGAATGTCTTCAGTTTCAGTTGTTATGTCTCCACTTTCATTTCTGATTTTGTTAATTTGGATACTCTCTCTGTGCTCCCTAGTTAGTTTGGCTAAGATTTTATCAGTCTTTTTGGTTTTCTCAAAGAACCAGCTCCTTGTTTTGTTGATTCTTTGTATAATTATTTTTATTTCTACTTGTTTGATTTCAGCTCCGAGTTTGATTATTTCCTGGCGTCTACTCCTCTTGGATATATCTGCTTTTTGTTCTAGAACTCTCAGGTGTGCATCACACTGCTAGTGTACGCTCTCTCCAGTTTCTTTTTGGAGGCACTAAGAGCTATGAGTTTTCAACTAAGTCCTCTTTCATTACATCCCAAACATTTAGATATGTTGTGCCTTCATTTTCATTAAATTCTAGAAAATACTCAATTTCTTCCATGACCAAGTTATCATTGAGTAGAGCATTGTTCAGCTTCCATTTATGTGGGCTTTTTGTTGTTTTTGTTGTTAAGGAAGACCAGCCTTAGTTCATGGTGATCTGATAGGATGCATGGGATTATGTCAGTCTTCTTGTATCTGTTGAGCCCTGCTTTGTGACTGACTATAGGGTTAATTTTGAAGAAGGTATTATGAGGTGCTGAGAAAAAGGTATATTCTTTTGTTTTAGGATGAAATTTCCATAGTTGTCTGTTAAATCCATTAGGTTCATAACTTCTGTTAGTTTCACTGTATTTCTGTTCAGTTTCTGCTTCCATTATCAGTCCATTGATGAGAGTATGGTATTGAAGTCTTTCACTATTATTGTGTGTGATACAATATATGCTTTGAGCTTTAGTAGAGTTTCTTTTATGAATGTGGGTGCTCTTGTATTTAAAGTATATATGTTCAGGATTGAGAGTCTTCTTGATAGATTTTTTTCCTGTACTGAGTAAAATGCGTCCTTCCTTATCTTTTTTGATCACATTTGGTTGAAATTCTATTTTATTCAACATTTGAATGGCTGCTCCAACTTATTTCTTGGAACAATTTGCTTGGAAATTTTTTCCCAGCCTTTTACTCTGAGGTAGTGTCTGTCTTTGACACTGAGATAACTTTCCTGTGTGCAGCAAAACTCTGAATACTGTTTATGTATTCAGTCTGATAGTCTATGTCTTCTATTGAGGAATTGAGTTCATTGATGTTAAAAGCTATTAAGGAATAGTAATTGTTGTTTACTGTTATTTTTGCTGTTAATGGTAGAATTATGTTTGTGTACTTTTCTTCTTTTCGGTTTGTTGCAAGAAGATTATTTTCTTGCTTTTCTTGGGGTGTAGATTCCCTCCTTGTGTTGGAGTTTTCCATTTATTATTCTTTGTAAGACTGGATCTGTGGACAGATATTGTGTAAATTTGCTTTTGTCCTGGAATATCTTGGTATTTCCATCTATGGTAATTGAAAGTTTTGGTGGATATAATAACCTGGGCTGGCATTTGTGTTGTCTTAGGGTCTGAATGAGGTCACTCCAGGAACTTCTAGCTTTCATTGTCTCTGTTGAGAAGTCTGGAGTAATTCTGATCAGTCTGCCTTTATATGTTACTTGTTCTTTTTTCCCTTACTGCTTTTAGTATTTCTTTGTTTTGAACATTTGCTGTTTTGACTATTATGTGTGGAAAATATTTCTTTTCTGGTCCAATCTATTTGGAATTATGTAGGCTTCTTGTATGTTCATCTCCTTTTTAGTTTAGTGGTTTTATTTTATGATTTTGTTTAAGATATTTAGTTGGCCTTTTAGTTGTGAGTCTTTGCTCTCTTCTACAGCTATTATCTTTAGGTTTGAACTTCTCATTGTGTCCTGGATTTCCTGGATGTTCTGGGTTAGGAGCTTTTTGATGTTTGCATTTTCTCCAACTGATGCTTTAATGTTTTCTATTGTATCTTCTGCCCCTGAGATTCTCTCTTCCATCTCTTGTATTTTGTTGTGGATGCTTGTGTCTATAACTCCTGATTTCTTTCCTAGGTTTTCTATCTTCAGGGCCTTCTCTCCTTTTGTGATTTCTTTATTGCTTATATTTTTGTTTTTAATTCTTTCACCTGTTTGGTTGTGTTTTCCTGTAGCCCTTTAAGTGATTTTTGTGTTTCTTCTTTAAAGGCTTCTACTTGTTTCCATGTATTTTCCTGTAATTCTTTAAGGGAGTTATTCATGTGCTTCTTGAGAACCTCCACCATTATCATGAAGTATGATTTTAAGTCCAAATCTTGTTTTTATGTTGTGTTGTGATATCCACTACTTGCTGATGTTGCCAGGTTGTCTTGGTTTCCATTGCTCAGGTTCTTGCATTTGCCTCTTGTCATCTTGTTGTCTGTAATCTAGGTAATCTTGCTATCTCTGATTGAAGCTTGCCTGTCCTGTGGGTCTGTGGGCCCATTGGCTCAGGATGGAGATTGCTCCTGGGTGTTCATCTCTTTGTGGGTAGGCCGTGAGTTCCAATGGCAGTGGACCAGCTCTGACTTTGGGCACAGATGAGTGAAGAGATACTTCCCGGTCAGCAACGTGCTACCTATGCCCTGAGAGTTCCCGGCAGTCTCTCCATCAATAATCAGTGGAGAGGAACTGGGGACTCACCTGTGAGCTCAGGTGGAAAAGCACTTCTGAGGCTCCTCTGGGTGCTCAGCCATCTGCGGGTAGGCTGTGAATCCTGATGGCAGTGTTCAAGCTGTATCTCTGGGCCAGAACAGACCATTCCCAATCAGTACCACACTACCTTGGCCTTGGTGGGAACAGAATGACTTGGTTCCTGCCTCTGGGACAGGGCCAGCAGGCTTGGGTCTCTATGAGTATCAGTCTATCACTCACCTCTTAAAGATGCAGGTGCTAGGACATTCTGCAGGCTTCTAGATAAGGTGCTTCCTGTGACTGAGAGACAGATTAACCACTCCCTCCACCACACACCAGGTTTATCTTTTTCAGTGGTACTTCTAATTGCAATACTGATTTTGACCAGTTAGGTCCATTGAAATCTCCAGTTGGCTAGACCCTTGAATTGCTAAGATTCTTCTGTGGTCCGATGTTTCTACTTATTTGAATTAATTCAAGATCTCGGCATTGAGGTGCATTCAAGCAAGTTGAACTGCTCAATGGGGGAATACGATGACTCTTTTCATTTGTAACACAGTAATCACCAATCCAAAAACCATCCCTGCATCTTTGAGACAGTTGACTGGTCAGTGTGGCTAGAGAGAAGGCTCAGCATTTACAAGCATTTGTTACTCTTCCAGAAGACCCATGTTAGGCAGCTCACACCTGCTGCAGGATTTTAAATGCAATTATATTTTAGGAAAAAGACAGCTAAAAATAGCTTCATTCAATCTTCTTACAGATGGAAGAGAAAGTAGTGATTGAGTCACAGCCACCAAGCGTCAGATCCAAACACCAGATCCAAACACCAAACACAGAGGGGCTCTGTGCAGGAAGATACAGTCTCTAGAAATGAAGCTAAATGGGATTTATAGCAAGCACCTGGTCACATGGTGGGACACCTGTCATCATGGGACCATGACATACATATTCTTCTCATAGTTGTCCACCTCATCCTCACCACAGTCATGAGTGGCGACGGCCAGCCAGTGATGAGTTTTAGACTGGGAACTTTATACCAAAGCTGTTCATTCTGGGCCTTCTGTATTACACTGTCTGTGATAGTCACCATTGATTGGCAACTTGACAGAATCTAGAACCACCAAGAAACCACACCCCTGGCATATCTGTAGAGAGCTTTTATATTAGGTTAACTGAAATGTTAAGACCCATCTTAAATGTGGGTGGTTCCACTTCATAGGCTGGGGTCCTCCTTACTGAGGATGCAATGTGACCAGCTGCCTCAGGCTGCTACAACCATGCCTGCCCGACTCAGGAAGGATTGGGCTTTCATACTGTGAGCTAAAATAACCTCTTCCTTTCTTGAGTTGCTTTTATTAGGCATTTAGCAACAACAATAAGGAAAGTAACCTATATGCCATTTGTTATATTCATAGGGCTTTAAACACCTTAGTTTTGCCAATTTGGGTTCTTTTAGGCCACTGATGTCAGAGAGTCAAACCTACATCAGCTCTGGAAGCTTCCTCATGCTGACACAGATGACTGAGGCACAGCTTCTTAATGATGAACAAACCCACTTGATCCATAAATCTCCAGGGATGAGCATGAGTTTGCAGAACCGTGCACAACAATGTTCAGTACACCGATGACTCCCACGTAATCCTCTAAGGAACTTCACCTACACACATGGTTACAGGGCTAGCACTCAACTAAGTACACTGGATATGGGAGCTAGGGATGTATTATGGCTTGGATATATTGTGGCGCATGAGTTGTATGTGCGTGGTCCCAGGTGGTGGCACCGCTGAGGGATGATTGGCTCACAAAGACACTGATATCATTCATGGAATAACCCAACAAATCACCCATAGCCAGGTGAGTCAAATAGTAGGTAGAGCTTGCAGCAACTGGTTTACTAGGGTATGCCATTCAAGGACGTAGCTCTTCAGTACACCACCTCATACCCCACCCCTGATTTTTTGGCTGCCATAAGGTGAACAGCTCTGCTCCACCACACACCTTCTCACATGGTGTTCTGTTTCTTCGTGAGCTTAGAAATGAAGAGTCCAGCTAACCATGGACTGAGACTTCTGAAACCCAAGCCCAGAAAAATGCATTTCTGGCTGTTTTCCTAAGTGCTTTTTCACAGTGAAGGAAACCTTTGGGACGATTGTGTGTGTGTGTGTGTGTGTGTGTGTGTGTGTTCATTAGGATAGGTGTGCTTACCTGTACATACACATGTGGAGGCTGGAGGGTTGATATTATTTAGCTATCTTCTTCTGTCACTCTCTAGGTTGACTTGACTTTTATTTCATTTTAGGCAGGATCTCTTGAGAGACTGTGCACCATTTTAGCTGGCCTGACTGGCCTGACTGGCCTGACTGGCCTAGGGGTTCTTGTAATCTGTCTGCCTCCATACCCAGTGCTGGGATGATAGGTGTCCTCCCCAGCCCATCACGGCTTATTTGTAAAATGAGAATTTTCTCCTTGAGAAGAAACAATGATTTTTATATAATCAGGCACTTTGGTCTATTTATCTAAACCTTAATCTCTCTCTCTCTCTCTCTCTCTCACACACACACACACACACACACACACACACAAACATACCACATGCATACCACACATGCACATACACACAAATATACTACACATATCACACAACGAATATACCACATGTACACCACACACACACACACACACACACACACACACACACACACACACACACTCCACACATCATACAATACATATACCACATACACACCACACAGGCACATCCACACAAACATATTTCACATACCATACAGCACACATACCACATACACAGCACACATACCACACACACATACTTCACACACCACACAATACATCTACCACATACACACTACACACACTACACATACACATAGTGACAAACAGTTTAGAAAACATAAACAGTAAAAATCAAAATATGGCAGTGAGACCCAGCTTGCTTACCAGCTGTTGGCCTTTCGGGCCCCACCCTGCATACTGAAGCTTTGCGTTGCTGACTTCTGGTGGGTCCAGACTTTGAGGGTCCCTGAGGAGACAGACAGACAAACAGAAACAAAGCACAATGATGGGAACCAAGAATATACCGTGCTTCCACTTGTCATCTGACAATCTTATCCTCCTCCTGTCTCTCAGCTATACGATACATCTCACTCAGCTGCTGCTGGATTTCTGCAGATGTACATAATTTATATAAGGCTGAACTATGTCCACTGCTACCTAATCCAAATGGTAAATATTCATCAGGAGAAAACATGCAGAGAACTATATAAATCAATTTTTAAAATGTCCAGGGCAGTTAAACTTAAGTGAAACCCACAGCCAAGCAGCAATAAATCCCACACCCAATGTCTTCATCATTAGCTCTCCTTGCAAACAACTCTTTTCTAAGTATGAAGCCAGGTCATTCTGACCTTTGAAAGCCAGTGGCCTCAGGATGAATTGTATTCTCTCACAGATATAGAGAAAGAGAGGGAGAGGACTTAGGGGAAGGGGGAGGGATGGAGAGAGGGATTGTGGGAGAGAGGGAGAGGACATCATGGGTGGAGGGGAGAGTTGGAGAGAGAGAGGAAGAGAAATTGAAAGATGTTTTTCCTATTTAACATTGTTTAACATTTTTTAATTTTTGAGGATATTTTTCAATTGTGTTTACATGGGAGCCAGCCTGTATATACATATATGTGTAAACTATATATACATGTATACATGCTCAGGTGCACATGCATGTATGCTTGTGTATGTGGGAGCACAGGTTGATGGCGGATCTTTCTCAGTCACTCTCCTGTGTCTCTGACATCCCAGTACTGGGATAACAGCTCGTGTACTCCGTAGCATTTGACTGATCCACCTCCTAAGCCCCATATTTTAAATTCTTAATTTACAGATATGGAACATTCCTTGACAATGAAATGCTGTCTATATATTAAATGTCCTAATAAATAAAGCTATGAAAAAAACACCATGAAAACACCTATAACAATGCTAGAACTTGAATATTTCAGTACTGTTTATAGCTGCCGCTGTCTTCCACAAGTAGAAAGAGTGGTTTCCATTTGTCTTTGAGGATACCACCCCACCTGTAGAGTGGTGTGTGCATTCTGGGGGAGCAATATGGCCAGGACAGCACCCCACCCCGAGAGCATAGTTCCTACACTGCAGAGAGAGCCAGGAAAGTGTTTGCTTGTGAATAAAGGGAGGGTGGGCAGAATGTGGCTTGTCTTTGTGGAAGGAAGACAGAGTTTTAAGAGTTCCTCAAAGGGAAGAGGCAAGAGGGAAGAAGTATGGATCAGGCCCTTACATGGTCAGGTCTTCAAACACAGAAAATTCTGGGTGGTTTCAATAGCACTGTAAGAATCAAGACAGACAAACATAAACAGAAAGAAATAGAGAAGGAGATAAGAATGTAATATTCTACAGGGTCTCACAGGAGTGTGAAGACAAGAGGGAAAGACAGCTGGGGTGAGAGTCTTTAGGGGAGCAGAGAGGCTAGAAGTAACGAGGGTCTGGATAATGCAGGTCCAGATGGGTTCTTAATAAGCTCCAGAACCATCCATATATCTGTAACCAAAGATATATATATCAATCATATAGATGAATATGTAGATACACACAGATATAGAATATATAGATGGATATATAAATATATATGGTCCATGTATATGATCTGTATTCCTTGTATGTGTGTGCGCATGTGTGTGTTTATGAATGGATGCCTGCAGACACCATAGAGAATTGGATCCCCTGGAGTTGAAGTTAATAACTAGCAGTTGTGAGCTTCCCTATGGGTTCTGGGAACCACACACTCTGTGTTCTCCACTGCTTTAACTGTAAGCCACCTCTCCAGCCCAGCCATTAGGTTTTTGCTGGTGTATGTAGATTGTCCTGAAGTGTTCATATTTTAATGTTAATTCCACTTCCCCAAGAAGGGCTGCCTAGTCACTACTCATGAGGTGACTTCATCTGAACCTTCCCATTTTAATTAGTAAAATAAAGGGGAACCAGTGACTGGGCAGGGTAAGGGAGGTGGAGAGAGAGGATGGGGAGGAGAGAAGTTCCAAGATGGACCTCCAGAAAGATGAGCTAGATCCAGGTGGGTTTAATTGGCGTTAAATAACTGAACATTTAAGAATTGTATAGCCTAATATCTCATATAGAACAACAGTTTGTATCTTTGTCTATTTGATGTAATCTTGTTGTACAGAGGGTTATTAGATTGAGAATTGAATACATAAACCTGTATAAAAAGCTACCTGGCTGTAGAGTTGTGTTTGTGTTTAGTTTTGGGATAACAAAATACCCTGGGACAGAGGCAGTCACGGACGGAGTAAAACCGCCAAGGGAAGGGAGTCAAGTGGACAAAGTTAGACTGTGGAGGCGGCTTGGACCGAGTGACAGAGGTCCACACAGTTCCATACAAAACCTGGGCCCTCGGAGTGAAACCTCGGGGCTGATAAAGAGATAAGTTATTTTGTTTTTAATATTTACTGCAACAGGTGTACGGCTATAAGAAAGGTTACGTGAGGGGACAGTGTACTGGTGAGCTTGGGCAATCGGTCTGTAGTATACTGAAAAGGCACAAAATCATTTAAACACCCTAAAATGCATTTTTATCATTTGTTAGTTTAATGTTTCCATTTTCTCCAAAATACCGTGGCACATGGCAAAGCATAAGCAGGCTGTGGAGAAAAGCAATGATTTTATAAATCGCAACAGCGATGGGTGAGTCTCAGAAGAGCCTGTGCAGTCTATCGGCTGCAGTACCTTCAAGGGATTTAGGAAGATATTCATGTGTGACATCATTTATGAAAAAGAAGCGAAGAAATCTGAAGCCATCTGGTTGGTCAGCTAGCTACAGGGCTGGGTGGAATGGGTTGAAGGTTTGTAGGAACGGGGCCTCCATCATCTAAGGATGTTGTGAAACTCAAGAGAAATGATGTATATTAACTCAACAGTACTCCAATGTTGTGGTTCTCTTCTTCCTAGATAGTGAGTCTCTTAATGTCTCACATTCTCTGAGTCAGCCTAAGGACTCCATAATCCCCAAAGTGAGCTGCCCACTGGGGTTGCAGCAATCCATTCAGAATGTCCTCTGGAGCAGAGGCCAGTAAGTGGTAGGATTCCACCCTAACAGCATAGACATTGGGACAACAGAGTAGCCCAGCCCAAATCCCTCTTCCCCACATTCCCACAGAGGAGCATTAATGTTTGCCTTGTGGATAACATCCAGATTTGTACTGCACACGGTGACAGGTAGCCATGTTCTACAGATGCCAGCTTAATCCTTGATAAACCGACAGGTAATTAATTTGGTCACACATCATAATGCATGTGTGTATCCTTAGAATTTCATTTAATTAGTTGGACCAGTGGGTTGAGTACTGATAAAGTGTTACTGTAATGGCTGTCAGTATGAAAGTTGTCTAAAAGGGATACTAACTCATCAGACATAAAGACAGTTTGTTCTTTGGAACGTAGCAGTGACAACAAATCTGTGAATCCCTCAGGGGGCAGGTGGGCTAAGGGTCCTATGTTATGGTGAATTAAATCTCTGTTTTCACACTGGGATCCCACAGTATCAGATTTTTTTTTTTTTTTTGCTTTCTAATTACAGGTCTTTATGGTGGTACTCCCAGGGTTCCCTGCACTGTATGTCCTTGCTCAGTGAATATTCTGCAGTTTCTTATCATCTCACCACCCCAACCCCGTGCTGGTGGCCCTTACACAGTCCTGCCTAGCATTATAAAAACAAGGATTCTACTGAATATGACCAACTGATCCACAGATGAACCATGGTGAACCACTGAAGAACTACACAGAACCACAGTCTGTCTGTCATGACTCTGTCTCTGTCTCTCTCTCTGTCCTTCTTTCTCTCTGTGGGCACACACACACACGTGTGTGTGTGTGTGTGTGTGTGTGTGTGTGTGTGTGTGTGTGTGTGTGTTTAAAACTCAGTTCACTGCTGACCACTGTCATAGCCTTCTGGTGAATCCTGGCTTCTCAATTTTGTTCCATTACCTCATCTCTGTTCCTGTCCCGTCACCTCTGTCGTCTTTGTGTGGGGGTAGCAAATGGCCCTGTGCTCACCTCCAAGGAGGAACCTGCCATCCCTCTGCATGTGTTGCATCCAAGCAGAGACCCTGTGGGGAGCAGGTGGCCAGAGCCACAAGGGCAGATCCAACTGCATCTGAGGTTCCCATTGCCAAGTCCTGCTTCTTGCCTTTGCCCCTTTGATGCTGAGACGTGTGCTGTGGCATGCCTTCTCAGCATCAGCAGTTTGAGGATCCTACTGGCCAGGCTCCCTGCTCTTCAGACATCACACCTTAATACACACTGATTCCTCAGTGTCAAGACAGCATCCTTTTCTTGTCTGAACAATGCATCTTGTCCCAGCCTGTAGCCAGGACAATTTTCCTTTGCATTTTGCTTCTGGAAAAACTGTATTACTAGTGGGCTTTAAATCATTCTAAGTTTGCAGAAGAGCTGACAATAATGTACCCACATTATTAATATCTTGCCTGGTTTTTACATTTGACAATTTATGCTACCCCTCACTGACTACCATGGTTGACTATGGGGCTTGTGGGCTATGTTTGTGTCCTATGGGTTTAGACAAATGTATCCTGTCATGCATCACGGTGTCAGTACCACAAGGAAGTGTCACTGTTGCCTTCTCAGCCTCTGGCTCTGCCTGTCACAGGAAGTCCCATATTTGCAGTCTCTTCACCCTGCCCTCTCTTTTGATGATGAGCTCAGGCTCTCTTGTTTGGTCTGCTTTCAGGACTTTGCCCACTTCCACAGCCTCTTCTGTCTGCTCTGAGTCCTAACCCTCCAGGGTCCCAGCACTAACTAGACAAGACAATGGATGGAAACAGGTCATCTGACTAGTGCCCTCCCACACCTAAGCCTTGCTGGCCCTACCCACAGGTTTTTATTTTAGTCTTTTCATGGTTCACTGGGGCTGAGGAGGTGACTCTTTGGGTAAAGTCCCTGTTAGCACCAGGACCTGGGTCCAGATCACCAACATTCATAGAAAAGTTGGGTATGGAGGTCACATGCCTGTGACCCTGTCACTGGGGAGGAAGAAACAAGAGGATCTCTGAGGTTTGTTGTCTACCCAGTGAGCTCTAGGTTCAGTGAGAGACACTGCCTCAAACCAAAAAAAAAAAAAAAAAAAAAAAAAATCAGAGGCATAGCTTCATAGCTTTTCTTCTCACACAGAAAGCAGCAGCCGTAACCTCTAATGCACACTCAAGGTGCGACATGTGTGTGTGAGACCTGGGGCCTATGGACACATGTAGACATGGATGGCTATGAATACAGTCCAAACACAGAACTCCTAAACATACTTAAGATATTATGATCACTTATTTATATTCTGTTTTGCAACTTGATTATGTGGTTATTGAGTGTGGACTTTGTAGATGACAATGACGACATTTTGTCCCAGTTTTAAAAGGTTGAACATGCTTGACAATCTGGCCAGTGAGTCCTACCATATACTGGGTTATTCTGAAATTCTGAGTACGTGTGTGTGTGTGTGTGTGTGTGTGTGTGTGTGTGTGTGTAGGGACAAAAAGTAACCTGCTGATTAATTTGGGGGCTGTCTAGTGCTCTCCCCAACCCTTCCTCTTTTACCTTTCTTTATTCATTTATTCTGAAGAATGGGCATTGGGCTCTGTGATAAATCATCTCTGGGTAGAGATGGATTGGCGCAAAAATGATTAAGGAAGAATAAAATAATCTGGACTTCACATAGCTCAAAATAATCACAAGATCCATTCTGATTTTGCTTATTTGAGCAATAAACAAAACAGGGCATAAATCATACTGGATTCTGAAGAGTGAATTAGTGCCCAGCTAAGTTTGCTCATTTATCTTCCAAAGCTATTTTGAGGGATTGAAAAGCTTCCCCAACAGCAATGGCATTTAGGAGGAAGAAAAGCTAAAATTTGCTTTTTTCCTGGTTTTAAACTTTCATGACTAAAATCATAAAAAAATCCCAACCCTGCATCTTCAATGTCAATATTGTGAGTTTTCTTGACTCTTCTAATGTGTTTAGCATAGTGGGAGACACAAAAAAATACACATTCAGTACCTAGGTAAGTGCTGGCCACAGTAGGTACACACTGATTACAAATGCATAGTAGGTCAGCAGGGGCAACCTTCAGTTACTGAGGGGAAAAGAATAGCATTAGTAATAACTGAAACCCACTCAGTACCTAGATATGCCTGTCACCCTTTCAATGTACCATGGATCATTCACTTAAGTTCTTGTGTTAGGAGCCTCATGCCATCAGGGCTTCCAAGCACATGAGCCCTGCTGCTGTTTGATTTGTGCCCCATCCCCTCCCTGACCCTAAGCCCATGCATGTTTTGAACTCTGATCACAAGGAAATGCCAAGTCACATGGAAAGAGAGTGTGCCTTATTGATCACTTGGTCCTCACATCAGTTTACCCTCAATCTATCCCAGTTAAAAGAAGATAGGTCAGGGTGGGTCTGGGGCGTGTGGTTGAAATACGAAACATTTTGGCAGAGATAGACTGTTCCAATGCAGAGAGGTAATGGTGGCCAAGCCCTTCAAATACCCTTCAAACCACTAAGCTGTGTGATTTAGATCTGTAAATTAAGGGTGTGAGAAGCATGCCTCAAAGGGGCTTAGCAAGGGAAGTGAGGAGAGAGAGAAGGAGAAGGGTTAGAAAAGTCAGGAGGGGAGGAAGCCGTGCTCTAGGCCCCTCATTTTCCAAATATCTTCAGGTGAGCTTAAGTTGATCTCCCATGCTGACTGAGAAAGTCCTTCCCGAGCTGAGATGTTGGGTGTCTGGGGATTGTAAAGCTTGAACAAAAGACATCACAGGTGGCCACCGTAACCATCCCATCCCTGTCCTGTAGTCTAGAATTGGCTAAAGCCTGCCAGCCCAGCCTGTCTTCCAAACTCCATCAACACAGAACCTGCAGAATCAACAGGCAAGCTTCAGCTTCTTGTCTGGTTGGCGTCCACACCCCTAGGGAGCTGTTCCCTGCTGCAGGTGAGACTCAAAACTCTGTGTTGTCTTTTTCCTTTATAGCAGATCCCATCATGATGTCATGGTCTCATTCCTCCTGGGCCAGTTGGCTCAGAGGAGGCATCTGATCAGCATGTCCAGTGACAAATCATCCTGTCAGGACTAGTGATGTGGGAGTCACAACAGGCTGTGCAGCCCTGGGCTGATGGCTTTACCTCTCTGAGCAACTACCTACTGCTTGAGGTGGGGTGGTCCATCACTAGTCACCATTCTTGGGAGTTAGCTGACAGAGGTGTCTGCTCTGCTGGAGGCTGATGGGTTGTGTGCAAGTGATTTTCTGGTTCCTTGTTCCTTTCACATGACATATAAGGCTCAGTTAGCATGTTCTACCATACTGTTGTCATGTCAGGGCATTCCCTTTTGGAAAGTGAGGGACAGTAGGTGGCTCCTCTGTGAGCCAGGGCCTCCTTCAGATGGAATGAGAGATGGGTTTGCTTCCCCTTTTCTAGGCGCTCCTCACAGCTATACAATTAAATACAGGCCTCCACACCTTTAGGAGCTTCCGTGTTCAGTTTTTGGCAAAATTCCCCTTTGGAACAAATGCTTATACCGCCTGCCCTGAGCTGGGTGCAGGGAAAAAGGGCAGAGAGTTCTTCCCAGCGTGGATTGGGACACCAGACTGGAGCATGAGGAAGACAGGCAGCAGCATTCTGAAGGATGCTGGTCACATGGTCCACAGTCCCAAGGGGCTGCAGAGGTTCTATCATTTCTCTGTCCGGGTCCATTTCCTCTCATACCCTCTCTTTACAGTCCTGTACTGAGCCATAAGTGTCTGATCCAATATTGGGAACCTGCTTTTAGTGGCTGTGAAAGCAAATCTCCCAAAATCTTCGTCTATGATTATAGTTAATGTAAGCCATGCAAAAAATGTGCTGATTGGTGCCTGAGAGCAGGCCCAGGCAAAATGGCAGCTTGGGCTCAGGGGCTCGCTCTGACAGAGGGGACTGAGAACTGGCTGTGTGCTCACGGTAAGTTCAGGCACACAGTGCACACACCATACATGTGAGATGCAGTACTTATCCACACACACGTCTATGCGACAGGGCACGTGTCTACGTAAGAACAGAGGTTAGAGCTCAGGGTTCTGTGGAAGGTACCACCCAGAGCTGTTTCTGTTCTCTGAGGACAAAGGAAGCCTTTTGAGGAATTATTTCAAACCAGCTAAAATGTGTGCTACTGTTTTGTCTTTTTAAAGTACAAAGTCAGTGATGACGGATTGGAATAAAGTACACCACAGGGAAGCTAGCCTGAGACCCTGCAGAGCTCCAGCAGGAATTCAGAAGCACGTCAGTGTCTAGGAGAACAATGCAGCTGCAGCCAAGGCTCTGGTAGCTCACGGCCATGGAAGAACCGTCTGTGTGACCGGTCCTACCCTGCCCCCCCAAAAAACTTAATGGACCTGCTAGCTAATGGGTTTGAAGTCTATGGCAGAGAAACTGACTTGTCTGCTGGAAGGTTCTACCACTGTTTTAGAACAGTTCAGCAAGTACAGAGTCCTCTCCATCTGCCTGGCCATTCCTCTCAGTTTCTACAGACAGAGCTGAGTGCTTTGAGACTGAGCTCACAGGATCAGGGCTTGTAGTCAGACAAGGGATGAGAGAGTCCTGTAATAGAGAGTATATGGGAGAGTGCATGGGCAAAGGCTTCCAGGACATGGGAAAGTTCAGGGACTGCCAAGGTCATGGCTTCATCACAGATTTGCAACCAGATGCAGAAGCCACGTTGCCAGGGTTCCGCTGTATCCTGCTTCAGCCAGTGTACCCATCTACTTTATCCTACCCATCGGCAAATTGTCAGGGCCAGGAGCTGTCAGGCTGAGAATAATTAATACCACTGGAGCAATTTGGAGGGAAGAGCCTATCCTAGCAGACAGGAGCTGAGCCACAGCAGGGCCAATTTGGGTGATGTCTGACATGATGAGGCCCATGGCGAGTGTCCTTTCCTGACTCACACAGCCGCAGATTCTGGGGACTGTAGTCATTAGCAGCTGATGTTGCTCAGGGCTGAGCTTAGCCAGTAGAGGAGGGGTGCTGGGAAAGGCATGGAAAAGAAGATAGCAGAACTCCATGGGAGCAGAGAGAGTCGATTTGGAGTGAACAGTAGTGAGATTTCAGGATGTAACAATGCAGGGCGATGGAGTTTAACATAATAAGGCATTTAGATCATCCTTTAGTCACTGGCTTCTCCAGCCATATTGGGCAGTACTAGTGCAGTACTGGTACCGATTATAGTACTAGTACTTAGTACATCATTAGTATTAGTACTTAGTGCACTATTTGTACCTAGTGTAGTACTAGTACCTAGTACAATACCTAATATTGGCACTTAGTGGATACTAGAGTGCTGAGTATAACATGGGAACTGTGGACATACAGTATGAGTACCCAGAACAGTATTGGTACGTAGAAGACTTAAGATTTTAGACTAGCAATGCCCAGAGAGCTTCTTCTGACACTTCTAAGAGTCTAGGAATTTGCCTTAGGGCAGTAGTGTGGTGAATAAAAATTAGAATTTGATGAGATATAAAAGGTTGACCCTCATCCACCCCATATGCAGCCATCAAACCCAAACACTATTTCTGATGCCAAGAAGTGCTTATTGGCAGGAACCAGATATAGGGGCCTCCTCAGAGCCTCTGCCAGAGTCATACATATACAGTTGAGGATGCTTAAGCTAACCATCGGACTGAACACGAGGACCCCAATGAAAGAGCTAGAGAAAGGACTGAAGGAGCTGAGAAGGTTTGCAATCCCATGGGAAGAACAACATTATCAACCAACCAAACCCTCCAGAACTCCCATGGACAAAAACACCAACCATTGAGCCCACATGGAGAGACCCATGGCTCCAGTTGCATATGTAGCAGAGGATAGACTTGTCTGGCATCAACAGGAGAAGAGGCCTTTGGTCCAGTGAAGGCACATTTTCCCAGTGTAGGGGAATGCCAAGGCACTGAGTTGAAGAGGGCGATTGGGAGAGGGAGCTTTCTGGAAGCAAGTGGAGGGGGATGGGAGCATGGGGAAAAGGGATAACATTTGAAATGTAAATACAGAGAATATCCAATTTAAAAAAAAAAAAAACCTTGACCCTCTCATTAGTTATTAGAAAGAAACCCGCTGTCTACATTTCTGTTTATGGAAAAGATTAACTTCAAAAACGTCAGGCCATACCACCTTCCTACTAGAGTTGGAGCCTCCACTCTTTGTGGCAGTAAAAAGGACAGAAGCCATTGGCTGGGTGAGATTCTAATCTGGACTCTCAAAAGCACTGCTTCTCAAAAGTGTGCTCTGCTGTTTATTGAGTGTCTGAAATCCCACAATTTCTTGCTGTTGGCTGAGTCAAGAGTCTTGGAGCCAGGAAACTATCTGGCCATCATGCCATCTCCCCAGTGTGTGCAACTGGGCCTCCGCCCTCATCACGGAACTCTTGGAACTGGATGGAAGAATCATGATGTGTCTCCATGTGCCCTGCCTATGAAGGCAGCTGCATAGGTACCTACTGGCCAGGCAAGTAGCCTGGGCTGGACACCGCATCTGCTCTGCCTCTGGGGAGCCACAGCCTGCCTATCTTCTAATGTTGTTCCCAGAAGGGAATATATGTGTGTTTAGTGAGACTGAGGAGGTCCTTAGTGTTCTCTCAAGCAAAGTCACGGCATGTAGCATCTCACCGCACACCTGATCTCACTTTGTATTTGGCCTCAGCACCTGTGATATGTTCCACAGATGCAGTTGGTAGGAAGAAGGGGCACCAGTCAGTAGCTCCTCAGGCTTGGGTAGTGTCATCTGAGTCCCTAACTGTCCACCCAGAAGAAAGATGTAGGCTTGCATTAGTGTGTTGGGAGTATAGCTCTGTATAAACAGAGCCAGAGGTCCCAAGCTATGTACAGAGCCATTCCCAGGACACTGAAACATCCTCCAGCTGAGCAGAGACCAGGTGGAGGGCAGGAGGTTAAAAAGCTATGCATTGAAAATCTCTCTCTCTCTCTCTCTCTCTCTCTCTCTCTCTCTCTCTCTCTCTCTCTCTCTCAATGGCACATCTGTGTTAAATAACACATTGGAAACTTTTTTATCAAATTAACCACTTATTGATTATATATTCCAGCTGGTCTACTTGTAGGCATTTACCCAAGAGAAAAGAAGACAGATTATGTCCACACGCAAACAGAGAAGTTTCAAACATAACAGCCTCCAGTGGGAAACAACTTAGATGTCAATCAGAGGTTGTATGCATGAAAGTTGGGTAACACACAATGGGTCACAGGTACATGCTCCAATGTAGGGATCTCAAATAAGGAATCTTCTGCAGGAAAAGAGTGAAACACACATGGCACAACTCCATGTGCACACATGCTAGAGAAGCAGAGGGAGCCAGGTGTATGGCTCGTGCCTGCAGTCTTTGCACATAGGAGACTGTGGTGAGAGGATCACTGTATGCATGAGGCCAGCCCAAACTAAAAAGCAATTTCCAGGACAGTCAAAACTCTGTCCCAATAAGCAACATCAAAGCAAAGAGGAGGACAGATGACATGGTGGTTGCCAGGAAGAACCAGAGGGTGGAAGGGGTATGTGGCACTTTGGGGTGATTCAAATGTTCCCACCTTGGCCGTGGGCAATTCGTCTGTTGAGCTAACCTCTGGAGGTACAATTGGAGAGCATGAATCCTGCTACAAGAAGATTGTCCTGCAGTCGCTGGACACACAGAGCCTGTGTGGTGTGCGCTTTACTCACTCCAACCCACCTTCTATAGAGATGGTTCTCCTACTGCCTAAATCTTGATCAAGGCTGCCCTTCATGTTTCCTCTAAGCCAGTGCTAAAATATGGTTGCTACTGGATGGACACACACACATGCACACACAGAGATACACACATGCACACACAAAGATATAAACAGAGACAGATAGATAGATAGATGGAGAATATTTCTAGTCTTCTGCTGGGAATAGTCCAAAGCACTGAAAAAGAAGGTATCTAAAGCAATGTGAAACACAATAGTTGGAGGGAGGCATGTGGCCTCTCACTGTATGCCCAGCACTGGCTTGGCACTTAGTTATATTGCTGTGACCATAGCATGCATACTCTAAATGTGGTCATACTGGTACATCAGCCTGATACAGAGTAACACAGATCTGCAGACAGATCTGTGGACAGGTGGCCTTGGGGACACACACAGCTCTCTACCAGGTTACTCAGATTTATGTGCCTCTAATTTTGCACAACTTACAATACACCATGTGATTCTTCGTGATCAACAGCCCAGAGGGAGAAAATACAGCATTAGACACACTGACTTTTTTTTTTTAAGGGAAAAAGTGTTTATTTTAGTTTACATTTTCAGGTTGTATCTACAGCAGCTGGAAGTCAAGGTATTGGGAGTTGAAGCAATGGGGAAACATCATGTCCATTGTCTTAAGAAAGCCTTCAGTCTCAGGGACACAGTGACTTATAACAGGTTCCCAGTGGTAAGAATTTGAAATGTAGGCTTAAGTTAAGACTACATCCCACTAGGTGGAGCCCGAGGGAAAGGCGAGAGTAGGCAGACCTGGAAAGTCTAAAGAATGGCTGCCTTTAGTGTGCATGTGCCCCTATAGAGCCTGCAGTGGTTTTTATAGACGAAGGCTCACACTTAAGATGACCCTGTTAACATATAGCTCTGACTGGAGTAACTATGTCCAGAGCAGCAGACTCTTTTTGTGCTCATACAGGTGTGGTGGTTGGCTAGTAGTGGCTACGCAGACAAAAGATCCTGGAGGATGAGAGGAGGGAGAAGCAGTTAGACTTAATCCAGGGCAGAGAGCATGGGGAGCTGTCCATGGTTCTGGAAATCCCAGTAGGACTCTCCTTCAACGCTTGCCATTTTAAGAATATCTTTTCAGTTTGTTTTCATGTTCATCACTTGTCTAAGAGTAGAAACAATCTGGTCACACAGGGTCTGGAAGCACTTATGGTTGGTCACTTTGCAAAGCTAGAGTGTGCACCTGGTAGGTTCCAGAGACAAGAAATCTTCAGAAAGAAAACATGCCAAGCTGCAGAGGAGCAGACCTGGATGCTGAGACTTCTCCATGTGCTGTTTTAAACATGCCAGCTATGGTTTTCCTATGCACTGGGCTCAACTCATAGTTGGGGACAGGTCACCAAGGATTATTTATGAGGCCATGGGATCAGCCACCCATCCATAGGCACAATGCATTTGACCTTCACACCACTGAACACTCCCATGCTCCATGTTTGCAGAACCCTCCATTCTATGCAACCCCTGCATGGCTGTGAGCTTCTCATTTCCACTGTCCTTCATTGACTCCATGCAGAAGTGTTAAGTCTTGCTAAGAGCTTATACCGTCTCTCTTATGCTCAACATGTCTGGAGTGCTCTTATCATGCAGGGAAACCACGCCAGGCTGGGGTTCAAGTTACTCATTCTCCAAGCACATCCTACAATTCACCCAACTCTAGCTTTCCATGTGTCCAGACTGTGCACTCACACCATCCAGCCAGCATGGGCTCCCTGTAAAGGCCAAGCTTGATTTTACCAGGCCTCAAACATCTCTTTATCTGGTAGAATAAGCTACAAGAAAACTGACTTACCCACCAGCCTTAGCTCAATTCAGCCCTCACATCGAGTTGCACACAACCTTCTCTTCCTTCTTGATTTGGAAGAAAGCTTTGTGTATGAGAATCATGACCGTCCTTGGAGTTACTTTATCATGCGCTGTTATATAGATTGGTATCTCCTTCCAAACAAAAATTTAAGTTCTCAAGCATAGCATCCAAGCCTGGATGTGGTAGCATCCTTCACTTGTAGGAGTTAGGATGCTGAGATAGTAGGGTGATGAGTACAGAGTTAGCCTGGGCTAAGCTGTAAGATCTTGTCTCAAAGGTTAACAGAAAAACCCCAAACAATGCCCCCATCTGAGATCTGCTGCTTATTGCAGTGTTGATAATGATTTAGCATTTCCACAAGCATTTTCCGACCTGCACTGTGTTTGTTGTCCATCATTCTCCAGAAGCTGGGGATGGACATTATTCCCCACCCTGCTCTCTCTCTAAATATGGAAACCAAGACTTATGGGAGGAGCTTGGTCAGCTAGTGGGTTGAGGGCTGACCTTACAATTTCTGTCACTAAAGAGCTAAAGTGTAGATGCTTATATGAGCTAATAGTCTCTGGGAGTGTACTGATATCCTCCTGGTACCCACTTCCTAAATAAGCGAAATTCATGTGCACCCTAGTCTACAAAGGGAAAGAGCATCTCCATGCAGAAGGACCTATGATCTTCTCAAATATATCACAGTTTTAAAAAGTCAATTCCAATTCTAAAGCAATATAGTTTTTGTACCTGAGCAAAGTTAGGATGCTGTCTGTTAACCACAGAAGATGGCCTGCCATTCAAGTAATTTCTCTGATACACATTTTAGCCTCCATTCTATTACTGTTCTGAATTTGTCAGATGACCCCCCACCCAGAGTACCACCACTTCCTGATAAGGTGACTGCCCAATTTTGTTGAACTTATTTCTGTTATAATATCAGTTGATCTTTTTATTTTTTCGTGGGACTTTCAGGTGACCCTAATCACCCTCACTGCTCTTGTGCTTTTTCTCTCCCTCTCCCACTCCCTCTCCCCCTCTCCCCCTCTCTCCCTCCCTCCCTCCCTCTCTCTCTTTCTCTCTCCCCCTCCCTCTGTCTTCCTCTCTTCCTCTCCCTTTTCCTCCCTCCCCTCCTTCTGACCCCCTCTTTCCTTCCCTTTCTTTTCCTCTCTCTCTCTCTCTCTCTCTCTCTCTCTCTCTCTCTTTCTCTCTCTCTCTCTCACACACACACACACACACACACACTACACACACACTCACACACACACACCTGTTTAAAGAACTAAATCTAAAGACAAAACAAATTTAAGAAAATCATCACACCAAAAAAACGCTGAAGAAACAAATTGTACCAAAACTTGTTTGAAAATATAACAAATTATTCATTTTTAAAAATAACTTTTCATTTTTATTGTATGTTCATATGTGGTTATTGTCATGTGAATACATGTAGGGGGAGTTTCCCTAATTGTTTGATTGGCTAAATAAAGACGGCAGAAGTCAATCGCTGTGCAAAGATATGGAGGTGGGGTTTCTGGTCCCAGAGAGGAAGAGGACACACTGGAGAAGGAGGCCCATTTTGGCCAGGGAAGAGAGAGGTTACAGGCACCCTGTAGTCTAGCTAGTTCAGGTTAGACCCAGTGGTGGTCTCTACCACCAGAAGAATTCCAACCTAGAATAGCTGGTGAACTTAGGACAATAGATTCTGAGCCCAGCGTTTGTGTCATCTGGCTGATTTCGAATATTAAGAAGGCCTGATGTTTTCTGATTCAGGTGGTCAAGGGAGAGGGCACAGCCGTGTAGTGGTCATTGGCACTGTACAGAGCCAGCCACGGGGGTGGATGGTCTGTGGAACGAGAGTGGCACAACCAGCCAGAGGAACAGGCGGCAGTCTCGGGAAAGGGCCGGCTGGCAACATGGCTGCAGCTGCTCTCTATCTGGGATCTCAGAAAAAGCGTTAGCTAGCAGGCAAGTGGCTGAATATCGTGGAGCTGAGGGAGACCAGGGTGGTCGTTGGTGGCTTGGTGGAACTAGCCCTGAGAGGTTGAAAGAGCTCAGGCTACCATGGCATTTTAAAATTATATGCAATAAGCACGGGTTCCCAGAAATACCAGAAGAGGGCATCAGATCCCTTGGAGCTGTGGTAACAGATGCTTTTGAGACTCCCAATGTGGGTGCTGGGAACCGGACTCAGGTCCTTTAGAAAAACAGTGTGTGCTCTTGACCACTGAGCCATCTCTCTAGCCTCAGCATAAGTAATCCCTAGCAGAGAATATTGTGTGGTTAATATCCACTTTTGCCTTATTTAGTGGAAATTCTGACATTAAAAACTTCTAGTGAAATATTCTATGTTTAAAACAACCCCCTTTATTTCTATTTAAGTAAACACTGTGAGTAAAAGGCCTGTGTCTCTCAATAATATAGTCCTTAAAAAACTTGGTAAGTGGAAGTCAAACAGACCTGCCCACAGGCACTAGGACGCTGGATAAATGCAGGCTCAGCTGTCTGAAATCCTCACTGAGGCTTTTGCTACATCATGAATTGAGTTCTGCCTAGTTCCAGAAACACAGGCCCAAAGCACACCAGCTAAGCACATGGGGCAGGGACAGTGATGCACCCCAATCCCTTCTGTTTGTGAAATAGGAATGACACTAAGAATTATCGGGCACTGAGACTTATTCGATTCTTCTGTGGCCAGCTGAAAATTCATGTTGTAAATGACATAACCCTTCATCCTGAAGTTGGGATGCCCTCTTGGTGAACTACAAAGGAGAGAATGCTGGAAGGAAATGTGGGGATCTGTGGTAACATCAGAGATCTGCACCCTCAGAATTATTAAGGGTAACATATCCCAGCACACATATGTTACTCTAGCACTTAGAACGTAGAGAGAGTCAGGGGTCCATAAATTCAAGGCTGTAGCTGTGTATACAGCTCAAGGCCAACTTGGGCTACACAGACCCCATCAAACAAAATAAAATAAAACAAAACACCATAAAACCATGGTCTGGAGAGATGGCTCAATGGTTAATAGCACTGGCGACTCTTGCAGAGGACTCTCGTTTGGTTCCCAGCACCTACATCTATCTATCTATCTATCTATCTATCTATCTATCTATCTATCTATCTATCTACAGGTGCCTTCTGTAACTCCAGGTCCAGGAGATCCCCAAGGGCACACTTGTAAATGCTGGCAAACATTCACATACCTTAAAAATAATTTTTAAATTCCCCTTAAACATAAAGAACAATGTATTTTATGCATGAATAATGTAAATTTAAATATTTTAATAGAGACGTTTTGGGTTTCTTAAGGTAAATGTGTTCACATTCTATTAAAACCTACTTGGAACATAAACCATAGGATCCTGGGTTGTGTAATTCCCTGCCTCCTGCTGGAGGTAAAGGGGGCCTTTTGAAAGTTGAAGTTGCAAAAGCTGCAGGCAGAAAGGCGCCATAATTCGGAGGTGGCCATGCAATCAACACAGACAAGGAAGGCCCTGACAGCATTGGACACTGAATAATGCATGAGTGCTCACCAGAGATCTTAGGACAAAGAGAAGGTTTGGGAGGATGGAGTGACAACTTCCAGTGACCCAGAGTGTGCTGAAGTGAAGACAGCGCAGGATGTTGGCTCAGTAGAGATCTGGTGTCTAGGGCTGGCACTATATACGTGCTCTTCAGGTTGACATCAGACCTGTCTTTGGATTCCTCCAAAGAGGTGACATTAGGGGCATGCACTTAGAAGCCAACCAGCCCCGCACTGGGATTCCAGCTGTGAGGTGCTATGCAGGTGACTCAGCATCTCTGGGCTCTCATTTTTCATGACGATAAGAATGCCTATAGTATAACACTTCACACAGTTACAGCGGTCAAGACACATGGAACACAGGGCATTACAACTATCCTCAGTTATGAATACCTAAAGCAGGCTCTGGGGAGAGGCTTCACTCAGGAAAGTGCTTGATTTTGTAAACCTGAGGACCTTAGCTGGATCCCTAGAACCCTGTTTAAAAGCAACCACAATAGCAATGCCGGGGAGGAGTGGGACAGGCACATCTCCGGGGTTCACTGCCTACTTGGCAAGAGAGTAGGTGGCCCTGTCTCAAGAAAGCAAGGTAGACAGTGTCTGAAATTGACTTCTGGCTTCCAAGTGTATGTTCACACATGTGCACATGCACACACATTCTCTCACACACATGTACACACATGTACCCACATGTACACACACACACACACACACACACACACACACACACACACACACTCATGAGTGTTGGGTGCATATAGAAAGCGAATGGTAGATAGCAAGGCTGTTAGTGGATGAGCCCAGAGCCCAGCCTTCTCCATTACCCTTAGACTTGCTTAGACTTGCAAGCTGCTTCCCCTAAAACTCACACTCTTGGAGTCCATTTCTCCTAAATCCTCCCAGATGCAGTAAAATCTTAATTATGTTAGGTGTAAACTGTGTGTGGAACCTTGAATTTTATAAATTTATATAAGATGGCATGAAATATCCAGCATGTCCTTCACATTCATTTCTTCCAGAGTAGGGGATGAGTCTCAGACTCCAGTTTATCCCTGGGTGCTGTGACCTTTGAAGATGTCTGTCTGCTTTAAGGTAAGTAGGAAGAGTCCCATCTCCTGAGCCGCATCTGAGTTTCTGATGCAATATGCTTTAAGGAAAGATTCTGTGAATACTGTACTTTAAAAAGATATATTTTATGGTTATAGATTGTGTGCATGTGTGTGTCTATGTGTGTATATGTTAAGCACAGGTGCACACAGAAGCCAGAAAAGAAAGTTGGATGCCCTGGAGCTGGATGTGCAGGGCCTTTGTGAGCTGCCTCATGGTGCTGGGAACTGAATTCCTGTCCTCTGGAAGAGCAGCAAGCACTCTTAACCACAAAGCCATCTCTCCTTTACTCCATACCACAGACACTTTCTTTCTACGTCCAGTCACTTTCTGCTTCTTTGGTTTAACACTGTGGATAAACCAACAGGCCCTGGCAAACTCATTTAAATGAAGTTTATTTTCTGCCATGTTTATTTTCTAAGGACGTGCTGGCATTCCAGCTAAGCTTAGCAGGAAAACAGACTGTAGCAATGATAAACACTCACACTGTGGCTAAAGCTCTTTCAGAACAATGTGGTTTAGCTGCTCCTGCTGTTTATTGAAATTTGCTGGGAAAATGTCGCAGCTCAACATTTGCAAGAAGCTGCAGGACAAGGCTGACAGCTCAGATCTATCTCTTCTAGAATCTGCGCCTCTCAGTGCTTTGTGGTACAGAGAGCTTGGAGGGAATGGACGAGACAATGGGAGCTCAGGACCAAGATGCCCAGGAGAAAATGATGAAGACTCCCGGTGGGAGGGGCAGAGGGAAAAGTAGGTGGCGGAAGGGAGAAACACACAATCACTCCTGCTTCCTAAGGTAATCACAGCGGCTGGCTCTTAATCTGAAGCAAAGGCTTCACCAAACTTTACTGGGGCCCCGTGGTGCTCAATGGTGAGGCAATTGGTAATGTAATGAAATGTGCCTACTTGGAACTGAAAACCTGCAGACATCCCTGTTCACAGTTTCCCTTTCATGTATACCCTTGGACTGCAGGCCATGCACTTCATAGTTTTTACACGGGGTCTCAAAGAAGCACAGGCTGACTACAAATGTATGTGTAGCTGAGAATGACTTTGAACTCCCTCTCCTCCTACCTCCAGGTCCCAAGTGTTGGGATTATGGGTTGGTGTCACCATGTCAGGTTTATGCAGTACTAAGATTAAACTCAGGCTTCATTAATACTAACTAGTGAAGTAATGCGACAGCTGAGCTGTGTCCCTGGCTTATGTACGTTTTTGAGGCCAGGTAGGCTTAGCAGTATTAGTCAAGGTCATGCAACAGCATGAAGCTGGGTGGTCTGGTTAAAAGCACTGAGTTGCTTCTGGGAACACAAGTACACCAGGGAAGAGCATAAGTCACAAGTACATGGCATGTCTCCGATATCTCAGTGACCAAGACTGACCGATTCATTTATTTTCCTCTGCCAATGCATTTTAGGATCTGTGACCACGGTGTCCACACAGTGCCACTAAGCTTTGTTTCTGAAGTCACGTGTGGAAGTAAGGGACTTCCTTCCTAGTAGTGAGGAGAGAACCACAAGGCTGCCTTGGAAAGCAGGTTCCCATGAGGCGTGTACACCCTCCCCGTGTGGAGTCACAGGGGGTCCTACTCCAAGGTCAAAGCAGGAAGAGGAGGAGGCTTCAAGGAAGTGTCAGCAGCTGGACCAAGTGACTTCTGCTAACTTAGACCTGTCATCAAAGAAAGAGCTATGGCGCCTTTCCATTCCATGGGGTCCTATTCCTGACCTTTGTTCTGCAGTTTTTCAAGGGAGAGAAAGAGAAAGAACCATCTTACCCATGAGGAATTTTACTCAGGACATAATATCCAGTGTGGGAATGTTGGTATACCTGCAAGAGAGAAGAGAAAAAGAAAGTGTTGAGACAAAGCCTGGGGTTCCTGGTTCTCAAGTGTCTGAATCCTAGTAAGCACCGGCTGCCACAGGCAGTGTATATGCAGAGGCCTGCTGGCAAAGCCTCACTGACAATTAGCAGGCCCTGTTTGCATTACTTTGACCATTCATCAGGTTATCAGGCAGCCAGAGGCTTGACATTATCTCCATGGCTGCCTGCTTACTGATTAAATTAGGAGTCTTTAAATTAAATTAGTATTTCCATCTAAACTAAATCCAGCACAGAACTAATAAGGGCACATGGTCACTGGAGCTCACTGGAGCTTACTGGAGCTCACTGGACATGATCAGAAAGCCCTGCAGGACAAAACAGCCTTTGAAGTTCTGAAGTTCTTGCAGAGAATGGCTAGGGCTCCTCTAGGCTCTCAACTCTGTGCCTACAATAAGAAAGGAATTGGAGGCAAGACTGGGCACACTGTCTACTTTCTGTGCAATTTTATCGGCACCTTCTGGCTTCTGAAACACTGATGAGTCAGAGCTTTCTGCAACGGGGGGTTAGAAACAGCTGGTGTTTAAAACAGAGAGACCAAAAAACAAGCAGTTTCCAAACTTCTAGAGCCCCCAAATTTCAGAGGTCTCTCTTAATCTCCTGAGGCAAGAGACTATTTCCAAGCCTATAAACAGTAAAGAAAATTCAAAGGGATACCCATGAGAAAAGGGGACACAGAGGAAGCTCAGAAAATATGAGCATGCCCTACCCAGCTCTTGGTAAAGCTCCTTTGTAGGTGGGATCTGATGTCTTCTCCTCTAGAGTAAAGAAAAACCCTACTCTCCACTCTCGAACCCAAGGGACATCTGAGGGTAGATACCCTGGGCAGAGGGGGTGTCCAGCAGATAGCACATAAGGTAACTTTTTAAAAATATGGTTAGGTTTTTAGCTATGGGCTGATTAAGCCTTGTCTGTTTGTAGCAGGTTATTTCATAGCTGATTTGGAGGAACTGACAAGTCTATTGAGAGCTGGTTTATGAATAAGTAACCCCTAAGATACTCCCCAGGTTCCTGGATTCCAGAAAATGATGGAGAGAAAATTCTCACTCTGTCTTGCCCCACTAAAGTTTACAGACTTCAAGTTGTCAGACTACAGAATATCAGATGGGTAGTGTTAGTGGAACATGCCCTATTAAAATAAAGTATACACCTTAATAATGGGTACACCTTAACTAAACATACCTTTCACACCATCCCCAGAATCACACATTCCTTCCACAGAATGCTTCCCACACCTCCTGTCCAGGAATCAGAGACAGCCTGACTGTAGACCACTTATCAATCAAGTGGTCAGAAATATCGCTCTTCCTTTGAGACCTATAAGAATGGACCCCATTTTGCCTGGTGGGCTTAAATGTCATCACAGCCCCTTCCATGCTCCTGTCTGTCTGTCTGTCTGTCTGTATGTCTGTGTGTCTGTCTGTGTGTCTGCCTGCCAACACAATGTCTTACTGTCCCCCTTTAATACCAAAGCAGAAACCTTTTACACAATAGGGAAGAGGTGCAGTTGAAGGAAGACAGGGAATGCAGAATGCACTGCACGGGGCGATGAGTGGTAGCTGCTGAATGAAGTGAGCCTCCGAAGGAAGATGGACCCTGAACCAACTTCTGACGTATCGTGGTGGACATGAAATCATTCAGGAAAAGAGATTCAGAGATAAAAGCAAGTAGTGCTTTAGTGTTAACTAGGCACGAGGTACGCAGGCTGGCCGTCGGGATGGTAGTAGGTAGGGAGACACTGATCTGCTTAGAAACAACTAGTAACACTCAGCTCTTTATTACGAGCCTACTATGCTCATTGTAGTCAACCGACAAATCCAGGATAGCAACAGACAAAGAAATAGGTAAAATGCTTTGTACTTATATTATGCAAAACAGGCTTTTTTTTTTCCTACTTAGGACTAAGGGAAGAAACACATCCCTTGACTGATTTGTCTTTTCAGTCTTCTTTCAAGATGATGCCAAATGACACTGAAATTCTGTCTTACAGATGCGCTCTAGTGTAAGCAACAACAGTCGAGAGACTAACAAAAACCCTCTGGACAAAGACTTTGGCAAGAAGAAAGCAAAGGGAGAACTTTCCATTTTCAACTCTGCATCTGCATGGGTGAAGAAAGCCACACAATGGGAATGGACACAAAATATCTGGAAAAGAGAGGGATCACTATCACATTCTAGCCAGGATGCCTGTGTGTATCTTTATTGTCTCATCTCTACAGGGACATTTCAACCCTAGTGAATGTCTGAGGTCTGAGGTCTGAGGCTCTTCTGGATACAAGTAAAGTCAATCAAAATATGACTAGGAAAAGTCCAGAGGAGGGGTCAAGAAAGCCTTCCATAACTGTGTGTCCTGCTGTCTCCCCAGGGTGCTCAGGGTTTTGTCCTGCCCTTGGTGGCCCATGCTTGTCCTCCCCCTTGGCAGCTGCCTTCCTACTGCACTGCTGTTTTGTTGTGCTGTTCTGCCAGAACTTTCTACTGACTCATGCCTAATTTTCTCTGAGAATACAACATTGTCTTTCTTGCTAGCTGGCTGTCTTGTCTCCTGCACACATCTCTCACAGCAAAAGCCATGTAGAGACACAGGGCAAGCACACACACACACACACACACACACACACACACACACACACACACACACTCCCAATATCCTGTAAGCTTTCAGGACTTAAGAAACATCTTTCTGCATTCCTTAATTTGCCCTCCATAACATTTGTCTTAATTACCTTTCAGCAGCTATGACAAACCATGGGCAAGACAAGTTATAAAAGGAAGAGTTTATTGGAGATTAGAGCTTCAGAGTTCTGAGCATCACAGCAGGTGGTGTGGCAGCAGGTAGCAGACATGATGATCTGATGTAGCAGCCTGAGGCAGTGAGGTCACACTGGGGCTTTTGAAACATCAAAGCCCACTTCTAGTGACACACCTCCTTCAACCTGGCCATACCTCCTAATATTTTCCAGTTTGACTAACTGGGACCAAACATTCAAATGTATGAGCTTATGGGGGCCATTCTGACCATATTTTATCCAAGTCAACACAGCTTGTCATAGAAGCAGCCTTCCTTGTTTTTGTTTGTTTGTTTGTTTTAAAACGAAGAAATGCAGTCTCAGAGCCAAACTATGTGGTCCGAGGTGCTGTAATGTAGAAGGAAGAGAGTTTGGAGCTTTGGGTTTACATGCACACATAAGGCTACCTCCACAGCAACAACATGGTGTTTGGAGACGTTCTCCCATCAGCCACGTCATCTCTGCCTTATGAGAGACCCAGGCTCTCTGCTTATCTAGAGCCGTTGGTGGCTCTCTCTAACAGACCCAGAGCCCATTGTGAGCCCTTTTTCCAGCCACCTGGAAATCACCGCTGAGTCAACAGTAAAAGTACTTGGTAGCACTTCCTCTCAAGTGCTAAGATCTGTATTTGAGAAATTTCCTGGTAAGATGGGACAGCAAACACTAATCGATGCATTTGATGACCATTCACAGGCCATCTGCAGCATGCACAATGCACTAGAGAAAGGTGTGTGCCAATATCTGAATGAAGAAACGGATGAAGTGGGTCACTTAAATAAAACAAGAACTAGGGAATGAGATAACACTATAGAAAATACCATAGCACAGGGGAAGAACATTTTCTGAAACAGGAGGGTTTTCCATAAGTGCATAGATACTCCAAAAGGCCAGAAGATGTTCCTGGAACCTGACTGTATGTCATGACTAAAACCGCTTTAGTTAGTTTGGTTTTTGTCAGTTTATCCAGGAACTGTATATCAAACTATTTTCCCCTCAACTGTGAAACCCATATTGTGAGGCCCTTACCACTGCCATATTTGAAAACTGTCTATATACAGGTATTAAGTGAAGTAAGGCCGTTAGGGAGGGTGCTCATCCACTTTGACTGCCGTGCTTCTAGCAGGGACAAAAGGAAGTGCAACAGTGGCTCAGTGAGTAAAATACTTGCCCCATAAGCATGAAGACCTGGGTTGGAATCCTCAGAACCTTTGTTAGGCTGACTATCATAGCTTACATCTGTAATTCCTATGATGAGATAAGAGGCAGAGGCAGGGGGATTCCCAGAAGATTACAGTTGGTATATCCTGACACATAAGCAGTGAATAGTAGAGAGAGATCACAAATTTACACACCCACAGAGAGAGAGAGGGAGGGAGGGAGGGAGAGGGAGAGGGAGAGAAAGGTGACATGAAGAGTCACAGGAAGTACCTGGTGGGAAGAAGAAGGTCTCAATGGTACATATACAAGTGGACTAACAACCACCAGGTGTCACCAACCATTAGCAGCTGGAAGATACCTAAAAGAGTTGTCCCCTTCAAGGCTCACAGTGGTATGCCCCTACCCACCACAAACCACAGTAGACTCTTACATTACTAGGGACAAGTGAGTTCATCTTCCTCAAGTTCAGCTTGTTCATTGCCATGGGTCACTATTCACTTTTACATATATCTGGGCATGTAAAAGTAGACAATCAAGCCTGGAGTCCATGGGCACCATTGCTTAGTTGCTAAAATCCAGCTCTACTTAAAAGAACTCAATCATATTTGCTATTTTAGAGGCAGTGATCTTCTGATAGTCATGTGGATCTGCTGGTACCCATGCCTGCTCCCTTCCTCCCAACCCTACAACCCCAAGGATTTGTGCCTTACATTCCCTTGAATTTTTCTTCTGAATCTGACTTTACAACCTGAGAACAAAAGGACTTTTCAAACTCCCTTTTATAACCTATTCTGTAGACACTTGAGTGTTGTTTACAGCACACAGTGTATTCAACCACTTCCACAGATTCAACCAAACATAGTCAGAAAACATTTGACAATAACTTGTGTGTGTGAGGAACACACACAGGTGGTGCTTTGTCATGTCACTGCCCCAAATGATGGAAGAAAACACCAATTCATTCACCATTACAATACACATGGTAGTTCCTTTGGGGATGAGTGGTTATTCTAATTTTGTGTCTGTCACTGTGATAAAATTACTGACAAAGCAACATTAAGGGAGGGTAGGTTTATTCATCCAACCGTTCCATGGTTCCATGGTACTGTTCTTCATTGTGGTGAAATCAAGCTTGGGCATTTTTTTCTTCCTACACAGTTCATGACCCTAACCCAGGGAACGGTATCATCCACTTTTAGCCTAGGTCTTCACTTATTAAGGAACATTCAAGGCAATCCTCCATAGACATGCTCACAGGACAACCTAAACTACACACTCCTCTACTGAGATTCCCTTCCCAGAAGTTTCTAGGTTGTGTCAAGTTGAAAACCAAAATTAACCTTTGCAATGTTCTAAAGAACCTGAGTGCTTCTTGCATAGGTCATCTGAAATCCTCTCACGCCTTTGTACATTGAAGTCATTAACCTGTGGGGATATGGTATCCTGATAACTCTCAACCAATTCCCTGTGCACATCCAGGCATGTCAGAACTCAATTTGTAAAGATACTAGGAGCAAAAAAAAAAAAAAAAAAAAAAAAAAAAAAAAAAAAAAAATTAGTTTTGAAAGGTTGAGATGCCTAAGACTTTCCTGAGGCTCAAATTAAGGGCTCTCAGGGAACAAGCTAAGAAAGAACTCATTCAACAACTGCTGTGAGCTGCTATAGGCTCATGAGCATTCACAGCCAAGCACGTTTGGGAAATCAACTTGTGCTGACAATCTGGAGGGTTCGTAGAGAAACTTGCCCAAGGCCTGTAGCCTCCAGATGGGCAGATGGAGGTCATAGAACAGGTCCCTGCCTTACAAAAAGCATGATGTTCCAAAACCCAGAGGCACTTGCCTCTTTCACAAGTCTCTGACTCTACTAAGATCAAGTCTAGATTCTCTGGGCTGCATCTCGGGAAGCTGGCAGCCAGCCTACTGCTTTGCAAAAGTCTCTGGGGGAGACACTGACTTTAATATTGGGGTTGGAGAGGGCTGGGGACATGGCTCAGAGGTTAAGAGCACTGGCTGTTTTTCCAGAGGATCCTGCCTCAATTCCTAGTACCTACATGGTGGCTTGAAACTATCTGAAATTTTAGTCCTAGGGGATGTGATATTCTTCTCTTCTGGTCTACATAGGTACTACATGCATATAGTACACAGACATATAGTCAGGTGCACACTTCATACACATAAAAATAAATGTAAAAAATCTAAATAAAAAACTAAATTAAAAAATCTGAAATGGGGAATTGGGAGGTAACTTAGTGGTAGATAATACATGTAGCATATCTAAAGCCTCAATTCAAGCTCTTGGACCACAAAAGAAAAAAAAAGAAGGAAAAAAGGAAGGAATAAAGAGAGAAAGGGAGAAAGGAAGTTGGGGGGGGGAGGCAAAAGAGGGGATGGACAGCAGTAAAAACCCAAAGTTATGTTATGCTAAGAGCAGTAAGTCACACAAGATAATCACTGCATGAGACCCATGGAGTGAATATATTTATGGAACAAAAAGCACAATTTAAGGGACGAAGAGCTGACTCGGTGGTTAAGAGTACTTGCTGTGCAGTCATTAGGAGCAGAGTTCAAACTCACTGTCGGCACAAGAAGCAGGGTATCTCATACATGCCTGCAACTCTGCCTAGCTTCAGTGAATGCAGAGGCAGGAAGATTTTTCAGAGCTTGCTGGTTTCCAGTATGGCTGGAAAAACATGTAAAGGAAGCACTGTCTCAAAGGAAGAGGCAGACAGAGTAAGAGAGGAGAGTGTCAGATACCCTCTTTGGCCTCCATTGATATCTGGAGTGCACCCCCCCCCCCCATAAGACATACATAGAAATTGAAATTACACTATCTTCATTAGTACCCAAGGCTGGCGGCAAGGGCAGGGAGAGTTACTGTCTAATGTGTTTAGAGTTCTCATTGGAGATGGTGAAAACATTCTATTCATAGATGATGGTGATATCACACAGCACTGTGAATGTGCCTAAGGAGAACACAGATGAACCACACACTTCATTCTGTTGCTGTGGTAAACACCATGGCTGAAAGCAGCTCGGAGAACAAAGGGTTTATTTTGCTTATACTTCCAGGTCGTAGTTCATCACGGATGGAAACTGGGGCAGGAACTCAAGTAGGAATTTGGGGCAGAAAGCATGGAGGAATGCTGCTTGCTGGCTCACTCTCTGGCTTCCTCACAGGCTCATGCTTGTTTGACCTCCTTATTCCAGCCCAGGACCACCTGCTAGGAAAGGGTGCTGCTCTCAGCTGGTCTGGCCTCTGCTAATTAACAATCAAGACGAGACGATCCCCACAGACATACCCACACGCCAGTTTGATATGGGTAGTCCTCCAATCGAGACCCCTTTCTCAGGTGACTCTAAGCTATGGAAAGTTGATGATGAAAGTTAACCAGGACACCCAACATGAATATATAGTCACCACAAAGGAAGAGGAGAGAGAATGATTTTATATTGTATTTTTAAATTTAATACAAAATTAATACAAAGTCAATAAGAAAGATTTAGATGCATCTGCAATAATAAAATCAAGGATTTAGCCAAGTACGGACGTCATTCCCTACCATGACTTTGGATGCTCCAGAGACTTTCCCCACTACTCTTGGCAATCATATATCATTGGCCATTCACAGACTAGGAAGGTGTAACAGTGAGAAACACACACCAAGATGCTCCCTAAAGATTAACTACACTTATTCTTTGATTTTTTTAATAGGTGAAAAAAGCCTTTAGCCTCAGAACTCTGTTCATTGCAAAGATAAACAGGAAGCTAAGCTGCCTGAGACCTGGCCAAATATTCCTGACCCCAAATCTTTCCCAAGAGAAACCTTGAAAGGCCCTGGGAAGTGTATCTCTAAGTTGGCCCTCCCTTGCTAATAGGGGACTCAGGTAACCTTGGCACCCAAGGCATGTCCTACTTTATGAAACCTACCTAGAGGGTTCTGTCAAGGTCATCCTCAAGCTCAGTCTCTGGGGGTCAGAGAGGGGGAAAATATGCTTACTCTGCACATTGACATGGCCTTTGGAAGACAGCCATGTTGGCCCTGACTTGGCTGATTTGCAAAGCTGTAGAAGGCATTCATGTCTTCAGGCAGTATGTGGTGGGTACCAGGCCTTTCCAGTCTTCTACCCCTGACTATCTCACAGATACACTCAGCATGCTTGCTAATACCCAAGGATGGTCCAGTCAAATCCAACATTAATCATTTACTCCCACTTGCAGGAGAATTAAGTTTGCAGCATCTAGAGATTGCTCAGCTGTTGTCATTCATTTCTGCACAGCTGATAAAGGACCCCACGTAATTCTAAGTAGAAGTTTCTGAGTGAAGGCTGGACAATGTTGGTGGAGAAAACAAATCAGCATTAAAAGTTAGTACCGGCTTTCAGGATCACAAAACTTGGGCATAGATTCAAAAGAAAACAGTTTCTCTGGCAGTTGCAGGGCAGGGTTTCAGAGATGCCCACAGGGTGGAAGGCCCTCTCTGCTCTTCTGCCATTTCAGCAGATCCTGCTAGTGTCTCATGAAAGAGACTGCAATTCCCTTGTGCCTGATTCTACCCACAAACAGGGAATTATAAACTGAATGGACCAGCCAACAGAGAAGCTTGCTCTGGTGGCCTGATTATTGGAAAGAAGCAGAGAGGAGCAGTTGAGAAACTTGGGGTGACTGAGGGGCTGTGGCAAGAAGGAGGAACAGTAAGAGAGGAGGCCTGCTAGGAGAGAGGATGGGAGAAGTGAGGAGAGAGAGGGAGGAGGAAGCCTTTGAGGGAGGTGTGAGAGAGTGACCCTGGCTACTGTGGCCATAGAAGTTCTGACGACAGTAAAAGAACCTGTGAAAGGGTAATGAAGGCTGTCCTGCAGTCCTCCCCCAGTCCTCCCTCAGTCCTCCCCCAGTACTCCCTCCAGTTCTCCCCCAGTCTTCCCCTCAGTCCTCCCCTCAGTCCTACCCCCAGTCCTCCCCTCAGTCCTACCCCCAGTCCTCCCCCAGTCCTTCCCCAGTCCTCCTCCAGTCCTCCCCCAGTCCTCCCCTAGTCCTCTCCTCATTCCCCTTCCCCAGAGTCCTCCCTCAGTCCTCCATGACATCCTCCTAGTACCATGGAAGGCTAAGCATTCAACTTGGTGTCTGTCTGATATCCTAGAATTAAAAGGCTTTGGGGTAAATGGGAATGAATCTGATCAGAAGCTTGAGTGAATCAGGCAAGAATTCCCAGAGCCAGGCACGTGGAGTCCTAGACAGAGAGAGACCCTGGCTAGCTTGGGAGGCAGAGGAAGCCCTCACTTCAGCGATGCACAGCAGCTATGGAGAAAGGTGGATGCAGCTAGACCCACCACCCCTGGTTGATAGAATAAAGTGCAGAGACTCGCAGATGTGAATTAGAAGTAACGTAGCATCCGCACAGGCTGAGTCTCTTCCCCACATTCCAATGTTGAAACACTGTTATTTGATCCTCCTCTGTGACAAGATGGCCTCAGGAGATGACACCAATGGTGGGTGGCTAGGACTTCATGAGATCAGAAAGGCAGATGTCTGTTAGCACCACAGTCGGGAGACAGTGCCCAAGCATCAGAAGAGAGACAGCAACCAAGCTCTGGGAGCCAGCTAGTGCCTTTGTTCTATGTTCTGCTGAGTGAAATGCAGTCTCGCCTTAGACCTCTGATTAGTAAACTTCTGCTGCCTGTAAGCCACCCAGCCTTTGGCAATTTGTTATAATATGTCATATGACCAATGTAGCTCCCACCAGAATGTCTAAATACCAAGCAATAGCAGGAGTAAAGAGGGGAGAAATGAACCTGCAAACACACACACACACACACACACACACACACACACACACACACACACACACGAGGTGGAGGAGCCAGTGGGAGCTGGTGCTTCCTTTAGAAGCTAAATGTCTATTCACCATGACTCAGAAATTGAGTTTTTTTTTTTTTGTAGTCAGTACTATGCAATTTCTTTTTTTCGTTATCCTCCTTCACATGATTTTCTAGAACACACACGACTATAATGAGAATTTCATACATCCCTACAGTGTACCTGACACAACCACACCCCCTTTTCTCAGATTCTTTACTTGTTCCCACCTTTTCAACTTTGTGACCTTTTTCCTCTTATATCCCACTGGTTATGTATAGATATAGGTATAGGAATAGGTACATATCAATGTACTGCCCGTATATTCATAGGCGTGGCTCTATCTGCTGAAATATGATTGACAGACCAAGGGCCACACTCATAAATAAAACGGATTCTTTCTGCCCAAGAAATCATCAGCTGTCAGCAGCTCCTCAGCTCATGAGCCCCTGTCCCCATACTGAATGCTAACTGACTGGATCTGGGGCAGGTCTTGTATAGGGCACCTGACTTCTGGGGAGTTCATGAGCTCAGTGGTCCTGTCATGTTCAAAAGACGTTGCAGAAACTGAATCCTTGGATGTATCACATAAAAATGAAATTGAGAGTCACATAAAAAGTCCTTCATGAGGGCTGGATAGAAGGCTCAGCAGTTAAGAACACTGCTCTTCCAGTGGACCTGGGTTCAATTTCAGTACCCACATGGCAGCTCACAACTGTCTGTAACTCTAGTTCCAGGGAGTCTGACTCCCTATACCAATACATATAAAAACAAAATTAAGTACTATATATATATATATATATATATATATATATATATATATATATACTTGTGTAAATATTTTATATGAATGTATATTAACATATATATATATATATACATGACATACATACATATATGTACATATATACATACATACATATACAACTTTTAAGGAATGACTACAGAAGCAATCAACTTATAACAGCTCAGCTGAAACTGCCCAGGTAACTGTCTATATGTGAGGTTCAGCTGCCTTACAGAGGCCATGAGATGCCGCCGAGTGATACAAGGTTCCGATGGGACATGTAACAGCTAGGGTAGAAATGGAGGGAATTCTATAAATGGAAAAGCCAGCATTCAAAAGAAATTCTGTGTGATGCTGCCTACAACATTCTGAGATGTCAAAGCGACTCTTGTGACCAGATCCATGGTGCCCTTGTTCCCCACTCTGCCTTGGTTATAGGGGTGTCTTAGTGTGTAGGGGTGTCTTAGTGTGTTTTGCTCTGTTATAACAGCATTCCACAGATAGGGTAACTGGAAATGGTCAGAAATGTATTGGGTCACAGTTCTGGGGGAGGTGTTTCAGAATCCACAAAAGGTCTCTTGTATGTGGAAGGTTCTTCATATCAGATATGAACAAGATGGCTTCTGCTCTTTCCCATCTCCTAAGCTATTGAGGGACAGTGACTCCTGTGAGTACACCAAAATGTCTGTTATTTAGCTAAACTGTCTTCTAGCCATGGTAGAGGGCAGCATGACTCACTGTCACACCACTTATTAAAGCCTGAGTCAGAAGCTAGGGATAACAAAGGCTTTGACCACCAAGCACCCACCAGTCCTGGGCGTGGTTAACTATGAGAGCCATCTGCAATACAAGAAGGGGTGCAGTTTTCTCTCTAGAGGGTGGCCAGAGCCACTGTGGCACAGAGGATCAACTTAACTTGTGTGAACTTGGATTTTAAATACTATGTAGATAAAGAGACAACGAGACCCACAGGGAAGATAGTTTAGCATCCAGTGTCACAAAGGTGAGGGGCTGCAAGTTGGAAGAGGCCTGAGAGATAAGCTGCTGATATTCACGGGAAGGAAGTCTGTGTCAGACAGAGGGATCAAAGATCAGTGAGCACCCAGAAACAGGAGAAAGAGGTCACAATAGAAATTTAGAAGATGAAACGGTGGTCATGCAACACACACACACTCTACACACACACACACACACACACACACACACACACAATGTATAAAACAATTGGGATTGCTTTTACTTGCATTTCAATACAACATTTGAAGTATCACTAACACACTCTCAACAGCAAAGGTCAAAGGCTGCCTGAAGCCAAGAAGAGAATCTCAGTTAAAGAAGCTGCATTTACTGAAAGAAATAGCACATGACTTGTCAGAAGCTTCTGACAGGGTAGAATTTGACTTTTTCCCATTTTCTCTCCACCTTGAGCCTCCCCGTCTCCCCCTTTTATTTTTACCCCATATGACACCAGGCATGCAATGGCATCAGGCATTTGTTCATTTTCTTTTCTCCTGGAGTGAGTTTTCACCCGTATTTCTGGCTGAGAGTAACGCTTTGCCTGTTCAAGACTCCCTGTTAAGACCGTGGAGAAGCCATTTGCAACTCTCAAACTATATGTGGTTCCAGGGAATAAACATATGGCCTCACACATGTTAGACAAATGTTCTACCATTGACAAGCACCTTGAAGCTTTCTAATGCTTTAATAAGATTGTGTGTGTGTGTGTGTGTGTGTGTGTGTGTGTATTCATGTTTGTATGAGAAAATGTGTGTGTGTGGGGGCGCACACACATGTTCATGCACTAGTATTGCATACAGAAGAGGATGCTGGGTATCCTGCTCTATTCTCTATCTCATTCTTTTGAAACAGTGTCTTTCACTGAACCTGGAGTGAGGATGGCAGCCTGGTTCGCCCTAGCAGTCCTCCTGAATTGCACTGGGTTATAGGCATGCAGACCACCTGACTCTCCACAGGAGTTATAGAAATTTGAACTCGGGCCCTCATGCTTGCCAAGCAAAGGCTCAGCTCCTGGCTATACACAGAGACTCAGAGCAATTGTGACGGCATGCACAAGCCCTCTATAAGCTACAGCCTGACAGAGACCTGGCATGGGGGGGGATGGTCATGAAGCCCTACCACTGAGGGTTTAAGTCTGTCTTATCATGTGTGGACATACTGTTTGGGTCACTGAGAATATTTTGGAGGAGATGAAAGTTTTTTCTTTACTAGGCCATCTTCCAAGGGTTTGGATATTTATAATTTTGTTTTTGTAAGCTTTTCTCTGAGATTTCCCGCTTGGGTGGCCCAGGGAAGGAATTGCTTATGACTCTGCTAGTGCCATGGGGGCCTCAGTTTTTCTGGACCAGGGGACATTCATGTCACTTTGATATTCCCACCAAGAATCCTAACCTGACAGAGGTGTTGCTGGCCTTTCCCAGGAGCAGCAGGCACATAGAATCTTCTAGTACCATTCCTCATTTGTAGAAAGCAATTTATTACTTTATGCAATTAAACCACAAGGTTTAAGATTCTACATATTTAATACAGTGTGTTAACCTTATATAAATGATAAAAAATAAAGACAAAGTTTTCTGGACCTTTATGGCTGCTCATTTCTGCAATATGGTAAACCAGGGTGCTTCTCCACAGAGCTGACAACACAGTTGTATTTTTAAAATGTATACATATGAAGCCAACAATACAGGCTATAGTCACTAACGCAGCAATAGCCTTCTGAGACTCCACAGTTGTATGTCAAAGACAATTAATCTATGTGTGAACATGAACTTCACCGAGGACATGCCCACTGAATAAATACACACAGCAAAGTTGTCTTAAAAGCCCATGAAGCCTAACATAAAGCAGACTTCAGATACCAGACTAAAAAAAGGAATGTGTCATTCAAGTACTGAGGTGTCACCTATGGCTGTCTAATAGAGCAGCCAGCCTGAATATGAGACTTTGTTCAGTGACATTGTAAGGACTATATATGTACCCAGCTCCCCATGGCTCTAGGGACTGAAACCATAAGCTCCTAATGAAGGTGTTTTCTTTGAATAGTGAGAACAGGAAAGGAATCAGAATTTGTTTAGATTTAACAGATACCCAAAGTAGAGAGAAATACACTTCAGTATCCATACAAATAAGATAAATATTGGTGTCCACAAATCCTGGGGAAAATACTAAACTTCCATAAAGCAATCAGAAGAAAAAAGTTTTCTGCTGAAGAACAAGTTGCAGCTTGCAGCAACAGGAGAGGAGAAAATGGTTTATCTTCTTCAGAATGCAAGGAAATGTCAATCTAAAGATTTGCTCAAACTTTCATTTATATGAGGATGGAAGAGCTAAAATCGTTCACCAGCCATAGTCACCAATTCAAGGACTGTTAAAGGAGCCAAGGAAAGCACAGGAGGGCGGTCTCAGTGATGGGCCAAGAAATGAGTGGATGTATAGGTCGAACAAAATGGTGAGGAAACCAATGTAGGCTATGATTACAGGGAAGGTTACAAGATGGACTAAGAAGCAAGGACCACCAGCACATGACGCCAGTGCAGAGGTAACTGCAGCACATGATGATGTCAGTGCAGAGGTAACTGCAGCACATGATGACGTCAGTGCAGAGGTAACTGCAGCACATGATGACGTCAGTGCAGAGGTAACTGCAGCACATGATGACATCAGTGCAGAGGTACCTGCAGCACGTGATGATGTCAGTGCAGAGGTAACTGCAGCATGTGATGACGTCAGTGCAGAGGTAACTGCAGCACATGATGATGTCAGTGCAGAGGTAACTGCAGCACATGATGATGTCAGTGCAGAGGTAACTGCAGCACATGATGATGTCAGTGCAGAGGTACCTGCAGCACATGATGTCAGTGCAGAGGTAACTGCAGCATGTGATGACGTCAGTGCAGAGGTAACTGCAGCACATGATGATGTCAGTGCAGAGGTAACTGCAGCACATGATGATGTCAGTGCAGAGGTAACTGCAGCACATGATGATGTCAGTGCAGAGGTAACTGCAGCACGTGATGACGTCAGTGCAGAGGTACCTGCAGCACGTGATGATGTCAGTGCAGAGGTACCTGCAGCACGTGATGATGTCAGTGCAGAGGTAACTGCAGCATGTGATGATGTCAGTGCAGAGGTAACTGCAGCATGTGATGTCAGTGCAGAGGTAACTGCAGCACATGATGATGTCAGTGCAGAGGTAACTGCAGCACATGATGTCAGTGCAGAGGTAACTGCAGCAGGTGATGTCAGTGCAGAGGTAACTAGAGAGGAAGACAGTAACAAAAAGCATTTTGGAAATACTAAAATCCCCAGTAAAGGCACGAAAGGGAGCCACATTAGACTTTATCTGTATAAAAATTAGAAAATAGTTGAGTGTTCAGCTGAATGCTTAAACATATGTAATATAGGAAAATCTAATAAGACTACAACAGCTAAGAAAGGTGTAAGATAAAGATTAAGGTTGTGCTATACAAGGACCAAATAAACTTCAGAGGAATATATGAATAGGACTGAGAGAGAAAAGATAACACCATCCTAGGGATAAGAAAAATAATTAATGAGTGATAAGGCAATTAACAGAGAACTACAACAGCCCCGAACTAAGACTTTTAAAATGCTGTTTTCAGGAGCAGATAAGACAACCACATTAAAATGTAGTATTTCAGGGCCACTGAGGTGGCTCAGCAGCACCACTGCCAAGCCTGAGGACCCACATCCAATTTATGGGACCCATGTGTTAGGAGAAGGGAACTGTGTCCTGAAAATTATTCTTAGACTTTCATAGGTGTCCCATGACATGCAAATGCCACCCTTAGTAAGTAAGTAAGTAAATAAATAAAATAATAAGCATCTATAGATAGATAGATAAATAGAGACAGACAGAGAAATGCAAAGATGAAAAGAAACTACAGTGCCAGAGTATTTGAGAACATCTCGGCCTTTTGACTAAGATCAAGTGGAGAACAATACACAAGCAAATCTATGTAAAATTGATTAGGATAAAACCAGAAAAGTAACAAGCAGTATTTAGTAACAAAACAAAATGTCACTCCATTAAAGTATCATATATGGAAAGATGTGAAAACCCATTACGATAAAAAACTTAAATATAATTTCCTAAGCACAGACTAGAGTTGGCCCAGGAAGACTATGTCCAAAGTGGAACGATAGAAAAAAAGGACCTGAGTAGTAGTTTAAAAGAAACTAATGACCCGCCCATACTTACTCCCTTGCTTCTGAACTAGTTGAAAAATAAAACGACGAAGACCTTCAAACTCACTCAACAAAGTATACTTTAAAAATACTTCATATTCAGTTACATCATATTACAGAAAGGCAACACTGGGCATTTTATTTAAGGAAATTGCTATGGCATCATAGTAAGAAAAACAAGAATGGGTATGTGTGTGCTAAACAGTGAACCATCTGAAGACAAAACACACATTTATGATTTAAAGAGCAGAAGCAAAAGCTAAGCTAGAGATGTTTGGGGATTGTGGTAGTTTGAATAAGAGTGGCTCCTGTACTGGCTGCTTGTGTGTGTCAACTTGACACAAGCTGGAGTTATCACTGAGAAAAAAGCCTCATTTGAGGAAACGCCTCCATGAGATCCAACTGTAAGCATTTTCTCAATTAGTGATCAAGGGTGGGAGGACCCACTGTGGGTGGTGCCTTCCTTGGGCTGGGGGTCCTGGGTTCTATAAGAAAGCAAGCTGGCAGGGGAAGAAAGCCAGTAAGTATCATCCCTCCATAGCCTCTGCATCAGCTCCTGCTTCCTGACCTGCTTGAGTTCCAGTCCTGGTTTCCTTTGGTGATGAACAGCAATGTGGAAGTGTAAGTTGAATAAACCCTTTCCTCCCCAACTGGCTTCTTGGTCCTGATGTTTGTTCAGGAATAGACTAATACAGCTCCTTTAGGCTCATATATTCCAGTGCTTAGTTACCAGGAAGTGCTGCTATTTGAAAGGATTAGAAGAATTGGAGTGTATGGACTTCTTAAAGGAAGTGTGTTATTATGGGTGGGCTTTCAGATTTCAAAGGCCCATACCAAGACCAGAGTGTCTCTCTGCCTTTGCATCAGTATGCAGAACTCCCAGCTCTTTTACTAGCACTGTGTTGGCCTATATGTTACCATGCTCCCACAGTGATGACAATGGACTCACCTCTGAAACTCTAAGCCAGTCTACAATTAAATACTTTTGTTTATAAGAATTGCCTTGGTTATATGTTCTAGATCTGATCTAGATTTGAGGCTACAGTCACTCAAAATGGCTCCAAAATCAACTCCATTATCCCGGTTAAGGTGAGAGCTGTGGTTTTTGCATGGATACTCATGGTTTCTCTGCTCAGCGGAATTTAGATATAGACACCAGCGGGTACTGGCTGAAGCTGGAGAACTGTGTTTTACTCATATGAAAGCAGCTCAGCTTTGCTATGGGCCGGGCTGTTCTCACATTCCTGCCATAAGGGCTCATGAATGTTGTCCTAAGATTCAGAAGGCCCAGGCAGGTGATCATTTAGCCTGTGAGTTTGAGACCAGCCTGGGAAACATACCATAGCATTATCTTTAAATAGAAAAGTGATGAATGAATTACTAAATAAATGAGTAAGAATGTATGAACACGTACACACACACACACACACACACACACACACACACACTCCAATAACAAGAACTGTAAAATAAAAGCATTCAGCTTTATACTTCCTCTAAAGATTTTTTTTTTCTTCTCCAAAAACAATGGCAAGGATGTTATGGGATCTAGGCACACACAAGAAAGAAGTGCAGGACAGAACATGAGAAAGCCGGGGCTCATATCTTTATATTCCATGTAAGGCGCTGTTTCACTCACAGGCGAACTGTGACAAATTAAAGATGTTCACTACAGAGTAACTTCAGCTAAGCAAAAGAAAAGCTGGCTAAAAGCCCGGTGCAGAATGATGTTGAGCAATGACCAACTTCAGCGATCAGATACGATGGAGAAACTAAAGCGAGAGGCAGCTGGGAAGCAGCGGGAAAGGAAGAACAGATGTTCTATCCAGGGCAGATCACCACGGGAAACTGCACCAGTGGTCAGCAAATATTTCCTGGGAAGGGGCAGACAGAAAATGCTTTGGGCTTTGCAGGTTACAGTCTGCAATAACCACCTGGACTCTTAAAGCCAGCCTTAGACAACACATAACAAATGCTCACAATGTTTTCCAATAAAATTTTATTTACTGAACTGGGCAGTGAGATCAATTTGGCTCTGGGGCCATAATTTGCAGATCCTTTATCTAAACAACCCGTTTAAAAGGCAGAGGTTGCCAGATTAAAAAGAAAAAGCAAGAGCCAACAATGTGTTATTGAGAAAAAACATACTTCAAATATGAGTTATGTGGAGAGGGTAAAGAAACAGGAAAAGTCTTGGAAACACTGGTAGGAAAAGCTGCACTGGCTGGATTAGTGCACAGTTCCACATCAGGATGAGGGGTATTAACATAGGAGTGCAGTTGTGCAGATGAGGATGGGGCCAGTTCACCAAGGAGGTGTGACAGCCTTAGATATCAGTGACAGCACAACACCAGCTGTCACTAAGCAAAGTTGCATGGACTAAGGCATAAAACTAGAATCTTTAGAGAGAGGTCACAGTCTTTCACAACAGATGAGAAAAGTAGAATACACCATTCAATAGTGGGAAACCAGGTCAGAGACACATGATAAGACCATCAGCAGCGTCCCAAGGCTCATCTGAAGTACCTGCCCTGCATCAGTATTAATCATGATATGTCTGAGGGGTCTACACATAGGTCTCGCCCACATGCAGTCTCCAGCCCATAAACCCAACACTTGGATGCCTGAGGCAGGACGATCCTGAGTTCCTGTGCTCCATGATGAGTTTCAGTTAGGTCTAAAGAACAACAGACAAAAATCCCTATGTCCTTTCAAAGACACCATAATAGTTCATGGTTATACAACAAAAAACAGACCAAATATTCTATTAATGTGGTAGAAAAGACAAACACAGCAAGCTTTGAAAACATACACAGAGGTCTGAGTTATCAGCTCAGCGACCTGAATACCTTATTGAGCTTTTGAGTCCAGGTTTGCTTATCTGTGAAACTGGGATGCACTATCTCAGAGTAGAGCATGGACTCATGGAGGCCAACACCTGTGCCTACTGCAGGGTAGTTACTTGCCTGGACCGTGCCTGTGTCAAGAGCTGGTGAGAGCTGAGTCCCTCATCTGACATGGGTACAACCTAGGAGCCAGGTGGAGCTGAGTTTAACACTGGGTGGTGTCTTCTAAGGGAGACCAAGAGTTGCTCTTGTGACCCCTCCGCCACACTTCCCCCTCCTGAGTCAGCAAGCTGCACCCGGAAAGGCTTTCACTGGGAAGATGCCCAAGGGTCCTCAGGAGAATGGAGGCTCTTCTCTGTCTGAGCTGCTGGCATCTATTTATAAGCTTGTTAATATCATACACCAAGGTTGTTTAATTGGAATCAGTGACACCGGCAAACGTGAACTAGCTAATGATCAGAGCTGTGACCTGGCTGTGGGCATGCTCCTCCGTTCTAGACCTACACAAATGTTAGAAGGCATGCCACAAATCACACTGCTTGAGATGGCTGCCAACATTTACATCACCAAGTTTACTGATAGATTAAAAATAAATTAAAAACATTTATCATTTATCATATCATCATCTATTTTTTATTTATTAACTAATTTCTTATTTATTTATCAAGTGATTAATTTTATTTATGCAACCAGGTACCTACAGAGGCCAGATGAGGGCACAGGATCTCCTAAAATTGGCATTAGGAATGGTTGTTGTAAGTCTTTATGTAGGTTCTGGGAACTGACTCCAGTCCTCTGCAAGAGCAGTAAATGTTTTATTTATTTATTTATTTATTTATTTATTTATTTATTTATTTATTTATTTATTTATTTGTATGAGTACACTGTAGCTGTCTTCAGACACACCAGAAGAGGGCATCAGATCTTATTACAGATGGTTGGGAGCCACCATGTGGTTGCTGGGAATTGAATTCAGGACCTCTGGAATAGCAGACAGTGCTCTTAACTGCTGGGCTATTTCTGTTCTTGCTTTCTTCTCACTGTGACTATGTCTCTGTATCCCCCCACCCCTTTGAGCTTGGGTTTTTGCACTGGGAGCACTCACTAACCCTTTCCCAATTCTCAGGAAAGCCAGTGGTGCTGGGCTGTAATGATGATCCTGTTTTAGATTGTCATCATAGAATGACATTAGTTAGCGACTAGCCAAAGCTTTATGGGAGGCTGATTCATATAGCTCAGATTTCAAACATTTCAAGGTAAATACAAATGAACCAATAAATGTAATACTGGTACTTTCAGATATCTGAGGTATCAGTTTAATATCGTTGGTCTTTATTGTCTTTAGCAATGATTTAAATATCAGAGCTATTTTAAAATCAATTCCATGTAAAAACATTAACATCAAAAATATAATTGTGAAAAAAAACCCCACAAAGTCAATCAAAGTACAAATGTTATGCCTTTTACTCATACTGTCTCTGTGCTAGATCTGGGAACCGTGACTGAACAGCCCACAGGGGCTTAGGTCTCTGAACATGGTGCATCAGAAACAAGGAAAGATGCTGGTCCAAAATCAGATCTGCTATTCCAGGAGAGACCATCTTCCCCAGTCAGCTCTATTAGTTGGAGCTGTAAGCTCCATACTGTAAGACCAATACTGAGGGTTCACTGTGCATTTAATGCTACAGGAGGTGCTATTGGGCAGGAGAGAGGAAGACAGCAAAGTAATGCACATTGTTTCATAATGAGTAAAGTTAGCATCTGATATGCACACAATAAAATATAGAAGGGCATATGGTCAAACTTCAAGGAGCCAGGGAGCCTCAAAGAGTGCATAAGCTCCAAACCTAAGCAGAATCTTCCCACAGTGACCAGTAGTAAGAGGGGGCATCACCACTACAGGGTACAGTTGGATGTAGTTGCCTTCTGAAATCCATGAAAAATACAATCTCATTCCAAAGAAGTAAGGGGTAGGATCAGGGGTACCCTTGAGAGGCAGTTAGGGATTGGCCTTGATGAAGAGATTCATCCATTATGCAACTAATGAGTCAGTAAATGGTCTCTAGAGTGTGTCTACTATAAAAGCAGTCTCTCTGGCTTCCCTCATGTTTCTCCAAGTGATGTGAAACACTGTTAAGAGCTCTGCTATCAATGAGTCTGATACTGGATGACGCTTTGTCCCTGGACCAGAACCATACGCCCAAACATAACCTCTTCTTTAGAATTTCTCTGCTGTGATGTTCCATGATTAACATCATACTAAAATAGACACTATTGGAAATGTACTGATATCCATTCATTCATTCATTCATTCATTCATGCATGCATATATTCATTCAGACATTTATCCAAGTGTGCATTCATTCATACATTTATGCATGTATTGCTCATTCATTAACTCCTTCATATTCACATTCACTCAGTATTTGTTTAGCTGACATATTCTCTACCATCAAGAAGCACGAGTCTACCAAGAGACAACCTTCATCCCTTAATCTATCATCTAGTGGCAAAGATGGCATTAATGCACAACTTGGCTTCTGGTGGTATACTTTTCACATCTGGGAACCTGGATGCTCCTCTTGGTTCAGGGCTCATGTGAACTAATTTCAAGACACAGACAAGACCTTCTTGTAAGAATAGTGTTCAGAGTCAGGGTGCCATTTTTCCAGGTACACAATAATTTTTTTTCTATAGACACCCATTGATGGCATGTGTCTGGGGTTCACAGAGGACAACAGGGCTTTAGTTGGCTTTGATTTTCCTTTTTATGCACACCCTTAGAATCTGAATGAACAGCTTGGTAAGCTGGCCATCACTGTCCCATCATCTCTGTAAGTCCCACGCATAAGTCAGCACAGTAACTGAGAACCGTCTAAGAGCTCAGTAAGATCTCATATGTCATGCCTTTTCAGATTCCTGCAAAAGAAAACCTGTGAACCAGGTATAGGGAGACATTAGTTGCATCGGTCAAGTATTTGCTATGTAAGTTCGAGGATCCAAACTTAATCTCAACACCCATATAAAGGCCAGTGGCAAGTGCACAGGAACAGAGAAAACACAGGACTTGGCCAGGCAGCCTGGCTGAATCTATTGCGAAAATTTGTCTGAAAACAAAGTGGTTAGTGGTGGAGGAAAGACATTCATGGTTCACCTCTGGCCTACATACAAACACACTCATACATGTGCATGCATACTCTGTGAACACACGAAGAGGCACATACACACACACACACACACACACACACACACACACACACACACACACACACACACGAGGGGAGGAGGGAGGAAGGGATGGAGAGAGGGAGAGAAAGAGGAATCTGAGATCCTGTGCAGGTAGCTTTCACGCACCAGACTTCCTAACAATGCAGTACACATCAAGGCTTGCTGTTTCTCTCTCATGCCAAGTAAATAAGAGACCAGCTGGCGTAGAGCCCTGGATCTAATGGTGCCATAAACTACATCTGTGTGCATGGAAAGGCAGCATCGGCACGGCACAGGGGTGCCAATGGATCTGCATGTCAGCAACCTCAACAACACCTGTCAGGGCCCCTCCTAGGGCCTCCTCCCATGCATACAACACGTGATTAGCGAGGATGCTGGGAAGGGCATCATACACGCAGCTGCTTCTTCTAACTGGTCAGCCCCAACCCTGTCCTGATCACAAATGGGCTTTCACTCACCCGAGGCCAGGAGAGCATCTGTGTTCTGCTCACATTCTAACCCCCTTTGGTCAGCCTGCCCGCAGATGTTTGATGGAGAAGGCCCTGCAGCTAGCCTGCCCTGTGGAGGGTGCCGCCCTCATGTAATCAATTCCTGAGTTTGGGAGCAGAGGGAGGGAGGATGAACACTCTAGGGTGACCCTGTGTGCATCACTGCTCTTCCAAATGTCGTTCTGTTTGCTGGTTTAGCGAGCTCACACTATGGCCCATTGGCAAGCTTGTTCCCCGAGAGTTGTCACTCAGCCCAGGTCTGAGCCACGGTATCACTTTCCCTTTACCCTGAGGCCCAAGTCTCACTCTACACATTCCAAGTCTGTTTTCACGTGACTTCCAGGAAAGGTCATCCCTGCCTCCCCTGCCTCTGTCCACCCCTTTGCTTTGTCCACCCTGTTCCTGTAGGGCACTTATCACCCCCAGCATATGACAAGCCACTCCTACGGTCTCTTCCTGCTAGGATGTGCCATTTCAGAGGCAGGAGCTTGGCCTGTCTTACCTATTGGAGTGTTCTCTGTTTTCACAAGAGTATCCAGTAGACACTGGGGCCAAGTCACCAGTACAGTGTGCATAAGTGTTGGCCGGTAGGGGTCAGTGGGAATGCAGCAGGCAGGCATTTCCACTTTTTAGTGTCATGGAAAGTCATTGTGTGTGTGTGTGTGTGTGTGTGTGTGTGTGGTTTGGGGATGATTGGGTGTGTATGCCCATGTACCATGGTGTAGGTATGTGTGGAGATCAGGAAACAAGCTCAGGTGTCAGTTTTATTTCCCACCTTGTTTGAGATAGTCTCTGTTTGCTCTTTTCCTCTGTATATAATAGGACACCTGGCCCATAAGCTTCAGGGGTGGGGGTCCTCTTGGCTCCCATCTCAACATCATAGGGACCCTGAGATTACAGATGCATGGTACCTCACACACCTTTATGTGGGTTCTGGGGATCTGAATTTGGGTCTTTTTATTTGTGTAGTAAGTATTTCATTCTTTCCCACTGAGCCATAGCCTATCCTAGTGTTATTTTTAGTGACATACCTTAAACCAACTATTTTTCTTGACTTCTGTCTTTCTTCTTTCTGATGTTAATGAGGAATGTTTTAAGTCAGAAGTATGTCCTTTTGCACCACTACTGGTGGCTAGACAGGGTGCTAAATCTAGCCTCCTTTTTTTAGGACTCTGTAGGACTTCAGAAACGGACCACCAGGACCTGACATCAGCGCCATGAGTTCACTGCAGGTGAACCAGTCAGAGGAGGCTGCTAATGCTGCCCTGTGGGAAGTCCTCTGCACCGGCACTATTGCAGTGTGCTGCCAGACTCCGGTCTTAACTCATCTGCCTGTCTGAGACAGTGACCCAGGCTGGACTTAAATTTCCAATCCTTCTGCCTCAGCCTTTCAAGCACTATCAGATTCGTCCATCGATCCACTCCATGATCTTACTTCTCCTGCAGTGAGCACAGGAGTCAGGGTACCTGAGCCCTCTTCCTGATGTCCCTCCAAAGCACCCTGTGACCCTAAACAGGCTGGCCCAGAGCTCCTTAAATAGGGTTCTGTTCCTTGGCTTAGGCTATTTAGAGTCTGTCCATGACAGGGTGACCCTCCCCCCAAGGCACAAAGCCAGAGCCTGCAGCTGGTGGTGGGCTTGGCAGCTGTGGCCTCTTCTGATGGCACAGGACCAAGGCTGTTATATTTAGATATGGAAATATCAATACTACTGAGTCAGTTAAGCTTCCATCTTGGCAGTTGCATAGCCAGCATGCAGCAGAGTAGATGCCACATCCCCAAATCTATGGGTCCCCTGTCCCTGTGGCTCTTTTCTGACTTCTGATGATCCTTTCTTTCTCCCAAGGGAAGCCACAAAGAAACAATGTCAGTTAGGGCTTCTCCGATCAGTCTCAGATTGGCCCTGTGGGTGTCATTCCATTCTCGAGCAGCATCAGACGAGCAGCAGCGATGAGCTGGCAGGCTCCTGATGGCCAGCTGGTACCACCAATATCCTCATGACCACTATAGACACCACTGCCACCAGCTGCCGCCTGTCACCACCTGCCATCACGCTCAACGTTGGACACACCACTCACCGGGATTTTAAGTCTCCATCAATAGCTTCTTCCCTGTGCCGGAGATAACTTACATTTTAGACTGAAATGAGTAGTGCCGGGGAAATCCAGGGGAAGCTGACACCACCCATTTTCTACTCAGGGTCTTTTGACTTTGGCCAGTGCTCTTTGTAGCTTGGCCTGAGATTCACATGCTCCAGTGGTCTCTAACCTTACTGCCAGTAATAAATACAAAGAAGCTGGAAGGCACTGCATCCACTTTTTCTCATTGTTTAAATGACTTCATTGAGAAATTGTTGAAATATATTCATATCATACTCATTCCATCTCCATGAAATTCCATCCCTCCTGTCCATCATTCAACACAGCCTCTATTGTTCTGACCTCAGACTGAAGTCAGTAAGCATGCACAAACAGAACAGATTACTTTGGCTCGCATAAATGGCACCTGCCTTATCAGTAAGGAAAACTATGCTGTCAAGTTATGCTCTTCCATTTCATATGCATGTACAGCAGGGAGACACCCTCTGTTTAGGATAAATTTGAATGATACAGCTTGAGAGGCTCGGAAGACAGTAAAGGATGATGCTTAAGCTTGTGAGAGGATTGCTACCAGGAGGGAAGCTTCTGAAGAAACAGGTAGTTTTTTTTTATGAATGAAAAGCAGGCTTGAGTTTATGTTACCTTTGCTTTGTTTCTGGCTCACATACTCTCAGAGAATTTGAAGTTTTGAGACATTCCACCGAGGGACACTCGCTCAGTTGTCACCTAGGTTACAGAGCACTAAGCAAGCCTATAGAAATTGTATTAAGTTGATTGAACTGGAAAGACTTGTCTAGTGTGGGTGGCACCATTCCCTGGGCTGGCATCATGTGACTTTATAAAGAGGAGAAAGTGAGCTGAGTAGAAGTATTCATCTCTCTCTCTGTTTCTTGCCTGTGGATGCCATGAGATTATCTGCCTCAGGCAGATTGCTGTGGTTTACCTGCCATTATGACAGTAACCTTGAACTGTAAGTTAAAAAAAAAAAAAAAACCTTTCTCCTTTAAGTTGCTTTTGCTAAGGTGCTTTTTTTATTAGACAAATATATTTGTTTTTATTTTTTAAGTTTATTCCTTCTGCTCCACCTCCAATCCCCTTCCTGCCCAATTCCATGTCTTCTTATTTTATCTTTTTTAAATATAGTCTGTTGAATCCAATTAGTGATACTTGTATGCCCCTGAGTGTAGGGCTGCCCACTAGAACATGGGTAACCTGCTGTGGCCCACAGCTCTTAAGACACAGTTTATCATGGCAGCAGCAATTTACACCCCATTTACAGAGTGAAATAAAAAGCCAAGAATATTAGATCAGATTGGATAAGCTTTGCACAGCAGAGGACAGTGCTCTTAGCTGTGTGCAAATTTCTCAGCTAATTACTTCAATCATTCAGACACTGCACAAGGTCGCTACAAGGTGACCCAGCTGCCAGCAGTCTGGAGACATGGACCAGAGTATATCCTTAGCCATGTAAAGACCAGGGCCAAGCAAAAGAGGGGTCCTCAGGCCTGTGAAGGTCACACAGAAGCTATAGAAAAGGCTGTTGCAAAAGGGCTGAGCTACCTCTAAGTGGCCAATGGTTATGGGGTGGGGAGGGATTTCCTGGGGAGATGCAAATGTAAGTGAATCACAGTTATGAGCTGAGTACCTATGTCACACTCAGTATCATATGTACTGAGGCCATGTCCAACATCACAGTTGTAGGCCTTTGACAGGAGAGCCTGTTGAGGGTGGAATGTGATTCTGCAGAGGAAGAGTTATAAAAGGCAGACTTGAGTTGAAGAAGCACTCAGTCCAGTCAGAAGTGTAAAGTGCAGCCTCAGGAATGAAGGTCAACTGTTGTAGAACTGAGTGACAGCAGCCCAGAGGGTTTCCCCAAGAGATGTTGGCCAGATAGTGATGTAGACACCTGAAACTGTCTCTGTGGTCCACAAATGATGACTTGTGACCCACAGGACATATTAAAATATGTGCCATGCATGGGCTTTGCTTGTGCTATTGTAACTTTTGTGAGTTCATACATGCTACTCTCTGTTATGCCCAGAGAATCCTGTTTTCTTGTGCTCTGGCTTCAACAGCATTCCTGTCCCCTCTTTTGCACTGGTCCCTGGCACTGGGAGAGAAGTAAATGTGGTTAAAAACTCAAAGTAGGAGATACCCCAGCCAAACAGTGGGTGGAGCTTAGGGACTTTTAATGGAGGACTCCAAAAACTAGGAGGAAGGATTGTGGGCCCTAAAGAAGATAGGAACTCCAGGGGAAGACCAACAGAGCCAACTAGCCTGGACCCTTGGGGTTCTCAGAGTCTGAACCACCAACCAAAGAACATACTCAGGCTGGACTTAGGCCTCTCCTCTCATATGTAGCAGATGTGCAGCTTGGTCTTCATGTGGGTTTTGAACAACTGAAGCGGGGGTTATCCCAAAAGCTGTCACTTATACATGCAGTATGTTCTACTAGCAGGGCTGCCTTGTCTGGCCTCAATGGGAGAGGAAGTGCCTACCTAGCCTAGCAGAGACTTAAATTGCCAGGGTGGGGAAATACCCAGGGGGCTCCTTCCTGCTCAGAAAAAAGGGGAGAGAGAATGTGGGAAGGATTGTGGGAGGGAGTGACCAGGAAAGAGGTCATGAGCGGGGATGCAAAGTAAATAAATAAACTAACTAACTAAATAAAAAACAAAACTCTGCAAAGTACAAGATTTTGAAGAACTAAAAATATTGATAAATTAAAAAAAAAAAAGGCACATAGAAAAGTCTACCTCCCTGTGAGAAAAGTCTGTGTGCCTTCTTATATACCTTCTTAGAGCACATTTGATCACTAGACTCATGGAGCAGGTGGGATGCTGGGCTTGATGGGATCTATGGAAAGGTACCTCGAAAGCTGGTGAACACGTGCCACCAGTCCCGCCATTTCTCCACTTGGTGAAAGTAAACTAAAGAACAACCAACAAGCCTAGGAGCAGCATGCCCAGGGGACAGTTAATACCATGGTGAGGTGAAGTGGCTAATGCAGGCAGGTGTCAGTGACCAGAGTCTGTTTGGGTTGACAAATGGCTTTGCGAGAATGGAGCAATACATTCCAGTTTAATGAGCCTTCTGCTCATTAGCGAATGGAACATTCATCACCAGCGTATGAGTAACTGTGCGTATGTCATGATCATGCAGGAAATGCCAGAGGCAGTTTTTCCCCGTAGACCCAGAGGAAGGCAACATGATTACCTTAAAAGCCCAGATTTTGATTTAATGAGACCATGTCTTAGGAACACACAAATGATTAGTTCAGCAAGGCTCATAGAAATTGGGTTTCCAGGGAGAAGCTGGCTCCCTTAATTTGCTGATCATGCCTAAGTTTAGAGTATGGAGCAGACAGCTCAGTATAACCTGCTGGACGAAGTCCTAAAATACTTCAGTCATAGGCCAACAAAGGTGAAAAGAGTCGCAGTCACGAGAAACCTAAGTTAAGGTTACTTCTTTCTATAAGGACTGGAAGAAACTTTAATTGTGAGGGCATTCAAGTATATAGTCTACACAGAAGCTTGTCACAGTGCCTGTCAGGGATCGATTTACAGGGGTCCATTGCAAGCATCCCTCAGAAATAGTCATTCCAGTCAATGAGGTTCCATCCCTTCCTGATGGTGACAGCTCTGGAGTTTCCTGGGGTGGATCAGGATGAAGTGAAGATATTTCACCAGGGTTGGTAAGGACATGTCGCTACACCACCAATGCTGGCAATCGAACTTTCTGGGTTTCATTCTCTTTATCTGTACGGTGGCAAATGACTGAGTCATCTGAGAAAGGCCCTTAGTCCTTTTTTGAGGGTGTTTTTCTAAGGACAGAGGAGGCTATAAAATAGACATAGGAGGAAAATAAAACCCAGAATGCGCTCTAGGAAGAAGTCCAAGCTTAAACTACATCTGCACACCCAGGCATGATGACTTCAATGTGGGCACATGGCATGTAGAACCATTCTTATCAGTGTTGTTTGAGTATGCTCCTTGTAAAGACCACCACCTGCTCAATATTACGTTGCAGGAAACAACCATGTCTGGCCCTTCCAAGAGAGCCAACGAACCAGAGGTGCTCTGGTAAACCTCCTCTCTCCATAGAAAGGACGAGCCAGGACCTAGGGAGTTGGGGCAGCTGCAGAGGCAAAAAGCAGAGAAAGGAAGAGAATGGAGCTGAAACTGGTGGTAAGAAGCATCCTCCTGAATCAGGAAGCATACAGGCTGAAGGGCCTGCTCTTTTGGTCAGGCTCTGCTTGACTGCCCCAGTGACTGTATCATTCTCTAAGATGCTTGAGGGATGAACTCCAGTCTCATCAGCTGCCTTAAGTGGCTTCCTTCTTAGCACTTCAACAACAGCTCATCCTTTTGTCTGCCCCAGGCTGGTGATCTACCTTCTCCCTGTGGAGTATCAGGCCACTCCAAGTCCTGGTGCCCAGCCTCCAGCCTCTGCAGGTTTTCAGTGATGGCTCACAAGATTAGGACACTGGCTCAGCTTCCCTCTCCTGTCTGGTTTATTTATTTTATTTTTATTTTTTTGGTATAGATTCCCTGTTTCGTCGGGCTTTCTGAGGGTAGAAGTTCTACAGCTGGATCAAGGTAGGATAGTCAGTAAGAGCCACTGAACTGTTGACACCAAAGTTGCACATTTAATCCAGTTTAATCTGATTTTGCATGTGACACCAAATGGCAGAAAGTCCTTATGGAGAAATATCTAATGTCCTGAGTATGAAATCACAATACTGAGAAAACCTGAGACTTCCCTCAGATTTGAATGTGAAGATGCTTTCTTTGAAGTTAGCCCTGAATATTTAGATGCCATACATAGAAGTTTATATGGCATTCTAAGAAAGGCCAAACTGCAGAGAAAGGGAATGGCCAGCAGTTGCCAAGGACTGGGGATGATAGTGACACCTGCCTGCAAGGTCAACCCAAGGAGGTTTCAAGATCAATAAGGCTTTTCAGGATCCCGATTTGTGGTCTTGGTCACACAGCCTATATGGTCTTGAAACTCAAAGAACTGGATTAGTCATGAAACAAAAGACGGCATTCCCAAAGATGGTAGCCCAGCAGGTAGGTGGCACCATGACAATGGGATTGCAGTAGTAGCATGTGCATCTGGTGCATTCTGAGCTGTCAGGATAGGCTCTGAGGTGTTCTTCTCATGAATGGCAAAGAGAATACTTGAGCAGAATAGATCTCTTGTCTGTGTGCCCATCTGATTATAAAAATTAATAAACCCCAGAAGCTGCAACTGTTTTCAGTCATGCCTAGCTTTTTGAACATCATGGGCCAAGATTCCATTCACACTGACTCTTCTGCCCTGGGAGGAACCATCAGGGCTGATATGGGCAATCCTACTGTGTGTGTGTGTGTGTGTGTGTGTGTGTGTGTGTGTGTATGTGTGTGTGTGTGTGTGTGTGTGTGTGTGAGAGAGAGAGAGAGAGAGAGAGAGAGAGAGAGAGAGAGAGAGAGAAACACATGTGTATACATGCATGTGCATATGCATGGGCATTGGTGGGTGCGAGGGTGTGTGAGCATGGGTGCATGTGTGTGTCCTGCAGGAACAGCTATAAGTCAGAGCAAGGTGTCTGCTAGGCTCTAACGAGTCCTTTGTGTTGTCAGAGTCTTTCCTTTAAGCCAAATTGCTGCTCTCTTTATGACACCTAGCAGTTATCTCTCTTTTTTCTTGTTTTTTTTATTGGATATTATCTGTATTTACATTTCAAATGTTATCCCCTTTCCTCCCTCCCTTCTCATTTCCCTTGCCTCCATGAAGGTGCTCCCTTTCCCAACCACCCTCTCCCACCTCAGCGCCTTGGCATTCCCCCACACTGGGAAAACACACCCTCAGTGGACCAAAGGCTTCTCCTTCCATTGATGCCAGACAATGCTATCCTCTGTTACATAAGCAACTGGAGCCCTGGGTATCTCCATGTATGTTCATTGGTTGATATGGTTTAGTCCCTGGAAGTTCTGGAGGGTTTGGTTGGTTGATAATGTTGTTCTTCCCATGGAGCTGCAACCCCTTTCAGCTCCTTCAGTTCTTTCTCTAGCTCCTTCAGTGGGGTCCCCGTGTTCAGTCTAATGGTTAGCTGCAAGCATCCTCATCTGTATCTGTATGACTCTGGCAGAGCCCCTGAGGAGGCATCCATATCTGTCTCCTTCCAGTAAGCACTTCTTGGCATCAGCAATAGTGACTGGGTTTGGTGGCTGCATATGGGATGGATCCCCAGGTGAGGCAGTCTCTGGATAATTTTTTTTCAATCCCTGCTCCTCTATTTGTCCCTTTATTTCCTTCTGGGAGTGTTTTGTTCTCCCTTCAAGAAGGACTGAGTCATCCACATTTTGGCCTTTCTTCATAAGCTACATAAGTTCTGTGAGTTGGTTCTTGGGCATACTGAGCTTTTGGGACTAGTGTCTGCTTATCAGTGTATTTTTGTGACTGGGTTACTTCACCCATGATGATAGCTTTTAGTTCCATCCATCTGCTTAGGAATTTCTGAAGTCATTGTTTTTAATAGCTGAGTAGTACTGCATTCTATAAATGTACCACAATTTCAGTATCCATTCCTCTGTTGAAGGACCTCTGGGATTTTTCCAGCTTCTGCTTATATAAATAAGGCTGCTATAAACATGGTGGAGCATGTGTCCATGTTATATGTTAGAGCATCTTTTGGGTATATTCCCAGGAGTGGTATAGCTGGGTCCTCAGGTAGTACTATGTCCAATTTTCTGAGGAACCGCAAGACCAATTTCAAGAGTGGTTGTACCAGCTTACAATATCACCAACAACGGAGGAGTGTTTCTCTTTCTCCACATCCTTGCATCTGTTTGTCACTGGAGTTTTTGATCATAGCCATTCTGAATGGTGTGAGGTGAAATCTCAGGGTTGTTTTGATTTGCATTTCCCTGATGACTAAGAATGTTGAACATTTCTTAGGCTTGGGTGCTTTTTGGCCATTTGATATTCCTCAGTTGAGAATTCTTTCTTTAGTTCTGTTCCCCATTTATAATAGGACTGTAGGATTCTCTGGAGTCTAACTTCTTGAGTTCTTTGTATATATTGGATACTAGCCCTCTATCAGATGTAGGATTGACAAAGATCTTTTTCCATTCTGTTGGTTGCTGTTTTGTCCTAATGACAGTAGTCCGAGACTTACAGAAGCTTTGCAATTTTATGACTGCATTTGTTGATTCTTGATCTTAGAGCATAAGCCATTGGTGTTCTGTTCAGGAAATTTACCCCCATGCCTATGTGGGGTAAATTTACTTCCCCACTCTCTCTTCTGTTAGTTTCAGTGTATCTGGTTTTATGTGGAGGTCTTTGATCCACTTGGACTTGAGCTTTGTACAAGGAGATAAGAAAGGATTGATTTGCACTCTTCTGCGTGCTGACTGCCAGTTGAACCAGCACCATTTGTTGAAGAGGCTGTCCTTTTTCCATTGAATGTTTTTAGCTCCTTTGTCAAAGATCAAGTGACCATAGGTGTGTGGGTTCATTTCTGGGTCTTCAGTTCTATTCCTGTCTGTCCCTGTACCAATGCTCTCTCTCTCTCTCTCTCTCTCTGTGTGTGTGTGTGTGTGTGTTATCACAATTGATCTATAATACAGCTTGAGGTCAGAGATGGTAATTCCCCCAAAGTTCTTTTATTGTTGAGAATAGTTTTTACTAGCCTTGGTTATTCCAAATGAATTAGCAAATTGCTCTTTCTAACTTTATGAAGAATTGAGTTGGAATTTTGTTGGGAATTGGACTGTATCTATAGATTGCTTTTGGCAAGATGGCCATTTTTACTATGTTGATCCTTCCAATCCAATAGCATAAGAGATCTTTTCATCTTCTGAGATCTTCTTTAATTTCCTTCTTCAGAGACTTGAAGTTTTTGTCATACATATTTTTCACATGCTTGGTTAGGGTCACACCAAGTTATTTTATATTATTTGTGACTATTGTGAAGGGTATTAATTCTCTAATTTCTTTCTCAGCCTGTTTATCTACTGATTTGCTTGAGTTAATTTTATATCCAGATACTTTGGTGAAGTTGTTTATCAGGTTTAGGAGTTCTCTGGTAGAATTTTTGAGGTCACTAAGTATACTATCATATCATCTGCAAATAGTGAGTGATATTTTGACTTCTTCCTATCTGATTTGTATCCTTTGACTTTCTTTTGATGTCTGATTGCTTTGGCTAGGACTTCCAGCACTATATAGAATAGGTAGGAAAAGAGTGGGCAGCCTTGTATAGTCCCTGATTTCAGTGGGACTGCTTCAAGTTTCTTACCATTTAGTTTGATGTTTTCTACTGGTTTGCTGTATGTTTTTACTATGTTTGATATGGGCCTTGAATTCCCAATCTTTCCAAGACTTTTAATATGAAGGGGTGTTAAAGTTTGTCAAATGCTTTCCCAGCATCCAGTTAGATGACCTTGTGTTTTTTTCTTTGAGTTTGTGTATACAGTAGATTACATTGATGGGTTTCTATATATTGAACCATCCATGTACCCCTGGGATGAAGCCCACTTGATTGTGGTGAATGATTGTTTTGATGTGTTCTTGGATTCGGTTTGCAAGAATTTTATTGAGTATTTTTGCATCAATGTTCATGAGGAAGATTGGTCTGAAGTTTTCTTTCCTTGTAGGGTCTTTGTGTAGTTTAGGAATGAGTGTAATTGTAGCTTTGAAGAATGAGTTGGGAGTGTTCCATCTGTCTATTTTGTGGAATAGTTTAGAGAGTATTGGTATTTGGTCTTGTATGAAGGTCTGATAGAATTCTGTAGTAAAACCATCTGGTCCTGGGCTGTTTTTGGTTGGGAGGCTTTTGATAACTAGCAATTCTCTTTTATCAGAGTTACTCACAATTGGGCATGTGGACTCTAGACATTCCCTTCTGGAAGGAGGAGTGTGGAGGGTCACTGGACTCTCACCTAATATCTGTCTGACCATTAGTCTGAGATTATCTTCTAAAACTGTGAGTGATCTCTTGGCTCGAGTGCATGGATGGGCAGACTAGAGGAAGAGGTCCCATTTGTAAGTCTCTAGAAAACATTAATTCTGGTGAAGACTTTCAATTTCCAATAATTTGGGGTGACCCATGAGTCAGTCAGGGACCCCTTATGCATGTGATCAAGTCCCATAAACCCACTGGTTCCCCAGGGTTAATTTTGGTAGAACAAAACTCTGGTTGCCAATATTATACAGTTCATGTGCCCCAGGGAAGGGACTTTAGCTACACTTAGGGTAGAGACAGGGATGTCAAACCTTCCCACACTTGTGTGGTCAGAGTAGGCTCCCTGTTGAGGGGACTCCTGGATGTGGCAAGATTCTGAGAGCTAGGGTGTGGAGGAGGCAGAGTGCTGCTGGTAGAAGGTACAGTGAGGACAGAGCCTTGCTCTGAGAACGACACAGCATATGGGAGAGAGGAAGAGTGATGAACAGGACATATCACTGACACTTCCTGGAAGACTGTCACGGGGATCAGTTAGGAAAACTAAGCAGAGAAATGGGTCACCAGCTGGCTCACAGAACGGTCACCCTAACAACAATCTGGGGAACTCAGAGTGATGTGTGTGGGAAGTATAATACAAAGGGGCCACTGGGAAGTGAACATGGCTCCATAGATGACAGACAGGGATGGGCCACACCAGATAGTGGTGACCAGGACAGATGGGGCATATAGGAAAGGCTGTGGAGGGGCAGGGATACCTAGGCCAGGGTGGACACAGGCCTAGGCTCAGAGTCCTGGCAAATGGGTGTGTTTTCTATGGCACTGATGTTACAGGAAGAAAGAAAACATTTGAGGTCATGGGATGAGTTTATATTATACCCACTCTGGAGTCACTCCAGGCTGAGAGAAGACATTAGGAACCTTGAGTCTAGAGGCATAGAGAGAGTGCTGCACAGAGGCATGACTTGTTGCATTACTGCCATGCTGATTATTGTGTCTTAACCTCTGGAGCACACACACAACTTATGTCCGGCTGTCCTTGCTGCATCATAGGATTGGGCAGGGCCTGAGAACTAGTGTGCAGAAGAGTTCCTTCCAGATGCTTCTGCTAGCACCCTGTGCAGGGACTACAGCAGTTTTGATAAAGTGGAGTAGTGGCAGTTAATACTTGACAAGAGAAGTTGACCTCACCTGAAACTGTGAGCAAGATCCATCAAGTCTGGGGACAGGATGGATTCTTGGCTGAGTAGGTGAAAGGGGCAGGTACAGAAAACTGAGCATGTAGCCAAGATGCCCAGGGAGCAAGTGACCTCAGTTCTGCCAGAAGGCCATGGGGCATGTGGGAAGCCATGAATCTAGGGACAACGAATCTGCTGGTAGAGTCACAGCTTACCTCTCTGTAGAAATGGGGGAGAGTGCAGAGAAGTGCTGATCCAGCACAGAGAATGGTGTCAGAGAGATGACTCACAGGGGGTGACTCTGTGCCATAGCCTTCACACCTGTACTGGATATCACTAGCCCCCTTATGACACAGTGTCTTTCTCTGTAAGTGGAGGATGTGCCCTAGCTGTCAGGAGGCCTGGGACTCAGCACATATGGAGGGATGGGTGGAGACAGAAAGAAAGAGTAGGGTCCATATACTTCTGTTCTCAGCAGTTTGGTCCCAAGAGAGAGGATGAGAGAATTGTGGGCAGAGTACTTCTGTCTTCAGTCTGATTCACAATGGAGGGGCCTGAGCACCTGAAGGGTTGAGGGAGGAAGCTGAGTAGAGAAGTAGCCAGTAACCTGGCAGGAACCCCTAAAGTCCACACCGTAGTCAATGCATGGGCAGGAAGAGATGGTGAGGAACAGTCTAGTTCCTACTGCTCTTTGACTACACATCATCTCTGAGTCTATTCAACGGAGCTGGATATCCATCGGCTCCAATCATGACCTCCGGCACTGTCGTATCTACTCACTCTAAGGTTATAAAGATAGAAGAAGGGGACCATGAGAGGAGAAGTGATTTTAATGAGGAGGGGCAGTAGGACAGAGGCAGGGGATTCACAGGACATGGTAGCAGAGAGGCATCTTGAAAAAGAGTGGGGGTCACCTAGAGGTAAGTGGAGGGGTGGAGAGGAGGGGGTAGGGTCAGGGTTTAGTGACAGATGTGTGAAGACACTATTTGTGACTTGTTGTTTTGTATGCTAACTTTAATATTGACAGTAAAAACTGTTGCTCTCCTTTTGATAATGGGGCATCTCTGGTAGCTGTCATAGCAGCCAGAAATCATGAAGAATTCCCAGTGCTGTGAGCAGGGAGGTGAGGTGCCACAGTCACAGCCACGTCTCAGCATTATTCTTGCTCCCTTCGCTCTGCTCATTCCAAAGAATGATGTGTTCCAGTGTGTGCTTTCTTCATTACACAGCAGACTGTTGGAAGGTTAGAAAACTCATCTCCTTCTCCACCTCCAGTGAGAAAATATGTGCTCCCAAGTACATACACACACACACACACACACACACACACACACACACATACAGGCACATGCAGGCACATACACACACAAACACTGACACACAGACACACACAGACATTCACACACATATACACAGACACAGAAAGAGACATACACAGAGACACATAGTCACACCCATACACGCAGACACACACAGACATTCACACACAGACACACATAGACACACAGAGACACACACATACACATAGAAACACACAGACATTCACAGACACAGACACACATAGACACACAGAGACACACACATACACATAGAAACACACAGACATTCACAGACACAGACACACATAGATGCACATAGTCACACCCATACACATAGACACACACAGACATTCACACACAGACACACATAGACACACACAGACATTCACACACAGACACACATAGACACACAGAGACACACACATACACATAGACACACACAGACATTCACAGACACAGACACACATAGACACACAGAGACACAATACATACACACCGACACACACTCAGACACACACCTCTGCAAGCAAATCCTCCTAGCCTTATAAGTAGGTACCGTGGAGCCTGTCAGATTTTACTCATCTAGCTGTGGCTGGCAGGGAACCGAGGGGCCCAAGGCGACATGTGATTTAGGGATTGTTCAGGAAATTCAACACTTGCTCAGTCATTTCTAGAGACTCAAAAACTGTAGCAATGGACTTGGTCCAAACTGTCAGCACAGCAGCTGTGGCTCTAGTGCCTGCCAAACTGCACCACTCTGTGCATTAGCATGCAGAACCTGCCAGAACATGGCCAAGGGCCCCATGCCCACGCTCAGGCTTTTTATGATAATAAAACTCAGGAATAAAGTAAGCCATAGGTAGAAACATTGCCTGCTGAAATATGAAAACCTTCTGCTCAGTGGAGACCCAATTGCAAGGCACTTGCCATATGATGCTGTGAGGGCCAGCAACTGTTTAAAAAATTTAGCATCCTTCCCGGGGAACACACTCAGGACTAGGTGAGAACTCAGAGGGGTTTGAAAGTCTGTCTGCTACCATTGAAGTCTTTCTGGTTGCCTGGAAGAAAAGCAAGCATGTGTTCTAGAGTGTTTCTCTATCTGTTTGATATCATTCACGATAAGTGGACTATCGTGTCATATGCCCGCGAGGCTTCCGACAGGATTTTACATTGTGCTCAGTCATTTCTGTGACACAATGGGGCTGAATCACAAGCGAAGTTGTTCCTAACCCACCACATTTACTAGTCCTTTTCAAAAGAATGAAAATCTCCAGACACAAAATAGAGATAATGATCCACAGTACGTCTCCAAGTGATCATTGTTTACTCAGATGGCCAGGGTAGCTTGCTCCATATTAATCAGCCTGCAGTCTCTGCCTATAATTGCTGTTAATGGCTCGCCCTCCGTCAGGGGATACAGAATGGGAAATGAGGGACAAATATTTTAGGAAGGATCTGAGTGTCTCTGCCCCTTGCTACACTACGGTGATGGTCATCCATGATAAAGACAACGCAGTGCGCTCTACTGGTTGTGCCACTCAGCACACCTGTGTCTCTCCCCGTATACGTGTCTCCATTTCTTCTATCACCAAGTACACAAACGTCACTTGTTACAGTGGGTCGTGCAGAGTCTCCCTCCAAACTGGTCTTTAAGGATAGTTATTGTCATTCCTCCTCACACCAGTCAGATTGGCCAAGATGCAAAACTCAGGTGACAGCAGATGCTGGGGAGGATGCAGAGAAAGAGGAACACTTCTCCACTGTTGGTGGGGTTGCAAGTTAATACAACCACTCTGGAAATCTGTCTGGTGATACCTTAGAAAATTGGACATAGTACTACCTGAAGACCCAGCTATTCCACTTCTGGGCATATACCCCAGAGACACTTTAATACACAACAAAGATACATGCACCACAATGTTCATAGCAGCTCTATTTATAATAGCCAGAAGCTGTAAAGAACCCAGATGTCCTTCAGAAGATGAATGGATACAAAAATTGTTGTACATTTACACAATGGAGAACTTCTCCACCATCAGAAACAATGACTTTATGAAATTCTTAAGAAAATGGATGCATCTCGAGAATATTATCCTGAGTGAGATAACTCAGTCACAAAAGAACAGACATAATATGCAGTCACTGATAATTGGATACTAACCCCAGAAAGCTCTGAATACCCCATAAACAACTCACAGACCATATGAAGTTCAAGAAAAGAAAAAAAAAAAAAGAAAGAAAAGAAAAAACCATCATGCTTAATCCTTACACATCAAGAAAACTTTGACTAATTCCAGGTTACATCCTGTTTTACATGTACTTTATGCTCATTGTAACTAGTAAGATCTTAATGCACACTATCAAACCTTTAAAAAAAAACAAGCACTGACAAAAATGTATTCGTATACTTTTATGCAAAAATGCTTAAAATTTGTACATTTATCTTTGTTTTTTAAAATAAAGTTGTTTAAAAAAAACCAAAAAAACCCCAAAAAACCCAAAACAACAACAACAAAAAAAGGATGATTACAGTCTTCACACTATCACAGCCATGGTTTGTGCACCATGATCCATGCCCCTCAATTCACAGACACCTGCTGCTTCTGTGGCCGCATCTCCTGGGAATGCAGATGTTTCTGTGTCCTACCTACACAGAATCCAGGTCTTCGGAGAGTCACTGTTCCCTTTGAAATCCCTTTCTAGGGTCATCATCTCCTGTGATGGGACTGTTTCTAATTCTCTAGTCCCATTTTCCCTGAAGCACCACTTCCTGTACCTCCCCAGTCAGTATCTACCCCTTTCAGGAAAGCTGGTTAATACCCATTAGCTCCCTGAATCCTCACTTCTTGGCCCATTTCTTCTATTAATATACCACAATATCTTTGCTCAATGTACCATCCGTACATTTATTTTCTGATGCTTTCTATAACTTTCAACCATGTGTGCTCATGGTCCAACCCCCCCCCCCCCATATATCTGACCTACTGGCATCCATGTTTGTTGTCAACACACTACTCACATGCACTAAGAACTGGAACTACGCTCGACATTCATCAACAGATGGATGCAGAAACAGATAGCATGTAGGCACCATGGGACTATGTTTGGCTACAAAAAGGCCATGGCATTTTCAGGAAAGGGATGAAATTGAGGACTATTGTGTTAAATGTCGTCCATCAAACTCAAAAGGACAAACACCATGTGTTTTCATGTTTTCTCTCATGTGATATCCTAACACACGCACACGCACACAGACACACACACACACACACACACACACCAGACATGAAGAACAGCCTAGGTAGAAGGATCCACAAGAACAATGTACCTATGAAAGTGCTGTTGTCAAACTTGTTACTTTGTAAGAAAATATAAAGTAAAGCTAAACACGACCTCCCTCCCTCTCTGCCAGCTTTTGTTTGCAGTAGGCTGGAAGGAGAGACAGACAGGAAATGTGGGTGTGGATGCAGTTCTAGGGAGTCCTGTAGGCTACTCGTCTTCTCCAGAGAAGCTGGAGTCACTTAGAGGCAATCCCCTCCTCCCATCGAGCAGTCTAAGGACTCACTGCAGATACGGACTGTCAAGTCCTCATTTGAGGGACATGCAGATGGGGACTTCTTGCACGTCCAGTGTTAGCCATAATAGAAACAAATGTATAAGGAGCCTATTTAACTGGGGCTATGCTGGCCAGCTATGTCCTAAAGGAGGACCTAGAAATCACTCTGTAGTTTTTCTCTGTCTCTCTCAGTCTCCTTGTCTCTCTCTGTCTCTCTGTCTCTCTCAGTGTATGTGTGTGAGTGTGTGTGTATGTGTGTGAGTGTGTGTGTATGTGTGTGAGTGTGTGTGTATGTGTGTGTGTGTGTGTGTGTGAGTGTGTGTGTATGTGTGTGAGTGTGTGTGTATGTGTGTGAGTGTGTGTGTATGTGTGTGTGTGCATACATGAGTACAGTGTCCAAAATGGCCAGGAGAGGGAATAAGTAAGGGAGCTGAGTGGATCCCCTGGAGCTGGAGTTATAGGTAGCAGTGAACCACATGATATGGGTGATAAGAACCAAAATCAGATCCTCTGAAAGTATGGTATGCATTCTTAACCACTGAGCAATCTCTCCAGTCCTTAAAAAATGATAATATATATTATATAATACATATATTAATATATTATATTTATTATTTATTATATAATATGTAATATGTATTTAATACTATATATATAAATTATATACATACATACATACATACATACCCCAAAACAAAAACGTACATGGGATTTAGATAGAATTAATTTCACCAAATATGTTGAATCTGGTCTGTCTATATTTGGGTGCCTTCCAGCATTATATAAATATTTCAGACTCCTCCAGATGGTAAAACTGGCTACATTAACTAACAAAGTGCAGAAAAAAGATAGATCTTTTTTCTTGAATAAGAAATTTGTTTCACTCCTGTAATACAGAGCTCAGTATCAAAATGTCTTTCCTCTGGACTGAGTGGGATGAGTCTGTAAGGAGAGAAACAAGCAACCGCAAGCTGTACGCACCCTCTGTCCCGTGGGAGACTGCAGAGGATGCCCCTTTCCTCTGAGGAAGCTTACATGGCACCACCCCCCTCCGTGGAGGAGGCTGTATACAACACTCCATGTGCGCAGAGCAGAAAGCTGTAGATGGCACCTCACACTTCTCTGCCCTCTGAGGAGAAAGCTTACACAGCACCATCTTTCCTCTGTGAAGGACGCTGTACACAGCTTGTTCTCTCTTCTGAGGCAGAAGCTGTGAATGGTTCCTCATAGCCCAAAGAAGTCGTACGGGACACCTCTGCTCTCTGAGGAGAGTGTTTATATCACACTGTGTCTCATCTGAGGGAGGAGCTATACACAGCACACCACATGCTCTAAGGAGGGAGATGGACAGGGTACCTCACTTCTCTTCCCTCTGAGGAAGAATCCATGCATGGTTCTTTCCACTCCTTTTCCCTGAGGAAGAGACTGAACAGACCGCCCCTGCTGTGGGAAGGAAGCTTACATAGCACATCTTGTCTGTGAGGGTGAAGGTGTCTAAATGTCTCCCTCCTCCTCTGAGGAGGTGGCCTTTCTAGTCTGAGGAGGCAGCTGTGTGCCTCATGCTGTTCTGAGGAAGGAGATAACCATGGCATCTCTTAAGGGTGAGGGATCTTTCAACTTCCTGTTCCATCACCAGCATTTGTGACCCAACTGAGAAAAAGGGAGATGATCAAATATCTGTTACTTGGCTAAAAGCCAGCATAGGAAATATTTTAAGAAGCAGAGAATCAAGATTGTCTCCCAAGAAGGACAATTACTGGGAGTGGCTCCGGCCTCACTCAATTTCCAGCTTCCTGGCCAATGCCTACAGGACATGCTGGAGAGGGCCAGGAGACATATGGCTTGGTAATGACCCAGGCTATGAGTCTAAAGGTCATCTTTACAAACCACCACCTGTACATAGAATAACAAAGTCTCAATTGCTGCCCCAGCCAGGGACCAACAATAAGAATGAATGTTAGACTATGGGGCTGGTTTTTCCCTTCTGAGTGAAACCAGCAAACACAAGGAAATCTAACTATGTAATTTTATTGCTAAATTTTAGATTTGGGTAGCAAAATTACCACATCCAAAAATCGTTTTTTCACTGGGATTCTCAAGAGAACTCTGGTTCTGAGGGTCTATGTAATATCTCTGTTATACTGGTCATGAATAAATAAATAAACACCAACAATGAGACAGACACTGGACACAGGGGCACTGACTATCAAGGTTGGTTCCTCCCATGCCACTAACTGAACTTGTGTGGAATCCAGGCATGTAGGTTGTTAATCCATATTGGTTTGCAAACTACTTCTGAGTCACTAATGAAAAACTCATCTCCCTTCCCCAACAAACATGAATGGCCTCACCCTGGACCTGCTCAATCCAGAGGAAAAAAACAAATCGTTGTCATTCAAGCATCTGAAGAATAGTGAAGGGTTTCACTCTTATATTTTTGGTTGTGAGCCTTGCCTTTAATGGCTAAGCCATCTCTCCAGCCCGTGAAGGGTTTTACTGATAGCCCTCCCTGGGCCTATAAGACTATGTTGAACTCATTCCTTCCTGATTCTGTGACTTCTTGGTGCTTTGAGGATGTGCATATGAGAAAGAGGGTTGAGGAGACAGAGCTACAAAGGGCTAGCTTTATAATGACTTCAGAGACTTGTCAATCCATCTTCCTCATGATAGGCTTGACCTCCTATCTAGCTTCTAGCAAATGATCTGTGGTAACATGGCGTGGGAGGCATCCACAATGGATCAGAAATACTGCCTGGTATCAACCCTGCCAATACTCCTCTGGCTTGCTGCTCTGAGAAACATGCCACTGCATTTTGGACTATCTTTGGGAAAATATTGAGGCTATTCTATGGCCCACAGTCTATCAGGGCACCTTCAGTCTACAGAAAATGAGCCCTGTCAATACCCATGTGAAGAAACTTGGAAAGGACCATTCTTCACCAGAGTCTGAAGGTGAGATTGTCAGCCCAGATGATGATGGTAGTAGTGGTGGTGGTGTTGGTGGTAGTGGTGGTAGTGGTGGTGGTGATGGTGATGGTGACAGTGGTGGTGGTAGTGGTTGTGACAGTTTTTGAGACAGAGGTCTATTATGCAACTCAGTGCTTGCATTAATAACAATATTTATTGGAGAAAGAAGATGAGTTATTTACTAATGATTCAGACATAGTATGCAAAGCAGCCAGAGCAAACAAACTCCATTCCTGGATTCCACACAGATTTAATGAATGGATGGAAAGAACTTAATACAGACCTTAATAGGTAGTGTTCCTCTGTCTTGCTGTTTCACTGTTGTTGGGTGTTCATATTCGGCATAATAAGGCTGTTCCACAGACCCTCAGAACTATAGTACCGGACTCATGGCAGTCCTCCTGTCTCGGCCTCTCAAGTTCTGGGATTGCAGGTCTGTGCCACCATACTCTTCCATGATACAATGACTCTGACCTCAGCTGTATACAAGTCTCAAAGTCAACAGATCCTGCTAACCTGAGCCCTGACCTCTGACCTACAACAACCAGAAATAATGAATGCTATTGGTTTGAGCCACTGACTGTTGGAATCTCTAGCTACATGTACCAGTGGCTGAATGATGGAGCTTTTATTTAGACCATATTTTGGAGAAAATGCCATTTGGGACAGAATGCTGTCTAGGGGCTTTAAAAAAGAGCACTTTTCATTATCATCTTTAAACATGAAAGTCAAATTATTTACAAATATCCAGGCCTTTCACAGAAAGAGTTATCTAAGGAAGAATCTTCTGCAGACATATTTTCTTTCCTCTTGCAAACATATCTATATTTTGAAATGATCTAAGACATTACAGTTTCAATGATTTTTTCCTTCCCCTGCAGAGTTTAGGATGTGTGTCATGGTTGTCAGCCGCGCTCTGCATGAAGAGATGTACAAATTCAACATGTTTGTTTTAAAGCAGTGTTTACTTATTGGGAGTTGCAGAACTTTCAAACTACAAATTAAAAGCTTCAACTTTGCTGACATAACTTAGTTCTAAGAGAATTCTCCAAAAGGAGTGTCCTAAAAATGACACGAATTTCTTTCTGTCTCTGAAACAGAACTCGGGTGACAAATATTAGCTCTTTGAGTCAGGAACAATATTTAGGGAAGAGAGGAGATGGTAAGAATAGAAAATAGATGCACTTTGTGGCTATTTTCTATTGATCATAGAAATTTAATCCCTGACATTCCAGGCACACTGCTCATGGTCCCACAGACACTTTATATCTTCAAAACTGGAAAAACATGACTGAGTTTGTTCTCTCTCACGTACACTTGACTCATATTTTTTAATGGGGATGTAGGCATGGGGTCCCATCCCTAACCTTTTTGTGCCTGATGCCTGTTGGAAGGGGGATGGGTTTTTCAATGGAGTGGCACAGGATATGCCAACCACAATGGGCAGGACTCATGCTTGAGTTTAGATGGCCAAGAAAAAATGGACCCTCATGTTTTTGTGTGTGCTATTTTTGTTTTGTGTTTTCTACAGAGAGAGAGAGAGAGAGAGAGAGAGAGAGAGAGAGAGAGAGAGAGAGAGAGAGAGAGAATTAAAGTTGGGTAGATGGGGTGCTGAAAGGGATTTGGGAGATGAGTAAGGGGAAGGAATGTAATGAGATATAGTGTATGAAAAGTTAATAAAAACACAATAGTAAAGAGAAAAAAATGCCCCATATGGAAATGCTGTGGCCCCCTGGGGATATCAAACCTTTCAATGTGTGCTGCAGTGAGGAAGCACTTAACCCTAATTATAGTTCTTGGGTTTCTTTATGAGTTCTTTTACACTATTAGTAAATTAATCATTATATCATTAACCCAACCCTCTTAATAATAAACTGCTAGCCACAGCTTCGGAAGCCTTGTTCTATCCTACTTACTGCATGATTATAAGGGAAGACTTTCCCCTTCAAAGCACCTCCTTTTCAAAAATGTTCACAAATTTGTTCTTCTGGTTAGGAGGCCTGGCTTCACACCTCCCACCCGATGGACAGGCAGGAACCCACATGCATCCCGTTCCATGTTTCCTCCAGAAGCAGAAGGGATTCTGAGACTCTATAGTTACGATGACAGCCAAGTGGGGAGGATCACGTCAAGGGTCTCAGTTGTAGCCAGTGTTCTACATGGTAGAGACTCATGTTGGGCAAATTCCTCTTTACCAAATGATTGCCAGTTGTGATGGGATGCCAGGGCGGCCTTTGAAAAGGAGTCTTGGGGAAGAGGAGAGAAGTTGGCAGAGCATCCTTCTATACACCGATACCCATATACACTAACTCCAGCTCTGAAAGTTTTGGGGACCAGTGACGGAGGTGAGATTGTCATATGTCCTGCTCTGCAGTAAAGCTCAAGACAGCCCACTGAGGGCTGGGTGAAGCACTAAGATGGTACCCAGGTGAAAACTCTTCCAAATAGACCCAGGCGCCCAATTACCCCAGTGAATTTAGAGGGAGAATACTCTTGGATAGCAGACATTCAAAAAATTAAGATTGAGACAGAAAGCAACAGCCTTCTCCTGACAGGTTCACCATAGAACCTCTCTGAGCAAAGACCTCTCAAGGGCTCTAACCCTATGGAAAACACTAACTGATAATCTCAGGGCACCTGGAGACCAGTGAGCTGGAGGGGCTGGAAAAGAGAACAAGATAATTGGGGGTTAGATGTTTAGGCAGCTACTCAAATCCAGCATCAGGTTGTAACAGAAAACTCCAGCAAGATATTAGGAGGTAGAGAGCTCACAGAACACTAACAAAGAGAATATATAGAAGGGAGATTGACTCAGTTTTCATCAGGGGCTGGCATGGCCAGCAAGCGTGGATAGAACTCACTGGCAGCTGCTTTTTGTTTTAGGGCTAAATTGATCATTTCATCAGGAGATTGGGAATAAAAGCACAATGGGTATCTATCTCCAAGGAGACTCATCTCCCCAGACCGTGCCAGGAAACAACTCTTAAAAGAAATCATTGTGTTTCCTGCCAAGAAATTTGTATTTCTCTCGTCTCTTCTATGTGGTGGTGTGACTCATAAAAGAGGCTGTCCTAGGGATGCCAAGTGTCGCAGGGTCTGAGATCATGGGGAAGGCACATACAGGAAGGTAGCAGGATAGGGAATGATTCCTCTGCAGATGGGCAAGGGCAGACTCACCGGCTCCACATTATAGGAAAACAACGCATACTCTTTATCTGGGGATATTTCATATCTGATGGCTCTTAAGGATTCCTAAAGAAAAAGAAAGAAAGAAAACAGAATTTACAAGTGTTCCAACTTTGACTCCTGTAGAGACACAGATGCTATTTTCAAATTCCTCTACTAAAAAGAAGTTAAACAGTGAACCAGCAACATTAAGTATGGCTACAGCTTTTCTTAGTCAATCAGAACGTAGTAAATGGGTGCTTTTGAAAATCCTGTTTGTGTTTTATTTGAAGTTTCAACAGAATGATCCTCATTGTGTATGCTGAACCAAATCAATAGAAACAGAAAAAAACAAGCATCCTTTCCCTGTAAGACCCTTAGTCTCTCAATGGTTAGTTAGCATCTTTTTCTTGGTTATATTGTATGCTAAACAGGATTGCTACTAAACCAGAAGCAGATTCTACACCCCGCTCTGCACCCTGTCTTTTCCCTGTTGTGGGAATCCTCAGGAGACAGCCTGCAGAGGGTTTACTTGTTTTTCTGCCAAATTCCTTTGTCCAAACGACTGTCACTGTGAAAATGTGCATCAGCAACCTACTCCGCCCTCTGCCCTTGCACACACTCTAGCTCCAAACCCCTGCCCGTGAAGGCCCGCATCATCTGCCTGGTGTCCATCACTCTCGAGTGTGACAGGGAGCACTTGGAACCTCTTGAGTCATGCCACCGAAGGTGATGTCATGTTAGGTGTCTCTGCGTCTCTCTAGCTTCTTGTGCAATGAAATCTTAAAGAAATGACTGCAAGGAACTGTTTTGCTTGGAGTTTTCGATCTTTGTGCTGCCTGTATTACCCCCATATGCTTGCATTCACGCCTTACTAAAGGCAGGACTGCATTCTGAGACTCATCATGAATACCAAATCAGCACACACTGGGTCCTCTCCTCTAGGGAAACCCATTAGCTTTTTGTGCTTTGTGTCCACATTTTCATCTACGGACCGAGATGTAATATGCATACTGTGCTTCTGTTTCAAGAAACCTTTTTGATTAGACACGGCTGAGCTATTAGCACAGAACTCCTCGCCAGCAGCACTGTAATAGCCACACAGAGCCACGTCTGCAACCACATTTTCTCCATTGGGGACACACACCACAACTTCCACATTCTCTGGGGGAACCCTTTAAGTGCAAAATCACCCAGAAATAAATATGCAGCAAAAGGTGCTCTTCAGTCTGAGGGGGAAAAGCAGCTGCTCACAGTGAGAGCCGAGTAAGAAAGCAGTGCTCTGTGCTGTCTCAGCCGACACACCACTGCAGGACCAGTTCAGGACGTACAACCGTACTCCTGCCATGGTGGAAATGCATCTCTTGTTCTGAGAGTGTAATCCTGCTGAGCACAGCAAACCTCATCACATGGAGAATCTCAGATCTAGAGGCTGTAGACAGGAATGACCACACTGCTGCTCCCATGAGCTATGATTAGGAGCCGTGCTACACACCAAAGGCGTGGCCCACGTGTCTCTGTAGATGTGGGCATGTAAGTGATGCTTTTAGGGTAAGGATTTAAGGTCTAGAGAGATGATAAGTGTGCTTTTAAAAAGTTCAACAGATTCTGATAAATCACTTTCCACAGATGGCGTCTGTACCCCACTGTGGACATAGCCTCCCCTTCCTCCGAAGTAATCTGTGGTGTGATCTTCCCTCATTTAACAAGGTAGGCGTAGCTTGGAGCTTCTGTGGTAGTTTAGTTCCTAGGCACATGTACTCTTTGCTCCCTGTGGTAGAGGCAGTACTGGCCTTATTTTCACACAAGTGACCAGCCTGAGTACTTTATGCTCCGATGTTCCCATGCTTGCTCCTAACATCCTGAATCCCTCCCCATATACCTGCATCCAGCCCCTAAACTGCATCCCGCCCCAAATACCTGCATCCAGCCCCTAAACTGCACCCCGCCCCAAATGCCTGCACCCAGGCCCTAAACTCCTGCATCCCACCTCACTATTCAGGCCAAATTGCTCTTCTGTAGGTGCCCAGGGTGTTGTTTTAGTAAATGTCACAGTTCAGTCGTCCATTTTAGATAACCTATCTTCCCTTCTCTGCACAGTACTGTCTGCACTTGGCTTCTGACACGGACACACACACACACACACACACACACACACACACACACAGACACGTTCACTCCTTCTACTTTGCCTCTAAGTCTTTTCTTGCTCTTTAGGGCTTCCCACATTCTCTGATGTCTAGCCCTGAAGTGCAGGAGTAACACAGAGATCTTCACTTTTCTAGAGAAAACCATTTTATAAGTGACATGGTTCCGTCTCAGGACTCTAGAAACCATGAACCAGCTGAGAAGTCTGTGCATTCATCCCCTGCTGAGGTATCTGAGGCCGAGAAAGGGCCACGGGTAGATGACTGTTTCTCTACAGCTCTGCCTGGAGGTCGGGTGATCATCTCTAGTCACCATTACACTGAATACCCTAGGCCTCTGTCCTCTCTCCCGCTTCTCTTGCTTCTTCCTCTCAGAAGTAACTGCTCACAGTAGCTCAGGCAACCCCCTTTCTCCTGCTGCCTTCTGTTTCCTCTTTCTTCCTTCTCTATACTTTCTTTTTTTCTTTCATGTGTTCTGTTCAGTTGCTGAGAATCCTCTGGGCTCCCTGTGGAAAGGTGTTTGGAGCCCCCACTCTCTTGTTTCAGCTGGCACCCTCACTTAGGGAGAGTACATTTCCTTGAGCTCCAACCCCTCCCCTGGCTCGACTCCATTGCTAACCAGTCTCCCCCTGCCATCAGGGCATTACATCAGTGACATGTGTAACTCGCAATCTGTTTCCCACAACAGCAGGGGTCATCACTACCTAGGGCCCGGCCTGGTCCGGTTCTCCCCTAATCCTTCCCCCAAACCTGCTAAACTCTCTTTCTCTTTACCTTTTATTCTAACATTCCTTTCTTTACACCTTCCAGAGCAAATGGGTCATGCAGCCATGCAAGGTTTGTGCTTTTTTTCCCCTGGAATGTTTCAAGCTTTTTTTTCTTTGAGGCCATCCTCTATGTAAGTCCTTCAATGACTAGTAGGTGGAGAAAGGATACAACAGCCTTGTCACTGCTCCACAAAGCTCCCTTCTGATTGTTTCTGTGACCTGGCCATTTTCTAAGATAGTGTCCACTCCACCTATTATCCCACACTGCTCTCCTCAAGAGGAAGGCTGCTGGTTCCAACCCTTAGCCTTCCTCAACAGTTTTGTGGGTTTTTTTTTTTTTTTTTTTTTTGCATGTAGAGCTGATTTTCATTTTGTTTTACTCATCTGAAATTACTCAATATGATGGTTGTTTCATAGATATAAAATCAGATGATGTCTCAATGACAATACACATGTTACTAATGTACAGGGATTTAATGGATTTGGGAATCCTAACCTTATGTTTAGAAGTGCTGTTAAATTCGGGTTTGAGTCTAAAAATAGATTCCTTGGAATTTTTTTTCACCGTCATCTTTCAATGACTAGATTCTTCTACTCTTTCTGTGTCGCACTCCATCGGTGCTGACACTGTGAAGGAGGTGAGCATCGCTAGCTTGCTGGACTGTGAAGGTGAGGCAGTCAGCCTTTGTCCCTTTGTTCGGTGGCCTCAGAGTCTCTGTTGATGATGTCATCTGCCTGCTCATTAGTACTTTGCTCTGAGATTTTGTAATAAATGTGTGTTGGGTTTTTATGATGCCTTTCATCTATGTACAAGGCGATCTTGTTGTTTGTTCTTTTTAGTCTGTCAATATGATAAATGATATTGTTTTCTCTTCAGATGGGAAGTCAACCTTACGTTTCCAGAATAAATTATACTCAGCCATGATGTATTATCTCCTGAGTATGTTTCTAAGCTTCATGTACTCTTGCTACATTGAAGATTTCTGCATCTGTGAGCATGAGGAAGATTGTTCTCTAGTAGTATATTGGTTGGGTTTTCATCTCACGGTTCTGCTAGCTGCACCTGAGAAGCATTTCCTTCTCCATCCTCTGCTATTTGTTCAGTGTTTCTCCCTTTTCTGTTTTTATAACAAAGGATCTGAGACAAAGCAATTTACAGAGAGAGTAACAGTCGATTTGGTTCATAGTCCTACAGTCTGGGAAGTCTGAGAAGCACAGGCGTGTGGTGATGTCTGTCCGACTGCACCATGACACTGAGATAAAAGCACAGACTGCACCTCAGGAGTGTCTTCCCTTGTTACAGAGCCACTCATTGTCATCATAGGCCCAGTTCCCCAAAGCCTCACCCGGCACTGATCACTAAAAAGATGTTTCATCTCCTTGTTTGCATGAGAATTTGGGAGCTGGTTTTCTAATGCATGAATTTGGGGGGCATATTCACAGCATAGAATAACTTCAAACAAAACTGATGCCATCTCTGCCTTAACTATTGGGAAGCGCTTGAGCCTTATGTTTTCTACGTGTAGGAGAAACGATTTCTTCAATTCATGATAGACATTAGGGACTGTCTCAGTTACTTTTCCACTGCTGTGATATGACACCATAATCAAAGAAACTTGCAAAGAAAGAATTTATTTGGAATTACAGTTTCAGAGGGTCAGAGTCCACGAACATCATGGTAGGGAGCATGGCAGTGGACAGGCAGGCATAGTTCAGGAGCAATAGCTGAGAGTTTGTATTGACTGCTGAGCTCGGCCAAGACAGGTAAGCTAGTCTTCATAATTTTTGCTTCACTTAAGGTCTGCCAGATGGTCCTGGGACAGAAGGCTGAAGACAGATGTTCCAATATTATAAGAAATATTGGAGTCTGTCCAGGAAGTCAGTTGTCTCTACAAATTGTATAAGTTTTAAACTCTATGCCTTTATGCTTCCTACATATTTGGGTAATATTTCATTTCTTCTCAGATTTTTGACAGGGTTGATGACTAGTTATAGTCTCATAATTGAACTTCAGTTGTTTAACATTAAGGAAGGTATTTTGAATTTGAAAGGATGGTTTTCAGATGGCAATAAATGTAAAAAAAATTAAACATAATTGAGACACAAAACTATACATTCTTTAAGTTAGGATAGATGATAGAATACTTGATCTAAATTGCCAAATATGATGGACTGGATGTTATAAGTGTATATCATACCTTACAACTTATGTAATTGTTATAATTGTGTTCAATGTACACCTGAGAGAAAAGAGCCTTTTTAATTGGACAAAAAGGAGAAATGTAGCTGCTTGCATTCTCCTAAATTTCATGAGAGGCTCTCCACGTAGCTTTTGGGAACCTGCTCCCAGTTATTTCTGATTTGTAAATAAAGATTTTAGCAGCCAATAGCTGGGAAGCAGTGAGAGAAGCAGGATTTTAGGGTTTCTAGGCTTGGGACCATGAGGAGAAGAATGAAGAAGGAGAAACAAGATACCTGAGACATATGCAAGACAGAGAGGCAGAGCTGCCATGTAAAGGAGTTCTGAGAGCATGGTCCTAAGGGCTTCTCAATTGGGCCAGAAGCAGCCAAGATGGAACACAGAAATTAATAAGTAGTAACTCAGAATTATTGGTGGGAGGTAGATTCTGACAACCTGGAGATAGGCAGTCGCCCAGCTGTTGTCCTGAATAAGGCACATTAAATGTAAAAATTAATACTACAGGCTGTGAGTTCAGAAAGTCTCTGATTTGCATCCATTCATATCATTTTCTATATGAAAGTTTGAGGATTTCTTAATGGCTCATACTTCTGTAAAACAGAAATAGCATTTGTTTCCACCTTGTGGCCAATGTGAACATTCAAGGGAATAATAAGATGATCCAGCCATAACAAGGATACAAAGGTAGTGTTGCCATTGATCTGAGCATGATGTCTTTGGTGTACTTTCAACATAGGTCAGCAGTTTTCTACCCGTGGGTCATGTCCTCCACAGGGGTTGCATGTTAGATGGCTTACATATCATATATTTGCACTACAATGTATAACAATAGCAAAATTACAGTTATAAAGTAGTAATGAAATAATTTTATGGTTGTGGGTCACCACAACATGAGAAACTGGATTAAAGAGTCAAAGCATTAGTATGTCTAAGAACCACTGCCATAGGTAAAAATGCACACATTACATAAATGTGGGGACCTTGTAGCTTTTTTGGGTGTTCAGTTTTGTATATGAGGTTGTGCTTTGATTGAGAAATGTCTCGTTGAGACCATCCGTGTTTTGAATGCTTGTTCTCCAGCTTCCGATATAGGACATGGCTGGACTTAGGCCTCTGTGGGATGGCCTTTAGTGCTTTTTCCAAGTTTTACTGTATTTTGCTTCTTGTTCTACCATGATATGGGCTTCTTATGCTGCAAGCTCTCACCATTCCAAAGGGAGTGGTACCTCCATGCCTTGTGTCATGATGGGTTGAGCCAAAACAAATTTTTCTTAGATGTCTCTGTCAGGTGTTCCCCCATGATCTATAGGCAGTTAGTGGTTGATGTGGGGAGGCATTTTCTTTAGTGGTGTAGTTACTAGCGAGATGCTCTTGCTCTTTCAGTTAATCGTTTGCCCATAGTCCTGTAAACAACCCTAATGAAACCCATTGTTTAATCCAAACAGCAAAACCCCCAGAGCTTTGAAAATTAGAAAGGAATGAGTAGCTAAGGGGCGGGGGATAAGCATGAGTGGCAGGGGACAAAGAGACAAATGGAGCCGAATATAATAAAATATATCATATAAACATGGAAACAGCATAAGAACCTTTATTATATATAATTAATTCATGGTAATAAAAATTTTAAATTAAGGCTTTATCAGGGTTCTAATTAGCATCACATTAGAGTTTGGTATCAGTGTTCAGAGAATTGACATTTTGATGTCATCTTTAAAAGTTTTCAAATCTTAAACGAGATTTTATGGTCCGTCTTACTCAAAGTTTTCCTTATAGACATGGTATAAACGGATGGAAAAGTGTAAAACAGCAGAATGTTTCTACATGCCTGTAGATAGCGGCAGGGGGAGCAAAATCTTTGCTACTTTTAAATAATCTTCTTTTGTGAAACAAAGAGGGAGGTAAAGTATGTGATGAGGTTGGTAGAAGGCAAACATTGATGGGTTTCTTGACTCACAGGAGGTCATACATGTAATTCTATTGAACACCTATAAAACTCAAAGGGATAACTGCATTACCCTCATCAATGAGGAAGGAGGCTTGTGGACTGGCAGACTTCTGAGCTGGCTGCCCCCACTTTTCTTCTAAAATCATTATTTGGAACTAGACAGACTCAAAAATGGAGGACACAACAGTGAATGGCAGGGACAACACAAGGTGCAGTAGCCAATTAGCAGATTGGGAGGGAGGCCGTCTGTCTACCATCAGAGCCTGTTCTAATAGCTTTGTCTGAGTCTTCTCTGAGCTGGAAAATGCCTGGGCCTCTGGTGCAACTGTATGGACTCCTTAGTTATATTGTACATTATGCAGCTTGTTTATTTCAGAGCACATTTAGTGGCCTTCAAGAATAAGCCTTAGCATATGATGGTGCCCCAAGTCACAACCATAGTACTGTACCAGGGCATCCTTATTAGAGGTGGGCCATGACTTTAGGCCACTATGACACACATGACCTCCATGTATCTGAGGAATGGCTTATAGCAAACCCATCATCTGATGTTCTGCTTTCAGCAGCATCTGTTATTCAGGGTCAACTATGGCCTGAAAATAGTTAAGGGAAATTTCCAGAAGTGACTCATTTGGAGTGGGGTGCCATGATGCATGACTTTAGGTGCCACCAGCTTTGGATGTGACCTGTGCCTTTGCCCATACAGTGCACACACTACGAACTCATTTAGCACAAGCCTCAGGGATCAAACTGACTGTCACAATACTGCAGTGCTGAGGTCAAACCATTCTTACCTCACTCAATAATGATCTAAAAGCACATAAGTAGCAAAGCTGGTAACCTGACTGTGCCAAAGAGAGGCCTTAACAGGCTTCCCTTAAGAGAAAAGAAATGGAAAGAGAAGCAATCTCACACTACAATTAAGAATGAATTCCCCACCTGAATTTGTGAAGGAGAAGAAAGCATATGCTAGTTTTACTGACTGCCATTCTCCAATGCTCAGGAGCTATGGCCATGGTGTGCTCACTGAAAGTGAAAGGACATTGATCCTACAATTTGGGTGGAACACATCTATGCAAGCATTAACTGAGCACCTTGGGTGGCATCCTTTGGGGCCAAGCCATCCCACTCCAGTGTGGAATTAATCAAAGCTCTCTTCATTCCAAGATTTCAGCTGTAAAATTCAGAAAAGAAATATTTCAGTTTCTTATTTTCTGATCTATTTTGCTGAACACATTGCATCCTTCAGACATAGAGCTCCAAGGAACTGAGCTGTGACTGACTTGGAAGCCTCCTCCCTGAGGACTGGCTCTTGTAGTATTGGAAGATGATTTGCAAACTGCCAAGGGAGAAGAGAAATTGCCAAGCTGTAGAACCCCTGAAGCACAACAGTGACCAGAATGGCAAGACACCCCAAGTGGTGCAATGGTGGTCCTCACATGCAGGGGGCAGACAATAGCCATCTAATGGGACTTAATGGCTATTCAACACAAGGGAAATTATGCTTGGAAATTAAACCAAACCATGTAACTGTGAAAACCTGAGAGGTCATAGAGACTGGAGGAGAACCTGCTACTGCCCTTTTCTTAAATCAGTATAATTTCTAACTGTATTCTAAATAGTTATCTTCATACTCACAGGTAGGTGTAGCTTTTATCCTTCATCAAAGAAACTGGTTGTTGTAGCAGATTGGGCTACCATAGGGTTCCACAACTGGCCAAATACAGAGAATACGTATTTGTACGTATACAGAGAGCCCCAGTTTGTACATCTATAATGCAATTCTTACAACTAAGGCTCAAGAAAGAGTGCAGACTGGCTAGAAAGATTGTAAGAAGTAGAGGCCAGGACACCTTCTACGTGATAGTGTCTTGTGTATATTATGGGGGAAACACACAAAATATCAACAATATGGTCACTCAAATAAGACATGCACAATGACAAACCAGCTGACATTCTAACATGGAAGGAAAAAAAATGAAAAATTTCATGAGGCCCTTTGCCTAGATGAACAGCTACAGGAAGCAACTAGTGCTTGCTAGTACGTTATCTGATTCCAGGTGATCATTCCTAAACACATGCATATATAAAAGCACCAAAGATAGATCGATAGATGGGGATAGAGATAGATAGATGATAGAAAAATAGATACAGAGTCATGTAGATAGTGATAGATAGGTAGACAGATGATAGATAAATGGATGGGTGGATGGATGGATGGATGGATAGGTAGGTAGGTAGATAGATTGATAGATGGCACACTAGGTGGGAGGAACACAAGAGAAGTTGAAGGATGGGAAGGAGTGGTAAAAATAATGCAAATACAGTACTCATATATGCAATTCTCAAAAACAAACAAACACGTAAAAAGAACCTTTAGTTGCCCTGACTAGTTCTATGTCACCCAGATACAAGCTGGAGTTATCTGAAAGGAGGAAACTTTAATTGAGAACATGCCTCAATAAAATCCAGCTGTGAAGCATTTTCTCAATAGGAATTGATGAGGGAGGGCCCAGCCCATTGTGGGTGGTTCCACTACTAGACTAGTGGTCTTAGCTTCTATAAGAAAGCAGATTGAAAGTTAGCGTTCCTTTATGGCTTCTGCCTTGCTCTTGCCCTGCTCAAATTCCTGTCCTGACTCCCTTCAGGATGAAGAATGCTGTGGGAATGTAAGCCAAATAAATCCTTTCAACCCAAAATTTCTTTGGTCATGGTGTTTCATTGAAGCAATAGTAACCGTGATTAAGACAGTAATAAAACAATCATCCTGTATTTTGGCTTGTGGGATCCCTAAGAATTGTAGCTTTGTGAGGCCATTATGTGTGCAGTGTTTAGGGTCCTTCTTGTCATACTGTAGGCAGAGTTCAGAGTATGACGAACTACCAGCTTCTTACCCAATAGCCTTGTGGCATCATTTGTCTTGAGGTGGCCTGGTGAGAGTCTTGGGGAATGCTTGTTAATGTTAGGCTGGCCTGAGGACATGTTTGTGGAGATTATCTCAAGATCTACCACAAATTTGAATTGGTTGGATATGAGTCAGAAGTGGGAGCGTTGTAGGGCTGGTCAGCCCCAATCTCATCCAAGGGGCAGGAACACTACTGCCTGCCAAGTTTTGCTCTTTATGAGAAAAATGTGCCATAGCCCCCAGATCATCCTATTTTTCAGAAAATGCCAGAAATCTGGATTTCAAGTCGAAATAAACCAGTACTCAGCCAAGCAAAATATTTGAGGGATAGCACAAGCTGCCCGATTCCATGTGATAACAGAGACGGGTCATTTCTCCATCTAGGGTTTACTTGCACACTAAGCCAAACAGAGCCTCAGATCAGAGTTCCTTGCAGGCTTCACTGGTCTGCCAATATCACCACATGCTCATCGCATGTGGGCCCAGCATGGAGAGCTGTGGGTAGGAACAGGAGAAGCTAAGTGGGGTCCATGGCCTGGGGCTGACTCATTTATTTCCAGTGATGATATGATGCCCATCAGAATCTCCATTGTTCCCAGGTACAATTATGCCCTGGACTCAGGGACAGATGGGTAAGAGGCTAAGGGCAAGGACTTAGTTCTCCCAAACTTGTCACCTAGCTGGACAGAGTGGACAGCAGTGCACAAAGCCTTGAATAGAAATTAAAGTGCAGCAAGTGGCGATTACTATCCAGTGGCTCACTGGAGGAAGGAAACAGGAAGAGAGAGGACCTTATGTTCTGATTCCCAGGAATCCTGCAGTTCTTCTGCAGGCTGTGTCTGCCCTGGTCTCCAAGTAGTTGCCTAATTATGCCCCTCTTGTGAAGAGTCAGGACTAATTAATTTGCAGAGATCAAGATAATATTCAAATTTGATGTCTAACAGTGATATAAGAGATGTAAGTTAGAGAAACAAAATGCTTTTTTGTTCAAATGTTAATCTGGTGACTAAAATAAGTAATTAGCTCAAGTTAAGTTCTCTGGGAAGCAAGGCAGAGTGAGAGGGACAGACCACATGGCACAGATGCCTTCTTGACAGCCGGCCTTCCCTTCCAAGAACATCCAGGCCCCCATACAGCTCTTCATATTCATCAGGAGGGCAGCAATGTCTCATCTCTTTGGAATGTGAGGCTTAAATTTTATGAACCAGACTAAAATTATTGAATAAACACCACCAGACAGCAGCTGTGTAAATCGCATTAGGAAACAATACAGAGTTCTGCCAGCCAGCAAGATGGGCTGTTGCATGGTTCATATTTAATTCTTGGCCCTTTTGATACAATGATGGTGTCCTCTATTACTGATGTATAAGCCTCCTGCTGGAGTTTACAGAGCATCATGAATCCTTTTCATATTACCCCAGTGCCTCCGGAGCTGTTGTTTTAAGGGCCTCATCCTAATTCACTGTTTCCCTGCACCCACCACAGTGCCTGAGCTCCAGATATCTTTGTTAATGTAAGTCACTGCACCTTCAGGTTGTTTACTAGTGAAAATTTCCCCAGAGCGGCTCCAAATGTACAATTTTTTTTTATTGCTCTTGAAATGTGTTTCTGGGTACAGAATGAGTGTGAACATAGCAGAAGTCGGACAGCAGATGCCCTGGCCTCACAGATGTGGCTGCACGTCCCAAGGCCTTGCCACCATCCAACCTGCTGCCAGAAGCTGACACAATGCCTGCTGGGACCCTGTCACTGAGATACAAGGCCCTGCTTCTCCTACTATCTGGGAGTCAGAGTCCAGCTGACTATGCTATAGATTCATGGTGTGAGAACACCCCCTCCCTCAGGATCCTTCAAAAGCAGAAGCCCTTGCTATCTATTGCAATGGATGATTCTCTGTTCCTCTCCTCCTCTCTTCTCCTCTTCTCTCCAGAACCCCACAGCATTGTACACACTGTTAACTCTCCCCTCATGATGTTTTCCCCTGGAGGACAATGACTCTCAGTGCCTCCCTCTTGAACCTGCCTCCTCTCGTTTTCATTCCTAAGATCTAACAATACGCCACCACAGCCATCTCTCCTGAAACAGCCCTGCAGAACCACCAGGACAGTGTTATGAGGGGGAAGCTGGGGTTCTGTTCATGGCTATTCTCAGATTCCTTATCTGAGAGGAATTAGAATTCCAACTCATAAGCCAATAACAATGTAGCTGTAGAGAGTTAAGTATTAAGTGCAGGCCACAGACCCTTCCATCTGAGAAGCTTTGTTCGGTCCTGTGTTCTGTTCCGTTCTGTTTTCTGTTCTGTTCTGTTATGTTTTCTTTTCTGTTCTGTTCTGTGTTCGGTTCTGTTTTCTGTTCTGTTCTGTTTTCTGTTCTGTTCTGTGTTCGGTTCTGTTTTCTGTTCAGTTCTGTTTTCTGTTCTGTTCTTTTCTGTTTGCTGTTCTATTCTGTGTTCTGTTCTGCTCTGTTCTGTTTTCTGTTCTGTGTTATGTGTTCTGTCCTATTCTGTGTTGTGTTGTGTTGTGTTGTGTTCTGTGTTCTATTCTGTTCTGTTCTGTTCTGGAAGTGTAGAGATGGCACTAGGTTTCCTTATGATTTTAGAGTCTGAAAAGCCTATTTAAGTAATATGTAGCATGGCACATTTTTATGAGAAAAAAGGCAGTGTTGTGTCCATGGTGAGGAAGCAAAGGGCAGAGAAGACTCGTGTTCTGCTCTTCTCTGTATCCCACCCAGCACTTCTGCTTATGAATCTAGGATGGGCCTTCACACCTTAACTAGCTTAATGTAGTCAGACATGTCCAGATATTCCAAGAAGTTTGTTTCTATGGTGATCTTAAATACTGCTAACCTGACAGTATTTAGTCAATCACAAGTCTGCCACCTTGTCAACATGACAACCATGTATATTAATTACTTTTAGGCTGTTACCATCACACTTTGCCTTTGTAGACTCATGACCATGTCAAAATGCAGAATGAGCTCTCTTGCCTTCTTGCTCAAGCTCTGTCCCCTTTTGCCTGCTGCCCCTCTTTTCCCATTGCCCTTCCCCCTCTTTTTCCACTTGCTCAAGGCCTCTACTCCACTTCTCTCCCCCCCAATCTCTCTCTCTCTGCCTTTCTCTGTCTCTACTACTGTCTCAACTCCCCTCCCTGTGCCACAAAAAAACTCTATTCTATACTATTAAAAAAATACAGAATGATGCATTCAGCCTGATCTCAGAAGTAAGTCTTTAACAGTCTCAACCCTGTCTAGAATTCCAAGTTTCATCTGAGACTTAAGGCTGTGACCAACTGCATCCCTTCAAATCGGAGGTCAAAATAAACTCCTTCCTTCCTCAAGCTGCAAGTGCTAGGTGTTTTGTTACAGAAAACATGACACATACTAATAATGATCATGTTAAAGTTTTTCGATAAATGATGCTGTCTGGGAAGGGTAAGGCATGATAAGAGGTCAACACTCAACCCAAGAGTTTTCTCCCTCCCTCCCTCCCTCCCTCTCTCTCTCTCTCTCTCTCTCTCTCTCTCTCTCTCTCACACACACACACACACACACACACACACGCACAGGGACACACACACACACACACACACACACACACACACACACACACAGACAGGGTTTCTCTGTATAGCTCTGGTTGTCCTGGTACTCCCCCTAGACCTGTCTCTGCCTCTGGAGTGCTGGGATTAAAGGCATATACCATCACTGCCTGGCTTCAGACACAAAGACTCCTTCTTACAGGGTTGATACAGGGTCACATGTCCTCCCATCCAATCACTTCAAGCTAAGAAAGAGACTAGAAGCAAAGGTGTAACCGATCTGTTTTAATTGGATGAGGGAAAAGAATGTGGTTAGTGAGAATGTAGGATACAGTTTAAAATCTTGCTAACCACAGAGTTCCCAGTTTGTTTTCCTGTTTCTCCCCTTATCTTACAGACCAATCTTAAAATTGCAATTGGCCTTACAGAAGCTTCAGGATGCCTTTAGTAATTTAAACAACCTCAAGGTCTCTGGAATTTGGTTAAGAATGGACCACACCTATTGGTCAATAGAAGAAATTACAACTTGGGCTACAGGGTTGGTAGAGCTTTGGGGAGGGTTGTGGACCATTTGTAGGGTGGGAGAGGTTTTCTGAGATTGGATCTGCAGGGTTCAAGGCAGTGACAGATTAGCTTCCAGAGCTGTGGCTGAGCAGCTGCCCTGAGATACAGCCACCAAGGGGCCTTCTGCTGCCAGGACTGACTGGGCCTCCTCTGACCATCAAAGCACATAAGCATCCCCTTTCTTAGAAATGGGAGGGAGACGGTAGGTTGGGGAACACTCTCATGGAGGCAGGGGAAGAGATGATGGGATGGGGACATTCTGGAGGGGAGGCCAGGAGAGGGGATTGCTCCTAGCCAGGGTTTTGGTCACAGTGATAAGAAGATGAGAGGAATGACATGGCAGTGTGGGATGTGCCCCTGCTCCACGCTTCCTGCTTCCTTGGTCTCACCCTGCCTCACTTCCTCAGGGAGATACCCGGTGTGCAGGTATCTCTCTCACAAGAGGCCCCTGTGTTCCAGGATGGCAGGAGAAATCATTTTCTACTTGGGAATAAAGAGACAAAAGCACTTGAAAAAGTAAGCATGCGAAAAGACACTAAGCCAGATTCTGCATCTGAATTACAGGCCGCAGAATGACATTTATTCAGTGTCTCTCTTTAGAAATCCTGTTTCTGGCAGCAGTCAGTGTGGCATTGAGTTAAAAAATATGCATTGATCAGATTTGTGTTCAGGGTCCGATAACGTTTGCAAATTGGTGCATTTGTGATACTTGAGTACAGTAAAGATTGGTAATTGGAATAAGGCAGCTAAATATATGAGATGAAAATTTTCTGTACCTATGATGGATTCTGAAATTGTCTCACCAGTTTGCTAAGACGGGCACAGTTAAACATGGCCTGTCAGGAACTGCCGATTCTAAATATTTATTTATATGTGTAGAGGTGTTTTGCTTGCATATATCTATATAGCATGTATGTGCCTCATGCCTAAATTGGCCAAATGAGCATTCCCTGGGACAGGAGTTGTAGACATTGAGAACTACCATGTGGGTGCTAGTAACCTGGATTTCTTTGGAAGAATAGCTAGTGTTCTTAACCATTGAGCTCTCTGTCCATCAACTTAGGGTCTGCTCTGTGACTTCTGAATGCACAAGTGTATGCATACTCTCTGTTTGGACTAACCCACACCCCAAGATAGACATGTCAATACCCTCAGAATCAGGCTAAGTGTTTGTTTCTCTTCCTGAAGATCATTTTAAAGCAATTCTGTAGCTTTAATATTTGAAGTAGGTTGAGTCAGATAAATTCTTGATAGTGCAATAGGGTGGGCACATTCCTCTCTCTCCTAGTCCTTCTTGGGGAATATGATTTGATTCAAGGCCAAGATTACTCCCATTCTGGGGGAGGCACCCTCACAGGGTAGAGCCAGGCTGTATAAAAGGAAGGATGCATCTATGTTAAAGACAGAGTATCCTTACAGTAGAAGGAAACTCACTAGAAAATGAAACAGACAGTTGACTGTCCCTAGGAGCTAAGCGTAGAGGAGGCTTTCTCTGGTCCAGGATGAGTGGTCAGTTAAGAAGCCATCCTCTCTTTCCCTGGGAAGAGCTCCTGGACCTGGACAAAACTGACCTGTGGATCTTCTAGAGGCTCAACTGCCAGTGGCCTTCTGGGGGCTGACTGGCCTTTTCTACAGTTCCTTCTGCCTACCTCCCAGCAGCCTGTGATCCTTCCTCAGGCCTGACTCTCAGCTGGTTTATCATCACTCTGACCCATAAGTTCCACCATTTTCCAGTTCTCACTATTCACGCAGGTTTACATTTGCTTTCTCCCTGTACTCCCTAAGGGAAGCAGGGCAGAAAATGATGAACCCTCAGGTTCACCGAGGCACTTCCCCTAAGAGCAAGCATGAGCCCGCTGAAAACAAAGAATCAGAGTCAATTCCCCTTTGATGATTTCTGGCAGTGAATCTGCATCACCTTTTCATATCTTCACACATACAGGTCTTCCTGGCTGAAAATGCAATATTTTCAGATCGGCTTAGTACTTTAAACCAGAAAACCCCCTACTGTACCGCTCTCCATCACGACACTGCCATGGTGCCTAAGTCAATATTCCCTGAGCAGGCAGAGATTTAATTTTCTTAAATAAGACTGAGCAAGTTCTCTTGAAGTATTATTCCGTAGGTTTTATTGTGACTGCTCTGTAAATGTGTGAAAGCCTTTAGATTTTATTCTTCCGTCAGACTTGATACGCGACACTTGCTTCCAACACCTGTGGGGGAAGTCTTAGGGCCCCCAAAGAAAGCAAGCTCTCAACTTATTAAATTAGTGTGCGTTCAATTTCCCATTATCTTTACTTGCTCAGCTAGTGGTATTACAAGTTAATGCTTTTCCTCGGCTCCACCGAAACTTGAAACCTAAAGTCATTTTCTGCTTTGTTGACTTGCAGGGGAGAAAAAAAATGACTCTGAAATTATCCTGGTCATTAGACAGAGTACTTACAATTTTTTTGCCTTCTATTAACACCGTGGAATTATTTGTTTCAACGTTTCGCAGTATGACACTCCCTTTCTGCTCTCTGTAGATGAATTCCTTATCTGCAAGAGGGAAATAGAAAAGAAACATGAGTCGTCCAGAAACCCGCTTCGGTGTTTGATAGACGTGTGGGAAATGAATTGTGTAGTTATCTCAAGAGGAGCCCTTTAAACACAGTGTCTACTTCCCGCTCCAGCAGTGTGGCCTCTAGGGATGCTCATCCCTGAGCCATCTCCTCTCTGCACAGACAGCAAGTGCATGTGTGCAGAGTTTGAGAATATGTCGAACTTTCTTGGGTAGAGCATACAAAGTGGACACATCAAAGAGAAAGAGTCTACTATTACAGAAGAGCGAAACAGTTGATAGCGAAGGGACCAACAGCCTCATGGATCTGAAATTATCTGTGGTCACACCCTGAAAGCCAGCTTTCCTCTTGCCTACGAGCTCCTCCTGTAACTCTAAAGGGCTTCCCAGTTTTCTACCATGGGCATTATTTGAATCTATTATTGACAGTCAGTGACTTTGATCTCTTCAATTTCCAGTTATTTCCTTAAAAAATTAATAATTAGGGGTGATGGATTAGTGGGTAAAATGCTTGCTTTGAGAGTACGATATCCTGAGTTTGATCCCCAGCACCTACTTAAAAATGTTGGGAAGGGAGGTACCCGTGTCTAATCCCAGCACTCGGGTGGCAAAGACAGGAGGCTCTCTGGGCTCGGTGGCTAGGCAGCTTATTCAGTGAGCCCCAGAGTTGTGAGAGTCCCTGTCTCACTTAACAGGATGAACAGCATCCTGGCATCTCTGCTCTCCATACCTATGTACTTACGTACCCACATGCACACCACCCCCATAACATATCATATACCAAGTCACATACAAGTGCATGCAAATCTGTGCCTGCAGGGAACACAGTGTCTGAAGGGCGGGTCTTAGCAGGCTGCATATTGGTTCTATAATCTGACACAGACCTATCTCTGCTCACTTTCGAGCTTTAACAATGAGTCAATTTTTAAAAACATAATCCCTTTTATATAGTATATGCATGGTTGCATCTGTGTGTGACCTCCAGAAGTCAGAAAAGGGCGTCAGATCCCCTAAAGATAGAGTTCCAGGTAGTTGTAAGCTATCTAATGTGGGAGCTGGGAACTGAACTCAGGTCCTCTACAAGGACAGCAAGCACCCTTAATCACTGAACCATCTCTCAGGACCCCAAATGGGTGAATCTGCCCATCAAATCTGTGTTCACCTGGGAGGATATAACAGTACCCATGACACAGGTGAGTGTCCCTAACAGTGACTTTTAACCCTGTTTTTGCAGGCAAAGACTCTGTTCTAAGAACCACCACCTCTGCAGGGAAGCTGTCTCCAAACCTGCTCAATAAACCTGGCTGATGAGTTAAAACAACAACCCTAAAACTGTCCAAAGAAACAAACCAGCAAAAGAACTAAGAGAAGAAGGTGAATAATATGGAGAGCAGGAGGGAAAGGAGGAGGGGGGGGGACAAAATGAGAGTCGGGGCAACTAAGACCAAAATACATTGTATATGAATATGAAAAGTCACAATGAAACCCATTATCGCGTATTGTGAACACAGAGTGAAAATAATTGCCTCCTGTATGTTTTCTGAAATTGTTTTTTTTGTTTTTGTTTTTGTTTTTTTGTTTGTTTTTTGGTTTTTTTCCTTTCAAAAAACGAGGCTTTAGTTTGCATGAAAAGGACTTGTTTGTGGTATGAAGCACCTTTAACTGTCCCAGGAAATTCTGATATCATTGCTCTCTCAGTGATAAGTCATGCAGCTCCAAAGTGTCATCAGCAACCTTTGCATTCATGGGGTCTGAGTAGTGTTTTTGTGCAAATGCTAATAGGCCGTCTCATCTTTCATGGCACCGTACTGTGACTTGTAAAAGATGTCTTAAAAAATGTGCATGTTTTGTGTGTTTGTCTGTTTGTGTGTTTGTCTGTTTGTGTATGTGTGTGTGCATGCATATGTGTGTGTCTTTGTGTGTGCATGCATATGTGTGTGTCTGTGTGTGTGTTGGTGTGCATGTATATGTGTGTGTCTGTGTGTGTGTTGGCGTGCATGTATATGATGCATATGTGCAAGTGTGCATTTGGGTACAGGAGGTCAAGGATGCATGTGCGATGGTGTGAGTGTGGAAGTTAGACAGCAGCCTGGAGAGTGGGACTTCACGTTTGACCTTGGTTGAGATGGGGTTTCAGTGCTCCCTGCAGTGTACACCATGCTAGCCAGCCTTGACATAGAGGAGCTGATGGGGAGGCCATGGAGGAGCACTGCTTACGTCTGCTCCCCATGGATTGCTTCTTATACTGCCTTGGATCACCTCTAAGGACGGGAACCTCCTATGATGACTAGGTCCTTCCATATCAACAATTAGTCAAGAAAATGCTCCATACATGTTGCTACATCCCATTCTTTGGGAGGGAATCCTTCAGCTGAGGTTTCCAAACTTGACGCCAGTTGGTATCAGGTTGACAAGAACTAACCAGTACAGCTTGTTCTTCTGGTCCACAGACAATGTATTTCTGTCTTCTTAGAGTCATACTGACTCTAAAGTCATTTTCAGGAGATGAATTTTAATCATCACATAATAGGGCAGCCCTAAACTCTCTGGTATTTTATGGTATTATAATAATCACTTAGCTATTATTTGCTTATTTCTATTGATTAACATAAAATTAATTTTTATTACTGCAGATTAACTCAATGTAAGTGTTATTTATGGTCCATTAAAAAGAGAAGATTCCTTAAGAGGGTTTTCACTTCCAAAACCAGGTCAGGTAACACAGGGCAGACATGGTTCTATTTATGCCTGGCGAGCATCATCAGAATGTCAGGGTCAATGCCAAAGACTTAAAGAGGCACATTTGCTTTATTCTTGATGTTAGATAGGAGTGGCACTTTACTATTGAATTTGAGAGTCTGGGACTGTAACCTTCTATTGCTTTATTGTTTGGAGGTCTCATGTTTTAAGGTTGTTCACTATTACATTATACTTTCCCTCTAACACTGAAGTCACCATGTGAGTTTTTGTCAATCGACTAGTGTTTTTAGATGCATTCTCAGGACCAGCTCCAGTATAATATGCTGTTTCACAGAGTCTTGGTTCTAATCTTAGGATGCTTGGCTTAGGCTTTTGCATCTGGCATTGTGGGAGGGATAATGACTAGCCTTGTTTCTTTTGTCTGGGGCTTGGCTTGGGTGGCTCTAGAGTTAAAGCATTATTGGCTTCACCACATGTAGCCTAGATTTGTGTATTTTTTTTTAATGACATCATCTGGGCATCAGGTTTTCTTGGTGGAAGGTTCAAGATCCCCAACTTCAGTTCTTCACTTGATATGGAGCCATTTACATTTTCTGCTTATTCTTGGGTCTATTTTGATAATGTGAGTCACTCAAGAAAATTGTCCATGTGATACAGTATGTAACATTTTAAAAAGAGTGTAGGAGGAAAGACATTTCTTTTTCCATTCATAGCAAAGGACAGATGAACAAGATAAAGATGGACATATTAATAAAAGAAGAGTTTTATTGCAATAAATGGGGGAAACCTGTATTTTTATATACTTCAGGAAAATGGACAAGGATGGGAAACAGGATGGGACCAAGGGAGTGTGATCACAGTGACAACCTGTGTGTTCCCTGTCCCTGTTCTTTGTGACCTCGAGTCTTCAGTGATAGCAGCACCTCATTTCTATGCATGCTGGGGAGGTACTTCTGGAATGGTTTTAGGACTTGCTTTAGAGAAAGTCATAGAACCTTTTTCATCCTGCTTGGGACAGGACAGACAAGTGGGAAAGGACAGACAAGTGGACTCTTGCTTCCATACTGTAGTGAGCAGTGGATCCTGATGTGTTATATTCGGGGGTTCCTTGCCTTGATTCTAGCAGTATAAAGTTTGCTCTAATACCATGTGATTATCTTTTTAGGAGGCTGATAGTTTATGACTTCATAGGATAACATGTTTCTGGAAAGGGCAGTTTGTGAGCTTGTCCTCAAGACTGTAGCTATTCATAGGTTTTATTTACCTTTGCTAAGAGTATCATCTTGACATCATTTCCATCGCAGTACTTGACTTCCTGACTCAGCTATTTTTCTCTTTTCTTCCTTTTGCTTACTTTTGCCTTAATATGCTCTTTTTCCCCCTAGATTTTTAGGAGTGAGTACTGGGTCTTTGATGTAATATTTTCCACCCTTTAAAAAAAATGCTATCATAGCTAACAGTTTGCTTCTATGGGTAGCAACAGATGTGTCTCAAATAGTTTTAAAAGATATACTTTTGTTTCCTTTATGGCTGTGTGTGTCCTGTGTCTCTGAGAACGTATGCCTATGCGCATGCCTATATCAATGGATGCTAGAAGAGTGTGTTGGGTTCCCTGCAACTGTGGTTGTAGGAAGTTGTGAGAAGTCTGGTGTGAATGCTGAAACTGAGCTCCGATCTCCAGAAAGAACAACATATGCTCTCTTCTGCAAAGGCATTCTCTAGCTCCTAGGTCTTACAATTAAAACAGAATTACTTTATTTATGCATGTTTCTATGTACATGTATATGAACATATATGTGCAGGTGTTCCATCAGAGGACAGAAGAGGACATCAGATCCCTTGGAGCTTAGTTACAGGTATTATTGAGCCATCTCTGTAGTGGTTACTAGGATAGAAGCTCTAATTCTCCTGAGAGAGCAGCAAACACTCTAAACCATTGAGTCACCTCTCTAGGCCCCAATCACACAAATTTTAACATGCTGAACGGTATAATTATTCATTCCACATGACTCAACTTGATCTATGGATGTAACAAAATCTAATTTTAATGTTTTTTTCAGAAGTTGCAAAAACCATAAATTCCTGCAGAACTACAACGAACCTCAACTTGCTAAGGCAATACTAAATAAAAATGCACAAAGCTGAAGACATCACACCATTTCAAAACCTGCATTGAAGCAGCTATCGTGAAAACACTAGTATGTTCACACACCCATGCGCACATATAATAAAACATTAGCTTGAACAATGATTTTTGGCGTAAGATCCTAAAAAACACAGCAGGAAAAGCAAAAGCTTCAGCAAGCAACTTGGCCGCACTCTCAAATGTGTCTCCATTTACCAATTTTAGCTGCATTTTATTACACTAGTTTGGCCGTGGCTACCTTAGTGATTGTAATATAAGCCTTTAACTCTTCACAGCTCTACTTTTTATGAATGTAGAAATCTCTTGAGCCTCCAGAGCCCATCTATTCCCATTTTATTGAGGCTGTCATATATGCTGTACCAACATGCTTCACACATTCCACAAGACATTTTTGCTTATTGCTATATGTTAAGGTGAAATGTCATAAAGAGGAAGCCATCTTAGTCTGCATCCATCCTTTCTAATTTCTGATGCTGCCTGCTGCTAGCAACAGTCCTGGGTTCCCATTGAGTACTTACTGTTCCTTGTGTTTAACAAATTTCTTTTTAAATTTTTTTATTGGTTATTTTCTGTATTTACATTTCAAATGATATCTTTCTTCCCCTCAATCCCATGCCTGCTCTTCCTCCCATTGACTCCATAAAGGTGCTCCCTCTCTCACCTCAGTGACTTGGCATTTCCCTACACTGGGAAAATGAGCCTTTGCTGGACCAAAGGCCTCTCCTCTCATTGATGCCAGAGAATGCTATCCTCTGCTGCATATGTACCTGGAGCCATGGGTCTCACCATGTAAACTCATTGGTTGGTGTTTTAGTCCCTGGGAGCTATGGTGGGTTTGGTTAGTTGATAATTTTGTTCTTCCTATGGGTTTGCAGAGCCTTTCAGCTCTTTCAGTCATTTCTCTAGCTCCTTCACTGGGGCCCCTGTGTTCAGTCTGAGGGTTAGCTGCTAGCATCCTCCTCTGTATCAGTATGGCAATGGGAGAGCCTCTGAGGAGGCCTCCAGATCAAGTTCCCACCAATAAGCACTACTTGGCACTAATTGGCATCAGCAGTAGTGTGTGGGTTTAGTGTCGGTATATGGGATGGATTCCCAGGTGAGGCAGTCTCTTGATGATCTTTTCTCCAGTCCCTGCTCCTCTATTTGTCCCTTTATTTCCTCCCACGAGTGTTTTGTTATCCCATTTAAAGACTTTCTTACACTCTGGTTATATGGGTTCACTGATAACAAACTTGTTTATCTTTTCTGAAAATCTTTCCTTTTCCCCTGTAGTTTTGAAAGATATTTTGAAAACACAGATTTCCAGGTTGATAATTTTACAGTTTCTTTCTTTTTTTTCTTTAATTGTTTTGAGGATTTGTTCCACTCACTTCTGGATGATGTGGCTTCTAACAGGAAGGCAGCATTGGAGTGGATATTTCCTGGCTCCCAGTGTCATCCTCTTTTGGTGCTTCTGTGTTGTTTTCAACACACTGAATATGAACTCCAAAGTGGGCCTCTGGGAGATTTTGTCTGGTGGTTTCTGTATGCCAAGTCTCTAAATAATGTGCAATTTCTGTCAACCCTTAAGAATGGTCTTGAGGCTCTGTTTGAATGCTTGACGCACAGTTGGTGGAACTGTTTGTGAAGGATTAGGAGGCGTGGTCTTGCTGGGGGAAGTGTATGGGGTGGGCTAAGAAGTTTCAATAGCCGCTGTCAGGCATAGTTTGCTTTTTTTCTCTAACTTGCTGATCAGCATGTAAGCTTTCAGATTCTCCTCCTGTGCCATGACTGCTTGCCTGGTCCTGTGCTTCTCATCATGATGGTTATGGACTCACCCTCTGAAACTATAAGGTCCCAACTAAGTGCTGTCTTTTGTAAGTTGCCTTTGTCACTGTGTCTCTTAACAGCAATATGAAGGTAACTGAGACACACCTGAACTATGTTTGTTGACTATCCATTTTGACTCCCTTAATTCATCTTCTTTCCCAATTGTACAAACACTGGGGAGTTTGATATCACCTTCCAGCTTTTGGTTTACATTCTCTCTCCCCATCTCTGCTTTGTGTTTTTATGAGTGTATGCTATGTGGGTTTGTGGGGCATGCACATGCATGTGCAGATGTTCATGCACATGTGTGCAAACTGGGATTCTTCCTTTATTACCCTCCACATCATTCACTGAAACAATATCTCTCCACTGAATTTTGATCTCCCTGATGCAGTGAGTCTGTCTGTGGAAGTATAGATGGTCCCATGTTTCCCAGTAATTAGGTGGATGATGGGGGATCCACATTCTTGTCCTCACATTTTATCTACCTAGCCATCCTCTCTCTCCTTCCTCTCTGTTTGCCTGGAATAACTTTGCCTGGATTGCCATCAAGGTCACCTCAGCCCTTTGCCATAGTCATTCATGGATCAAAGCAACCAATTCGACTTCTCATCCCTGTAATTTGTCTTTTTTTTTTTTTTCATTTAGAAACTTCCATTTTGCTTATCACTTCTGTTTTCCTATCTAGATCTCACATTTCCCTGCCAGAGTTTCTGTTCACTGAACACACACTTGTCTTAATTCTTTAGCACAGCTTTCTTTCTTGGTTCCAAACTCCCCTTTAATTTGATCCAAACTCGACTCATATTCTTTCCTGCTGGGGGTAGTCTTTGCTCAGTTCTTTCCTAGTCTGGAGCATTTAGGTCTTGCCTTAAACAACATGGATTTTCAACATCGGCTCCTGCCTTCTGCCCCTGGCTCTTGCTCACTTTCCTGGCTCCTCCCACTGTCCCAGCTCCTGCCCACTAATCTGGTTCCCCACACTGCCCCAGTTCCTGCCTACTGCTCCTGGCTCCTGCTCACTACCCCCCCCCCCAGCCCTAGTTCCTGCCCACTGCTCCTGGTTCCTACATACTGCCCCGACTCCTGCTACTGCCTCAGCTCCCTCTGCTGGAGCCTCCAGCCTTCCTTGCTGAGTGAAACTGCTTTGCTTCTGGAGAGCTACACTTTCATTTGTTACATGGATATTTGCTTTTGGCTAATGTACCTTGGGTTTTCCCATACCTGGGTGCTCTGTGGGCCCATTGAAGCTGTGGGGGGAGGCTTGTTGGAGATGCCTTTGTAGCTCTCTGTGCTGATTATTTTCTCTTACAGCCTCTAAAATCACAATTTCCTTATGTCCAGACCCCCCACCCCCCACTAACTCTGGCTACCATTCACTTTACTGTAGACTGCTCATCAGCTTCCCAATAGGTCTGCCTTACAGCACACAGTGTTCTGTATGTTCCGGATCACCAGCTTTTCAGTTTTGAATGATTATATTAAGTATACTATGGAAGTATAGAATTAGTCCCCTTTCTCACTTGTACCCTGCTGTTCCTGACCTGGTCCACCATGCCTGTCAGGCCTCTGTGCTTCCACAGCTGTGAACAGATGGTGAGCTCACCGGGCTCCAAATATGGTAGCACACAGACAACCCTAGTTAAGTCAAGCATCACACAACAAAACAAGGAGACAAACATATGGGAAAGAAACCTGTAGGAAGGGATGTAGGAAGGAAAGTGTGTATGTGTCGGGGATGGGGAGACACCAATGAGAGGGGTGACAGCAAACATACATTCACATATAAAACTGCCAATGATCAAGTTTAGTACATAAGGTATAATTTGTACATACAGCAAGAGATCACATCTATCACATGAATATAAATAGTAATTTGTTACTTAAAACAAAGTTCTCAAAAATAACTAAACACTCACCAAATGGTGAAACTTTAAATGATGTCACAGCTTCTTCTGAAACCGTAGATTTTGTATCATTTTTTAAAATTCTCAGATATAAACTGTGTATACATGTTTGTTTTAAATCTACAAGGACTTCTCATATTGCAACAGATTCTAATTTATGTAATGAAAAGCATACAAAATAAAAGAAATTAATACCTCTATCAACCATTTCCTCTACAAGTTTGAAGAACTGTTAGTGGAAGCAGGCTGGTTACGTACTTTATTTCTGGTTGCCACCCACTTGTATTTACGTAGGTTCTGATAATGGTATATGATATACATATATCCCATGACAGTAAAGATCAGCACAATGGTAATAATATTGATTGGGCACAGCCAACTTCCACATTGCAGCCTTAGGGATGTCCTTTCCTTCAGTGTATCCAGACTCTTTCTACAAATGACTGACTCTAGGTCCATGACAGGACCAACCTCAAAGACCAACTTTAAAAGGCTCCTTGTTCACAGGTGGGCTTAGGAACAGCCACTGCAATGGACTCCAGCTCGTCATAGTCAACCTTCACATATCTATGAACTCAGCAAGACACCAGAGACAATGGATTCCGCTGGTCACCAGTAGGGGCACACTAAAACACATCACATCCTTCAAAATCTGAGGAATGAGAGGGAGACTCAATCATATCTCCTTTTTCCACCCGAACCACGTGCTAAGTAGCTAAAATAAGTTGTCAGAGCAGACATATTGAAGGGAAGAGGTTGATGGATACAGAACACACCCTGATGTGTCAGTGATGACTGCAAATGATCCACGGGAAAGTCCTTTGTCTATCATGTGCCATTCAAGGATGACTATTGCAGGATAACTCAACATAGCTATGAGAGCATTTTAACAACAGCACACAGACACAAATAGGAATCTGAGAAGCAACAGAGGAGGTGGCATGGTTTCTTCAGTAAATACTGATGTTTACGTGACAATCAGAAATGGAAAGACTAACAGAATATTTGATGCTGCTGGGAAGCTTTCATTTTTAACAGTGTTAGAATTTTTGAGAATCCATATACTACTTTGACCATACTCATCTCTCCCCTCCCCAGCTCCTCACAGACCAACCTCCCAGTTCATACTCAAAATAAAAAGATATATTTTACTTTTTATTCTCTCAAATCCACTCTGTGCTGTCCATACACTTGTGGGTGTGAGATTATCCCCTGAAGTTCCGTCAACCTACCAGGGGTCACCAGTCCTTAAAAAACTCTGAGCTCTTGCTCTCATGGAAGCTGTCAATTTGCAATAGTTCCTGGGCAGGGGGGTGGGACTTGGTGTCCAACTTCTCTCTCCATGTTGATGTTTTGTAAAGTTTTTAAGGGAAGACATGGATATTGTTTTTATGTTTACCAGGGTGAGTCTTCCTGTTTTATAGATTCTTCTCATACAGTGTCAAAGGGTAAAATGACACAGTATATGTGGTTTGCTTCCAGGTAGGGGACTGGGGTTTAATAAATAATCTCTATAATTCTCTGGCCTAGGCAGGGAACCTCCTGCAGATTATTCTGTTAAGTGGTCACATCAAGGTGTCTTCTAAATACTTAGGCTTATAACCAGAGACCAGTGTTGCTCTCAGCCTTGGCCAGAGAAACTTTTGTGCAGTGGATGATGGGCAGTGCACAGACTCGTCAACGTGCAGAGAATCAACGACTGTTGTGTACTCAACCCTAAGTGTGACATCTCTATCACCCCCTCTAAGGCTCAGGAAACACACTTTGAGGAGGGTGCAGAATCAGTGTAAGAGCTGGAGGATGGACAGGGCTGTGAGACAGTCTTTTGGATATAACGTGGCCACTTCCTCACAACATCATTGCAGTTAGGACACCTTCATTGGTTTCATTTTTGGTGCTATGATTAAACACCATGAGCAAATCCATCTTATGAAGGAAAAGATTCAATTATCTTACAACTTCTCAGCACACTCCATCAGCAAGGGTTATGAAGGCAGAAAGCTGGAGTAGAGAACCAAAGCTGGGGCCATGGAGGAATGTAGGTCTCTGGCTTGTTTTCCTCATGCCTTGCTCAGCCTGTTTTTGTACACTCTCCAGGGCCACCTGCCCAGACAGGGTACTGCCAAGTGAACTGGGCCCTTCCACACTAACAACTGATCTCAACAAGACGGCCCACAGACTTGTCTACAGGCCAACTTGATGGAGGCAACCTCTGATCGACACTCCCTCTTCCCAGATGATTCTAGCTTGCATAATATGGCAAAACAACCCAGGCAGCATGTTTTCCATACGATCTTTGCACACAGAGACATGCAAGTGAGAGGGGAGTAGCTATCAAAGAAAATGGTCAGTAGGAGTAGAAGGAAGAAAGGGAAGGATTATGGGATGTGATTGTGATACACAGATTATATACATGTGTAAGTCAGATTATATACCTGTGTGAAGTTATACAAAATAAAATATTAACAATAAGTTATTATTTTGTAGAATATTAATTTGTAGAAATCTGGCTATGAACTTGCTTAAAATTTAAATTTCCCAAAGTAAAGACTTAAGATTGGTTTTACAGTTCTGTGACTTTTTAAATGCAGCTGAACTGGATATGGGCCCACGTGGCCCCGTCCTCCCAGATCCTCTCTCTGGGCTTCTGGGGTGACTGGCATTTGTGGAGTCTATCTGAGTCCATTGAAAGCTTCATTAATGGTGTTTTTTTCATGCTTCTCCAGTGACCACTGGCCACAAGCTTGCATGCTGAAATTTTGCCCCTAAGTCAAACTTTGGGGCTGTGAGTCTGGAGGCAGACATAGTGATGTTCAACCTAGGTGGACAGACACAACTACAGTAAACTAAGCACTCTAGCTTTTAAATGTCAAGTCAGCAGTGCTTAGACAGTTGGAACTGGGGATTGCACTTCTGAGAGGAAATAAATGTATAGCCGGGAGATGGCTCAGCAGGGAAAGGTGTTCACAGTCAAGCCAGATGATGCCAGTTTTACCCCTGGAATCCACGCGGTGAAGGACAAGAGCTGACACAGTTGTCCTCTGATCGCCACACACATGCTGTGGCCCCATCCCACTAAATAAATGTCAGAAAATTAAGTGAAAGAAAACTATAAACCAAAAGCAAATGCTTTAGCTGAATCACATTAATAACTGTGGTTCTGAGCCATAGCCACAAGATGCTCCTACCAATATTGAAAGTAAAGGCACATTGGAAACTGAGTCGCTCCTATAAGACTTTTTAGTGCTCAAGGGCCCGTGTGGCTAGTGGGCACGATGTCACATGTTTTAGGAGTTGGACACTCCTATTCTTGCAGGAAGCTTTCCCGAGTAGACTATTTTTAGGTTATGGTACGTGGATATAGTTCATCCCCAAAGAATGTTTCAGTTTATATCACAATCTGCCTTAAATATGGAAATGACCCTTTTCTCAGACCATGGCCATCAAAGAACAAACCAAACGCGGTCCTCGGAGGTGGCAAATAGATGTCTCACATCAATGAGCTGCTTCTACCTGTAGATCATGAACATGGACAAAAGAGATAGGTAAATACTTAAAATAACCCAGGGTGATCTTGTCCCAGTTAGCTTTAACTGTCTATCTCACACAGTGTAGGGTCACCTGAGAAGGAGGCCTCAGTGGAAGGATTTGGCTGGATTTTGGCCTGAGGGTATGCCTGAGGGGAATTGTCTTGATTGTTAATTTCTATAGAAGGAGGGCTGGTCCCATTGTGGGTGGTACCATTCCCTAGTTAGGTGGTTCTAATCTGAATAAGAAAACTGGCTAAGTATGAGTTTGTGAGTGATCTCTAAGTTGTGTCCCTACTTGGTTTCTGATTCAAGTTCCTGCCCTGACTACCCTCAGTGATGGATTATGACCAATGATTTGAAATAAACCCCTTCTTCCCCTAAGCTGCTTTTGGCCAGTGTTTTATCATAGGCACAGGAAGGAAATTAGAATTAACAAACATCACATGGCGTCTTAATATGATTGAGAATATGGTTGACAGCATAAAAGGAGTTCCAGGAAGTACCATTAAAACCAATACATTAAAAATAGGAGCCCAAAGCCATGGTGGCACTCGTAGCAGAGAATTTGCCTGACACATGCAAGGTTCTGGGTTCTAACCAGGACACTGAAACATTTAAGTACCCAAATGTCAAGAGAGTGTCAAGGGCAGTTGTGTGTTTGGAAATTCATATGTTTTAATGACCTAGGACGATAAGCATATTGTTTTATTTGAAATTAAAGATACACACTCTTCTCGAAGTCCACAGAACTACTCCACAGAGAGGCAGTGAGCAAATGTGGAAGGTGTCCCCTGCATCTGTTTGAGGGAAATCAGTGAATCATTTCCATGTAAATATACGTAGGAGCGTTGGGTCTAAGACAATGGTGCAGAAAAACAAACCAACCTAGGGATACTTTGCTCACCCAGAAAGAGTTTAGGGTGTGCTAGCTCCTCTGCTGCCCCACTCATAGGCACCAAATATAGTTCAGCCACATGCTCTCACTTAAGGAGATGACAAAGGCCAGTTACACCCACTGCTGCAGTCAAGTCCCCTGCCAATCACGAGTCACACTCAATTAGTGTCATTAGGAACTGAGATTATTTTCTCCATGAAAGAAAAGAGATATATTTAAAATCATGCAAGTATTGTAGAAGCAAAAACCCTATCATAGTAAATTTGAAAAAGGGATTCCAACAGGGACAGATGTCTGTTTCCATGGTATCTAGTGGCTAATTTTGTCTATGGAAATGGACCAGATTCATGATGACCCTGGATATACTCTTCCTATAAAGGACCAGCAAGTCCTGAAACTAATGTGTGGTTCTGTGTTTGAGAGACACAGCAGAGGACAGATCTGGGCACCATATTGGTCAGAACACAAAGACACAAGGGCATGTGATGAATGGTCATGTTAAGAGTCTGTCAAGCTAAAACACTGGCTCAGATCTTTACCAAGTCCTATGTTAACTTCCCCGGACCAAACATACAATTTTGATTGGCCAATGGGGTATCAGCAGTAAGAGCAGAAGGTGACTGAGGCTCTGCCTAGTTGTAGGTGCCCAGGCATGGGTTCTCTGATTATCACAAGATGAATGGATCTGACCCATGAAGCAGAGAGGTCCCAGTCACCCACAGGGAGGCCATTCTGAATCCAACTGCCTGTAAACAACTGCCCAGAGACAAGCAGAGCCATTTGACTATGAGCTACAAGTGTCCAGGTGTGTGAATACAAACACCTCACCTCTGAAAGTGGCTGATTAGGACAATTTGAATGTCCAAAGAATGTTAAAACTGATTAAAATATACAAAGAAAAAAAAAACCCAGTCTCCATTATCATACTCATAAAAGAGTTTGAAAAGCCCAAGCCTCTTATGGCTATATTTGCTATTGAGACCTACACTGAAAGCTCCTATTTCCAGTGAGTCACAAGGACCTAGCTTGCTCTTTGGGAGCTCAAACACATGGTTTCTGGGTAAAAGGTCTCTTGTTCCAGTGAATTGTAAATTTAATAACATAAAGCAATGGTCAATTCAGAAATTCCACATTTTGTGGTTCCTGGTGAAGCTCTCAGTTCAGGTAAGGACCTTTGCAGTTGTAAAGGTGCTCAGCCTTTGTTGCCAAGGCAACTATGTGGGAGAAATAACTTAAAGGAACAAAGAGCTATTTTGCTTCCTACTTTGAGAGATTCTGTTGGCTACATCCACTGATGTGGGGAGCTGAATGCGGACGGACGCCATTACAAGATGGTGCTGGCTCCCTCACGGTTTGAGGTAAACAACTCCATATATAGTAATGCTCTTGTCAGCTAAGGCACTGCACCCCGCTCATGCGCAGTACATAACCTATCTCCAGCCAATCCCGAGGCCTCTGGTGTCAGCAGACTGGTGACAACCAATCATGGCAAGCCCGTATGCGCTTCTCCCTATATAAGCGGACAGCTAGGGTAGTTCGGGGCCCCTCACTTCCTGCTCTCCCCTTCAATCAAGAGACTCCCACAATAAAGCGTGACCTGAGAAGAATCTTCTGGTGGTGGTTGTCTTTCCTCTCTGGTCGAGGAGCGCGCCACACACTGACTTGGGCCTAAGGTTAGGCAGAAGACCATGGTCACAAGAACATGGGGCAGAGTCTCTTCTCAGGGTTGCTGGGAAGCAGGAACTAAAGGCCCAGGGCCAGAGCACATCTTTTTAAGGGATCCCCCCAAAGACCAGCCTTTTTCAGCAAGGCTTTTCATCTAAACAAACTATTATATCACAAGTAAGGCACTAATTTATCAGTTTCTGATCACCCTCTCAAAAGGGCAGGTTCTGATCACATCCTCAACACAGGAGCCTTTTATAGACAGTGTTCATCCAAACCAGGAGCCTGGTTTGGTGAAAAGTTGACAGGATATTTGTCAAATACCAAATATCATGTCACAGAAAATGCCAATCTTATTGGTTAACTAATAATTAATTTAGATTTAATCTATTAGTTTTCGACAGACAACATCTCTTTATATAGTCAAAGATAGGCCCATAACCTTTGATAGCTACCTCAGTCTCCCAAGTGTGGAGATTGCAGGTGTATGCCCCCATGCCTAATAAGCAAAACATATAAAATTTATGATGGAAAATTTGGAGGACATCTTTTCAGCCTACTTGTCTCTAGTAGTGTATGAGCAGACAGTGCTAACTTGTCTGCTAGCTGATGGAAGTTGTCAGGTAAACCCATGCAGGGAAATTCCATGCGATTGGCCTAATCAGAAATACCTTGCTTTCAAAGTAAAGGAGAAGCTACAGAACACTGAGAGACACTCAAGAGATGCAGTTGTCTGTAACTGGGATCCTTATATCAATCTGTAAATGAAGATCAGAGAATGAGTAAGGACATTCCGTATGGCCAAGGCTCCAATGACAGATAGCAGGGATCACAGTATTTCTGCCAGATGTGATCAGGCTCTTGTTCTTCTGGAAGAGCTTCTTGGGATGCACATGCTTCAGTATTCAGAGAAGAGCACAAACACTGCTGGGATCAACACTCAAACACTTTACAAAAGATACAGATAGGACATGGCTTGGGATAAAGGTGTCATCTGTTACAGATACTGGTGACGTAGGAGATGCAGCAATGTTGTAGGTACGGACACACACTTCACCTCACTCACCCTCACAACAAAGAAAGAAAAGGAAGAGAAAATAAACTGGGGTGAACTCTGTTGCCTGGGAGTGTGAGACAGCAGGAGAGGAGCAAGAGTCCTGTGTATAGAGCTGAGCTGCACAGAGCCAAGCTGCATGGAGTAGCCAGGCTGAGATGTCACCATGAGATGGGAAAAACACGAAAATAAGTTGAGGTTCTGGGCAGCCAGCGATGGTGTCCAGGTAAAGCAGAACAGGCCGTGGGAGATGTCCATGGAAATGGAGAATGACTGACCATCTCTCATGGAAACCCTTGGTTTGGAAGATGAAGATATTTCAGGAGCTGGCATTTTGAAGTTCTAAAGCAAGGCTATACAGTGATATGTGTATATTTTGGCCTGGTGGAGAAAAATTCTTATATTCCCTGGAATACTTTCTCTCATCTTTAGCATTGCATAGTTGCTTAGTAGTTCTTTGTCTTGGGTTGAGGTTTCATGAGCTTTATCCCTTCTACATTAGCATGTTGATTGGTGTTGTCCTTATTAAGATCATTCTTAGGCAGCCATGTTGGGGAGATTTCATGGATATAGCCTCAGATATTTCTAGGAAATAAAATATAAAAGCAAATTTTCTGCTTCTCTAGCTCTTACTAGCCTTTCTCCCTCTCTTTAACATGATCCTAAAGACTAGGAGTGTTTTGTAGATACATCACTTGGGACCAGGCTCCATAATCCTGCATCTTGCCTAGTTGTGGTTTTCTGTAATGGTCTCTGACTGTTACAAAGAGAAGTTTTCTTGCTAAGGAGAGTGGACTACTGTGCGTATAAGGACAAATACTTAGAATGTAGTTAGGGATTATGCTGGTTTGAAAAGTGATGGTTGCAGGGTGTCCTCCAAAATTCTGCCTTTACAAACCCTGGGTAGTTGGCTAGGTTTCCAGTACAAAGCATTATTTTCCTCTTGTTGAGCTTCTTCTTGTTCTTCTACTCCTTCCCCTTCTCCTTCTTGTTCTTGTTCTTGTTCTTCTTCTCCTTCCCGTATCTTTCTTGTTCTTGTTCTTGTTTTCTTCTTCTCCTCCTTCTTCTCCTCCTCCTCCTTCTCCTCCTTCTCCTCCTTCTCCTCCTTCTCCTCCTCCTCCTCCTCCTTCTCCTCCTCCTCCTCCTCCTCCTCCTCCTCCTTCTCCTTCTTCTTCTGCCCCTGCCCCTCCCCTTCCTCTCTCCTTATTCCTACTTTTTGTTCTTGTTCTTTTTGTTGTTCTCCTTCTTTCCACTTCCTCTTTTTATTCCTCTTCCTCCTTTTGTTGTTCATTTTTAAAAAAGTGTCTGAGTCTGGCAACATTGACTTAGAATGTTCTTTTAGTCCTGATATCATGGCTGTAATCAAGATCCTTGATATCTGGGCATCAACTACCTGCTTCTATAAGAGGAATCTGACCAAGAAGGTTCAGGAGCTAGGCCTCAAGAGGGAGGTAGAGAAATGGGCATTGCCAGAACCTCAGGAGATCATGCCAGAATGGTCTGCTGCTTAGGTGCTCCCTAGGGTTCCAGAGCTCCCAAATTTTAACATTGTGTTGCCTCAGCCTATAGGGAAGTACACACTGTGATTCTGTGGGATCTAGAGAATTAGAATGAATCAGGAGGCTGATCCAGGCTCACCTTGACCTAGATGAGTTTGTGGACTGAAAATGGGCCCTCCAAGTTCAGGGCATCTGCAGTCATCTGCCTCTGGCAACCGCCACTCCTATAAATGTAGAGGCTAGACCATCTATGATGAAATGTGGCCTTTGAAATGTTCTATGGACTCCCCATACTCAGCATTCATTATTACAGCCTGAGAATTTTCATGATAAAAGCCAACTGTTACTAGCAACAAATAATAGCTTTGTGAAACACAGGATTTAAAAAAAAATTTTGTAATCAAGGAAAGATAGTGAGGAGAAGAGAGACAGCTAATGGCTAGAAAAACCTTTATCTCGGTATCTCTACATTAGGCATCTATGTCAGGCCCCACCACAGACTGACTGTCCTCTCCCCTCGGCTCAGACTCACTCATTGGAGCCATTGTGGTGGGAGAAACTAGAATATGAAACCTTTGAGTGATATAAAAAGTAGACTAACATGAAAGACATTTAGAAAAGCTATAGCAAATCATATTACTTTATGATTACCTAAAATCCTTATTATATGTCTATACATACACATACATACAGTTTAGTGTTAAGTGTGGTAGAAACATCACTTTTGATGATACTATCAACATTGCCTGACTGACATGGCATAGGTCTTTAGTCAGAGAATTTTCTGAAACTACGAAGGAGATCTGATTCTTCGTAGTCTGTAGGGTTCAGTGTAGATGGCTGCCACCCTCATGATAGCATAGATGATGTCAGCAGTGCTGCAATGGTCACCAACCTTATGACATCATAGATGATGTCAGCAGCAGTGCAGTGGAATGCCTAAGTAGTTAAGAAGCACTAAGAGAAAATATTACAATTAAAGATCATTTGGCAAAAAGAAGTGTGTGTGGGGGGGTAGGCTAGGTAGAACATAGACTCAATGTGAGAAAAAGAAATCTGACTAATTCATATTATCTTGCTTAAATTCACATTGTTTATAATTGTCCACTCTCTGGAACTGCACAAACTTTCACAAACAGACCGAATCACTTGGAAGTCCTGTTTGGATAGGAAGTCAGAGGACTTTGGTTAGAACTCTATTATTATGAATGTCTCAAGGGTTACATTGCCTTAGCTCTTGGTGTTTCCTCATTATAAAGTATGTTCTGGAAAGATAACAGCAGTAGAGTTGAGATAGGCCCAGTAAGGGTCTCTATAGAGGGAGAGGCAAGTGCCAGGTGGGTGTGAGAGCCTCCACACCTCACCACTAAGATCTCTGAGCCTCAGAGCCTTTTATCATATATCCCTTCATGGTTTCATTTATGAGGGAAGATATGAAGAACAATTTTGGAAGAGTTCAGGGTGAGAACCATGAAGGAGCTCACCTTGGCACAACTTGATCCCTAAAGACACACAGAACAATCCCACATGCAAGAGACAGCAGGCTGGCACCTCTGCAGGACGCAGGGGATCTCTGCCCAGACTACTGCGGCTAAGGGCTAAGGCATTGGGGTGGAAAACTGAGAGACTGAGCATTGGTTGCTCTCACCCTGCAGAACGAAGGAGGCGGGCTCCTGTGGAGGGATAATTCTCTCTCTCTGCTTTGCTCATTTATGTCTGTCAAGCCTCAAAGTGTCTGATGACATGGTGGGCCAAGTGGGCAGTGTCCTTCAGGAAGGGTTGGCAGGTGTCGCACATGAGACTTTGCCTGAGGCAGGTCTCTCCTGTGGCGTGTGGTTTGCCTACAGCCATCTGCTTTATCAGACCACGTGAATGGCATCTCTTCTTCAAGGCTGCCATCTGCCACCACTTCTGAGTGGTGGCGGTACTGGAGAGCTGATACAGACTCATTTCTGTCCTGGAGCTCTGAGCTGACCACCACGTCCTGGGCTCTGGCTTTGACTTGCTCATGATCTGCTGATTACTGACATCCACTCCATCAAGGGCAAGCACCAACCATTGGGGAAGATGGCGGTGTTGGGGCCAAGGCTTTCACAGTAGTCACAGGTCTATGTGAGCATAGTAAGTGAAGAAGCCCTTGAATTTATTTTGCAGAGGCAGAATAAATGCTGGAATAGATTTCTCCTCTGAACATTCCCATAACTGCAAGTGACTATGTGACCTCAGTTGGCTCATAGACTTTTCTGTTCATATTCTGACCTGGAAAACATTGTCTATTTTGTAATATCTAACTTTACAGTATAAGACCCAGTCATGATAGGCTTTCACTCGTCTGAAGGCTTGTCTTCATTGTCAATGTGACAGGATTTGGGATTACCTTAGGAGACACACTTGTGGGTGTGTCTGTGAGGCTGTTAACAGAGAGGTTTCACAGAGGTGGGAAGACCCCCGCTTGTGGGCAGCACCATGTGAGGGCCCAGACTGAATGGGGGAGGGGAGAGCAAGCTGAGCTACAGCATTCCTCTCTGCTTCCTCACTGCAGATGTGATGACCTGTCATCTCCAGGCCTGGGCACCATGCTGAGTGTTGGCCTGGTCATGTGTGCAGCAGGTCCCTAGGAGTCTCTCTGTTTCCAGGATATAGTTAAACACATCTGTCTCAGATCTGCCGGCAGCACACCATAATTCCAACTTGAACATCAGGTTTTCCTGGGCAATTCCTACATACTAGACCCTGTTGGAGGAGGGAGGGATGAAAAAAAGACCTTAACCACACTCAACACTACAGAACACTGTAGCCCTGAGGTGCTGTGTTTCTGATACCTGCCCCACTCTCCTCATTGGGCTTTGCTGTATCTACGTGCAGCAAACACAACAGATACTCCTAATGAAGTCGAATCTAAAAAATGCAAGAGCTCATCAGAAAATCCATATTTTATTTTGTTTTATTTTATTTTACTTGGCCAGAGAACACAATTTTACTTTCTTTGCGTAGCATCTGATTTCTGTTCTGAAGTGTTCAGTGATGTGGGGTTTCATTTGGATTGGGGCGGGGTGGGGTACAGTGACTCGGCACTTTGGGTCTGTTACAGTTTAGATGGGGGGGGGGTATGTTGAAGGCCTGGTTTCCACTTCGTTCTAATTGGACCACAAGGCCTCTTGTTTAGTCAGTGGAATGAGTCGCCGATGGTTCTTAATTAGATGGCAAATGTAATAGGAGGTGGGCTCATTTCCTGTGAGGAACTCACTGGTGGAATCGCTTCGGGGTGTTACATTGGTCACCTCACTATCCTCTCCATCAGTGGTGTCTCTCCCATAAACCAAAATGGCTTCTGGCACTGTAACTGTGTGCCTAGCCATGTATTTCCAGTTCTACTTTCTCCACCAACCGGTACTCAAGGATTTAGTCGTGTGTTATGTCAGGGCTACCAAACATGATGTGAAATCTTAGAACTCTCAGCCATACTACCAAGAAAATGAATGACATCTTTTCATTGTTGACTTGACCGAGTGTCCAGTCACCATGGAGTCATGTCTATGGGTGCAGCTGGGAGGGGAAGACCCACCCTGAATGTAGCAATCCAAGTTAAATGAGGATGTTTAGAACTATACTCAAGTCAGAAGCCCACACAGAAAGTCTGTGATAGCCATGATTTTAGGTGGGGCTGGAGGGCTCAGAGACCTGGTAATAGTCTTTATCTTTCCTTGCTCCTTACTGGGGCACCAAGGAGATACAATGTAGCCACAGGTAGGAGACTGTTTACTAAATAGTTTAAATAGCATGAAACTGACATTAGGGTCATTCATAGCATGGTAAAAATGACACTAGCAACTAATGTTTGAACCAATTTCGCTGGAAACAGCAGCTAAAACACCAGAGCAATGAGAGTTTATAAGAAATTAGAAAAACGGAATGTTTGGGCAGCTCACTAAATCAATACTAGACCTTTTATAGACCTTTTTATGCATATGAGTGTTTTGACTATGTGTAAGTATATTTCTGCTGGCCTTAGAGGTCAGAATAAGACATCAGACCCCTTAGCCAATCCTAGTGGATTACAGGTTGTGAGCTGCCACCTATGTGCTGTCAACCAAACCTGGGTTCTCTTCAGGAGCAAGAGCTCTTAACTACTGAACCATATTTCCACCCCTAACAACCAATACTAGTTTTGTAGCTAAACATAGCATCGGCAATTAATACAATAATGAACTTTCCCGCCTCTCTCATTTTCTTTATGATCACTCACATTGGCAAGCCAGTGTGAGTTAGGAACAAAGCATTTGAGAGCAAAGCAAAATTCACCAAGAAAAATCCCCTGGGCTTCTTCCACTGAGTTGAGACCAGAGTTCAGTGGAACTCAGACACCAGAGGTTCTAGAGCACATGCTCAGAGATGAAGGCCAGCTTCTGTCTTGTTTGGGTTCTCTTGCTGTGATTAAAATACCATGACCAGAAGCAACACGGTAAGGAAAGGGTTTATTTTACTTCACAGATTACAGCTCATCACTGAGGACAGTCAGGGCAGGACAGGAGGCAGGAGCTGAAGCAAAGGCTGTGGAAGAATGCTGCATGCTGATTTTTCCTCATGGCTTACTCAGACTGATTTCAAAAGCACCCCAGGACCCCTGTCCCCTATGTGTCACCATCTACAAAGGGTTGAGCTGTCACCTGTCAATCATCAGCCAAGAAAATTTACCCTAGGTTTTCCCACAGGACAGTCTGCCAGGGATATTTTCTCAGTTGAGGTTCATTCTTCAAAATGACTGTAGCTTGTATCCACTTGATAAAACAAACAAACAAACAAACCAGAAAACAAGACAAAACTAGACAACACAGCTGTTTCCTCCACACACTGATGCTCACAGAAAATATTAAGTTGATTCTAAGCTACTCCAAAAGAAATAGTTATATCCAGGAATAGAAAGTTCGAGAGGTGCATTCTAATGGAACATAATGACAAACAATCTAACAACGACCTTGTTTTCCCACGGACTGGCCAAGCCTAGGCGAGGGATGGGGGTTGAGATTTCTCTCAGTGGATGAATAGTTAGTGGTAATACACTGCACCCTTCCAGCCCCGCTTCTGCCTGATGTTTCCTCATATTATTGACCTGTGCTCACACAGTATCCTTGGTTCGGAATGCCTGACAATTCCCATTAATCTATGCCCATGAATTCCTTTAAAACCACCAGCACAACATCTTTAAACACTACCCCTTCTTGTAAGCATCACTATGTTTTAAGGTTTAAGCATATTTGAGTGTTCTTGAATCTCTGTATTGGAGTATTCCTTCTAAGTATTTTCCAGTAGTAGGAAGGTCCATTAAAAAAAGCATCTCCATCAGTCTATTAGCAGCTATGACCTTGAACCGCTCGGCTTAACATTCTTTTGATAATGAAGACATGGCATGTGTTCATGCTGAGAGGCCATCAGAGAAGAAGCCCTGGGAGGTCATCTGGCACATTTATTCACTTGGAAAACAATTTTTGCATCTTCTGAAGACTGTAGTGAATTTGGCATGGGCCCAAACTTAGAAGTTGGGACCTTTAATTTCTGATCTCAGAGTGCTTTTTAAGGAGGCTCTGCCCTTCCTTGGTGGTATAGGGTTAGACCTGGAATCTACATTCACTGTTATAACTGACCAGGTGCCTTTCCACAGTTACCTCCGGATCAAACCGAGAGGCTTCTATGAGGTGTTGGAAGTGATGAGTATCCTTTGTCCTACTTCTGCTGTCCTAAGTGCAGACTGTCACTAACTCGAGTGTCTCTGTGAGAATGAGAGGCAAAGCCTTTGCTTTTTCTCACACACTGTATTTCATATGTATGTAGCTCTGGCTGGCCTGAAACTTACTCTGTAGACCAGGCTGGCCTCAAATGCACAGAGATCTACCTGCCTCTCAGTGCTGGGACTGAAGGCATGGGCCGCCCGTGCCATGCCTGGAAGAATCTTTGCTTTTGTTGGTGGCGGTTTTCTGGGTTTGCTTTGTTTTGCTCCTTCAGCATTCTGAGTAGAAGAGAAATTGCTTCTAAATAGGTGAGTGGCCTAGGGTCAGCTGGTGTATGGCTGTGCAGATCCATCTTGCAGGTTTGCAGGGTTCTCAGTGGGGAGCCATGGTTGTATAGGTTAAGTAGAGGAATTTAGCTATGGGACCATAGCGACATCATCATTGTGGTATATCAGGCAAATAAAGCACAAGTGCATTCGTAAGGGGGATGTTGCTCCCCACAAAACCAGGTGTCTCAGAATTGTGGAATAAATGCCTCAGAGTTGTTTCCTTCAAGTCATGGCACTGCTGTAGAGGAGACAGCGAGCAGCTTGGAAGCATACAATTTTGTACATATTTAAAAGCTGCTCTCTTCAAACAAGCTGCTACTTGGGGCAGAGGAGTTTGTGAAATTTTAAACTATTCTAACAGTTAGTGCAAGTGTCAGGGGGAAGTGGAGAATTCTCCTGGGTACCCTTCAACATCAGATGCATTAGAGTTGTGGAAAGAGTCTGTGTGCTCCTATAGAGGGAGGAGCCGCATCCAGAATGGCCCAGGGTAACCTTTGAAAGTCTGCAAAACCAGCGCTCTCTAATGTCAAGGTAAACTTTCCAAAACCTCAGCAATTATACAGTGATTTTTATCCAACAAGCTGATGCTATCTTCAGTCCTGGGAGAGCATTGGGTGTTTTGAGCTATAATTTTTTCCCCATCTTCTTCCTAGCTCCCTTGGAGGCTTAAAAAGGTGCAGCCTTGCAGCCGTGGTAGCTATGACGATGGCCTACAAGCTCTCGGTATGGGAAAGGGAGCATGCGTGGGGCTCCTCGGCGTGGTAAAGGGAGCATGCGTGGGGCTCCTCGGCGTGGTAAAGGGAGCATGCGTGGGGCTCCTTGGCGTGGTAAAGGGAGCATGCGTGGGGCTCCTCAGAGGCCCTCCAGCTAGTTGCCTGTAATGATTTGACCTGACAGGTGGTTAGAAACCTATGTTCGGAGTATCTTTGTTCTGTGAGCTGACTCAGCCCAGGCTCACTGCAAATGGCCTTTTTCTTTGGGAATTCTTTGGAAAAACAAAACAAAACAAAACAAAAAACAGTGACAATTGTTTAACACAGGAATTGCTAGAAGTAGTGGTAGTAGCTGAAGTAACAAGACCTTGCCAAAAATACTTTTAAAAGGAAAACACTAAGGAACATTGCTGCTGGAGGCTTTGGGAATCATGAGCAACATATTACCAGATCCCAGAAGGTCAGAGCTATCAGTGTACCAAGAACATTCTGGGGGACCCTTTACCTTTCTTGCCCTTGATACCGAGAAATAGGAAGTGAAGAGTAAGTAAGGTGTTGTGGCTTTAATCGGTCAACGTCTGAGACATTCACTGGGTCAAGATAGTTAACAAAATCTTTGCTCAATCATATTTGACTAGCAAGTGCACAAAGTAGAGTTTCGGTGTCTATGTTTATAAAACCTGCAGATGTAAGTGCATTTGTTCAAAGAGATATACAATGCATAACAATGATGCTAGCGATCAATGATAAGAATATGTAAAGTGAAAGGTCCCCAGAGTTGGCCTAGCATGGCAAAGGCAAGACAAAAGCTGTTTGAAAAAAACTAGAGCAAGGGATGCTGAGCGAAAACCAAGAAAGAGCCAATGGGCTTGATGATAAGGTCAGATTATTCAGTCGGAGAAACAAAGCAAAGGTGAATGATTAGCATCTCTGTGGGGTCTCATCATGTAAATTAATAAACACATCATGGGGTTGTCAAAGGATAGAAGTCAAAAAAGAAGGACAGAATATTTGAAGAACTAATGGCAAAAAACCCTCAAAATTTCTCTAAAAAAATGTGAATCTACACAATAAAACCTAACAAATCCCCCAAAATGATAAGAGAAAGCCACTCATGCCTAGTGGTGATTTGAATAGATATGGCCCCCATGTGTTTGAATGCTTAGCCCATAGGAAGTGGCACTATTAAGAGGTGTGGCCTTGTTGGAGAAAGTGTGTCACTGTGGACATGGGTTTTAAGGTCTCAGAAGCTCAACCAAGTTCACTTCTTGTTACTTGTGAATCCAGATGTAGAATTCTCTGCTCCTGCTCCAGCACCATGTCTGCCTGCAAGCTTCCATGTTTCCAACCATGATGATAATGGACTGAACCTCTGAACTATAAGCCAGCCCCAATGAAATGTTTTCCTTTTTGAGAGTTGCCTTGGTCATGGTATCTTTTTGCAGCAATGAAACCCAAATCAAGATACCTAAATATCTTGAGATCAAACTGAAAAGACAAAATGTGAATTCTGTTGGCAGTGAGGAGAAGGTACAAGTTTCATCTTGTACACAGGGGTTTCAATGAGGTTAGCAGCAGAATCTGCATCATTAGCTGAGGTGTTCCTCGGGCAGTGGGATGGGACTCCGCACACTGGAGGAAGACTATCAACCAACAGTGGTGTGTCCAGCCAACTAAGCCTTCAATAAACTAACGTTCTTCAGGGTATGAACTAAAAGGATTCTATAAAGCCTGTTCCAGCAAGAAATAACAGAGCAAAGGAAAAAGTGTGGACAGTTATTACTTAGGAATGTAGTCACAATGCCTCCACAATACACCAAGCCTAAAAACCTAAAGAAAATTATACATCGTAACCAAATGAGACTTATTCCAACAATGCAAGGAGAGTTTAACAGAGGCGATCAAACTGGATAAAGTGTAACAAAATGTCTGAGAAGGTATCACAGAAAGAAGACTGTAGGGAGACATCGGGATTCAAGGCATCTGGATGCCACGAATGATGTGTGTGTGTGTGTGTGTGTGTGTGTGTGTGTATGTGTGTGTGTGTGTATGTGTGTGTGTGTATGTGTGTGTATGTATGTGTGTGTATGTGTGTGTATGTGTGTGTGTATGTATGTGTGTGTGTATATGTGTGTGTGTATGTGTGTGTGTATGTGTGTGTATGTGTGTGTGTGTATGTATGTGTGTGTGTTGGAACATAATTAAATGTTAAGGAAGTGTGAAAAAAAGCTTATTAACTGCGGTAAGTGCATATAAATGCTAGTGTTAAAGGCAACATCAAAGAAACTGGGTGTTGGCATGAGGGAGTGCTGCCCTCTCTGTGGCTTTTCTGTGAGATGCACTGATTCTAAAATGCAGAATTTACTTTTATAGGAGGCCATGGATCTATCATGCAAAGGCTTCTTGGGAGTTACAGGGTCATGGGAGGTAGAGAGAGGGCCTTCCAGCTCTGGGTTCCATGTCTGAGGGCAGATCACAATGCCAGCATGAGAGTCAGCTTGCAGTGTTGCCACCAGGGTATAATGACAAGTGTCATGCCTGTCAGGCCAGGAACAATCTCTGAGTCCAGTTCTCTGATGACAGCCTGGGACTGTGCTCAATGCCTGTTTCTAACCACGTAAAGCACTTGCTCTCTCAGACTGCAGCCTTTCACACACCACGCTCTGACTGCACAGACTAAGCTGTGGGCTCCGCAGCACACACCGAGGATTTAAAACGGCAAACTACGCCTTGCAAATGATCTCATTTTAACGGGTTCCACGGCAGCATGAGCAAAGAAGGGAAAACCTACCTTCTGTTCACTCTGCTCTTTTGTCCTTTAAACTAAAACCCACCTGCCTCCTTATTTTTAGTTAAGGAGGGCTATTTTGAGAGGAAGTGTTTAATTCAGATTTTGAGAGATACGGCCCTGAGCTTTGGGGCTGCAAAGATCCGTGGGACAAAAAAAGAAAACTGAGACAAGTGTGATTATTTTATTTTTTCTGAAAAAATTAGGTCCTGACTGTAGGTCACCTGACTTAGCCTTTCCTGCACTCCCCCATCACACCTAACTGCATCTCAAAAAATAATTATCAGAGCTCTCAGCTTTGGAAGAAGGCAGAGGTCTTGTGAAAATGATAGTGCGCCACATCATTAACATTACTGTAAATGACAGGCAGCTAAACTTATACCCAGGGCAATATTATATATTAATAAGTGAATTAATAAGCCAGCGATCAAGAAATCATATGCCCAGTGGACAAGCTGGGTAGTGTCTGTCTTCATGACTGTTTGGCCCGCACAAGCAACACATACATCTTCAGTGAGGCCATGTGAGTACTAGCCTTACAGTCAATTCTCCAGCCAGACTAAAATGTTGTCCTTGCTAAGTGTAGCCTTCGCCACTAGAGGGCACTAGTTCATAAAATGCTCTGGGCCTAAAAGGGTGCTGGGAGACTAAAAAGGGAATTTTGGAAGCAGGTAAGATTCAGCCAAAATGATATTCTGTGATTTGTCCTTAAATGAAAAACACTGAGCCTAAAACTCCATCTTCCACATGGACACTCACCGACACATCAGGAGGGAGTCACATCTCCTGGGTCAGGAGTTAAGAGGCAGGAATCAAACCCAAGTCCTCTAGTAGAGCAGCTATGTGCTTAACCATTGAGACATTTCTCTGTCCCCTCCCAGTGTGAACCTCAATAAGGACAATGTATCTATCCCACCTGTAACTATCTGTAGAGAAGAACTGAGGTATAAAGTTTAAGAAGCAGTGGGGGCAAACTTCTGAATACCAAACCAGGAGACCAGATTCTATGTTGTAATCTTTAGAACAGAATCCCAGGAAGATGAAAACTTTTAAATGTGTTCTTTGCCTGTACCAGAAGCTGAACTCCCCACCCCCAGATGCATATTCTTTTCATTTCAAAGTAATACTGTTTTGTGTGTTTCTGTGCAGCTATGGTACATGTGCAGTCATATATGTAACATGAGCATAGAGATATGCATGTTTGCGTGTCCACAAACACATTGTAGAGGTCAAAGGTCACTGAAAAGTGTCCTTTGCTCCCTTGGTGTTGATCCTGGAGCTCACTAGTTTGGCCAGGCTGGCCAGACCTTCCCTGCCGACAGGATCGGCTTTTCTGTGGGTGTCAGGGTTCCGAACTCAGATGCTTGTGTGTGCAGCAGTTTCTTAGCCACTCAGCCCTTCAAAGCCACACTAAGGACAACTTGTGCCAATTTTTCGGAGCACTTTTTCGAGTGGTAAGAAGTGGGTCCTTCAGACTCATTGGAGGAGTGTGTGGATAGTGTGAAGGGCCAGGTCTGAGCGGGCTCTCTGCCTCTCCGCATTGAGAAGCTTACAGTGGAATGGAGAATCCTGTTCCTAGACGGGCATACAGGAGCTTGAATTTTCTGCTGGCTCTGTGCTCACACATACAACTTCCTCAGCCTTCAGGGAACTGTATTGCTAAAGTTGTCTCCAGGGAAAGTTGTTACAAACCACAGGACCCCTCACCACACGCCAGTTCTCATTAAGCAAACTCCCCGGGGATCCAGAGCCCCCTTTGGATCAAGTTAATCACATTAAGTGAATCTTTATAACTTTCGTGTTCATTGCTTTTTCATCTTCCTCTTCAAAAATTAATTTATTCCTTTTAGGCAGGAGACTTTCTAGCTCAGAGTCTGAGAAAAGGGATTATAGTGAATGCTTTTTAGGGATCCATTTACCTTTGTATTTCTGCTGGAATAAAATAAGTTCGCTGATGCTTATTCCACCGGGGAAGGGGGAGAAAATCCTTAGCATATCATGGGTAGCTCATTAAAATTTAAGACATATACTTGAGAGAATCTTGTCTGAAAACCTGAGACAATGTCTTGTAAAATATCTATTATGAGCATGTGTTTTGGTCTGGGCTTTCTGTGGTCAGCCTAAAGAGAGGGGGTATGTCCTCTTGCAGGAGGAAGACTTCAATGCTCATTAGCCAAGCCTGCAGGCATAGCTCCAGTGAAACCCTGATCTTCCAACTCCCTTCTGTTTATGTGTATGTCTTGGATTCCTACCTTGAAGCCCTGCCTCAGACATTTCATTGGCCCGGGGATAGCCTCGGAGAACCACTAGGGAACAACAGTCTGTGGCAACATGTCCTTTTTTAGTTTGTCTTTGCTGCTTTTTTTTTCTCGACAGTGACCAAATACTTAGAAAGAAGCATCTTAAGTGAGAAAGGGTTTATTTGGCTCACAGTTCGAAGAGTTACAACCCACCCTGGCGGGGAAAGGCAGAAGCCAAGAGCATAAGGCAGCTGGTCATATTGGATCTACAGTCAAGAAACAGCGTGGGCAGGAAGTGGAACTGAGCTATCAACCCCCAAGGCTAGCTCCCAGCGACTCACTTCTATCAGCAAAACTTCATCACTTTCAAAAAACAGCTCGAGACAAAATGTCCAAGCACAAGAGCCAGTAGGAAAGTTTCACATTCAAACCGCAACATGGCTCTTACCAACTGTCTACCCTCATTGCCCAAAGAAAGCAGCACGCAAGTTGGGCCATTCAGAGACCACCAGAGTCCCAGTGCCCAGAGGAGCATCCTATACAAAAACTCCAATATCTGATGCCCTCTCACACCGAAGTCTTGTTTCTGCTAATCTCTCTGAATGTTCTAGCCTTAAGCCAAACCAATGTGGTGATCAGTATCTGATCACGTGCTTCTGCCTTCTTTATGCCTCAAGTTCTTTCCTCCTACTTAAGCCAGCAGCCATTTTCCCTTGGCAAAGTCCTAGCTGTGTTCAACCACCACTTTGATGTGAATGTCAACCCCGTGGGATTCCTTAGCCTCCCAGGTGCACAAGCTGCCCTTTCTTTGAACTCTCACTCTACCATCTGGTGATACATGCACACACGGTTTACCGTGTTAACTTCATAAAAGAACTTCTCCCCAGGCTGCAGGGCCCAGGGAAGGGCTATGTCTGCCATTTATTACCGTTATTCTTAGTGCTGATGAGGCAAGCATGAGCATGCATGGTATTGTCTGGCTGGGAGGAGGCGGGATAAAGGGAGAACACTGAACTTAAACTGTAGCTCCCTCTTCCCATAGGAGTCCCTGTAAACGAGGCATACAACCTGCAGGATCAATCTTCTAGGGACAATTGTAAAAAGATGTAATAAGAGAATCTCTCTTTCAGATGTGAAGATCCAGGGTGCCGGGTTGTCTGTGTGATATGTCACTACATAAGCTAGTTGCTAATACTGAACTGAAGGTTATAAATGATATGTGAAGGAACACTCATATCAAACATATGGCTCTGGCAGGCCTTGCCCTTCTTCCACATCCCCTCTGTCTTGGTAGAAAAACAAACAAACAAACAACATTAGGTTACATTTCCTAAAGAATAGACCAAGGTCTATTTCCTTATTTGGCCACTTCCTCTTCTTAAAACTAACAACCTAGTTCTGTCTATCAAAGTATTGAAGTCCAGCAATCAGAACACCCCTTTGGATCATCTAATTGATGTGCCCAATTAAAATTAAACATCTCGTCTCAACATGGGATTTCCTCTTTTACCTTGATAAACCTGTTTTTTCCCTATGGCCCAGAGCTGTTGGTCTCCTTTCTTTCCATAGGCAGTTACCCCCTCCCTCCTTTTATCCCCTCTCCCTGTTCCCTTCTCCTTCTCTCTCGTTTTCTATCTCTTTGTTCCTTATTCCTGCCCTCTGTTCTTCTGGGGCAAATAAATCTCCTTCCTGTTGAGAATTTAGTCTTGGGTCCAGAGCTGATGCTATTCCTTACAGTAAGCCTTTTATTGATGTCACATGATCTAGTCATTTGTGCGGATAACTGGGGAAGCCTTTGGGACAGCACTCGTGGCTTCTCAGTTTACCTCACCTCCTAGGACTCTGGAAGTGCCACACTGGAAGGAATCCAACCCCCAAAGCAGAATATGCCACAAAGAACAGGAGAAAAAAAAAACCCTGCTCACAACTGTACACAGGGCTTAAAGATCACATCCTGTTCTACGTGTGAGTCTAAAGACAGAATTTATTCTCTGCTTATATGTTCTTTAAAAAATAATTTACAGTGTGGGGCTGCAGAGGTGACTCAGCAGTTCAGTGGTTAAGAGTCTTCTTCTAGAGGATCTAGGTTCACTTCTCAGCACCCCCAGCAGCTGGCTCACAGCTGACTGTAAACCCAGTTCCAGGGAAACCAATATGCTCTTTGGGCCTCCATATGCCAAACACATGTGTTGCACAGGAAAACATTCAAGTAGTCGTACATACACATAAAAATCAAATATAAAAATCCATTGCAATACATTTTATAGCTCAAGAGATCCATGCAACCTGAACAAACAGAACTCATTGGATTATTATTATTATTATTATTATTATTATTATTATTATTACTATTATTATTATTATTTTAAAGAAGAGAAGACTAAGTTGGGAGGAGTGGGAAGATGGGACTAGACCTGGGAAGGGCTAGTGAAAGGAGTGCATGTGATATGGTCAAAATACATTATGTGCATATATGAAACTGGTTAAGCATTACTAAAGATATTGTGCTGAAGAAAGAAATCCAAAAGCAAGCAACTTGACATAAATGAGCAACTTTTGGGAACTTACAGAGCACATATGCTTCTGAGGTAATTACAGTTTACACTGAAGATAGGGCCAATGAGTCTTGGTTGGGAAGATGGGTACAAACTCCCAGGGTGTAACTGGCTGGGTTTCTCTTTAGAGCGGAGTGGGTCTCAATTCTTAAGTGTGACTTTACAACTGATCTTCAGAAAATGTCATTAGATGCATAGCAAAATGCTAAAAAAATAAGAGCTTCACCTGAACAAAGGATCCATGCCATGTGGTGGTGTGGGGTCCACATTGTTATTTTGGAGCAGATACACTTGAAGTCTTGTCTTATTACAAAGTCAGCCATGAACATTGAGAAGCTCAGAGACATTTTGAAATTACAGTTTGCTCATGTGAGGAACAGAGAGGCCACCAGACAGATAGGATGAGCTAATATGAGGCCCCAGAGAGCAAGAACAGTTAGGAGAGAAGTGGAGAGCCTCCTTTGGTTATCCTAAAACTCCCAGGTCTTTAAATCCCCCAAAACTCCTATGAAATCAGCATATACTCAGGTGCATGTAATCCACCTGCCTCATTCTCCTCTTCCTTTTTCTCTTCTCTTCATTGCCTTCCAAATTTATCCTTTTATCTACCCTTTCTTTTTAAAAACCTATGTTCTTCATGTTGTAGTTGTGGAATTTTTATCTGTGCTGGTTTAATCTTATTGTCAACTTGACGTAACCCAGAGTCATCTGGGAAGAGGGAACAATAATTGAGGAATTGCCCAGATCAGATTATTCTGTAGTCATGTCTGTGAAGGATTGTCTTGATTAATGATTGTGGAAGCTCTGTCCACTATAGGTGGCACCATCCCTAGGCTGTAAAAGAGCATGAGCCAGAGAGTGAATCAAGAAATGCTACTTTTCCATAGTTCCTGCCTTGAGTTCCTGCCATGACATCTCTCAACTATACAATATGACCTGGGAATGTTAGATGAAGTAAACCCTCTCCACCTCTAAGTTGCCTTTCATCATAGTGTTTCATCTCAGCAACAGAAAAGAAACTAAGACCCAATACTAACTCACATTTGCATTTATTTGGCAAATGATTTCTAGAAAAATTCAAATGCACCTGTTTATTTATGTCACTAATTGGGCACTGCATGCCATGCTTCAGAGACAGTCCTGGCATGACCAGGCAAATGAAAACAAACCAGGGAATTTGAAACATAAACAATTTACATGTCTTGTGTGGTGCCTTCAAGGTTCTGAGCATGTCTTGTATGTGTTTGCCATCCAAAAATGATTCAACAAACCAGAGTCCCATGTCTTACACCAACCTAGTAGAGCCTGAATATTTATAAAGCAAACAAAAGGTTTTCCAAGCATATGGTTGTGGCTGCTTATGTTGCTTTAAGTAACTAGACCAATGGAGAGCCCAGTCTTCCTTGTACCATGATGGTGTCCTTGAAAACAAGTTAAAAATGCAAGGGGGAGAGGGTATAGAGACTGAAGTAGCCCTCTCTTGTGCTCGGAGAGTATTCCCAGAGGAGGGAGGAAGACATCAATTCACCCACAAAACCTTCAACCCAAATTTGTCTTGCCTACAAGATATTCAGATATAAAGATGTAACAGAGACTGAGGGAACAGTCAGCAGACAGACCTGACTTGAGACCCATCCCATGTGAGAGAGCCAACTCCTGACATTATTAATGATGCTCTGCTATGCTTGCTGACAGGAACCTAGCATAACTGTCTCCTGAGAGGTTTCATCCAGTAGCTGACAGAAGCATCTGCAGAGACCCACAGCCAAACATCAGGCAGAGCCTGGGAGACTAGTGAAAGAGTGGGGGATAGAAATAAGTAAGTCAAAGGGGTCAAATACACTACAAGAAGACTCACAGAGTCAACTAACCTGGAACCATGGAGGCTCACAGAGCCTGGGCCACCTACCAGAGAGCATGCAAGAACTGGACTTAGATTCCATCCACATCTGTAGTAAATGTATATAGCTTGATCTTCATGTGGGTCCCCTAACAAGTAGAATGGGGGCTGTCTCATTCTGTTCCCTGCAAATAGATCCATTTCCTTCTACCTGGACTGCCTGGTTGGACCTCAGTGGGAGAGAATGTTCCTAAACCTGATGAGTCTAGGAGTCCCAGTGAGGGGTGGTACCCAAGGGGGGGCTCCCCTTTTCTGAGGAAAGGGGTACATGAGGAAGGGATTTGTAAGGGTGGGACTGGGAAGAGAGGGAGATGGGCTGTAAATAATAAAAGAAAAGAAAGAAGGTTACTAACCCAGGGAAAGGCAGTAAGAGATACACTAGTGAAACAGTTTTAACAAACACACAAGAAGAAGAGTTTGCTGCTTCTGAGTGTCTTTCTTCTGCATTCCCCCGTGCCTGGAAGAAGAGTAAATTGCCACATGCAATGGAGCTAGTTTAAATTTGAGCCATCCCATTCACATTAGGTCTCCATCCTTGTGCCACCCTGTCATTCTGTTTTTCGGGTGTGTACGTGGGGTGGGTGAAGGACACACGGAATTGCTGTTGTTATGTTCCTCTTTATGCAGTTGTGATCCCATGGAGTCAGGAGGTGAAGACGAAGAGGATTCAGTCAAGGGGAAAGCAGACTCTCCTGAGAGCCAAAGTGAAATCAAAACTTCTAGTGTTTACTACCTTGTGTTTCCTCTTGGGCACTGTCTTGGGATCTGGGTAATTAGAAAGAAAAGCTTTTAATAGCTTAAAGACAGGCTCCAGGGGGTGATAATGTGGTCATTGTTCCTAAAGCTCACTGGCCAGTGAAACAAAAGGCTTTAATTTTATTTTCAATCTATTTTTTTAAAAATCCTTACTTATTTTGAGATCTTAACCCAGCATAAAGTTTTTTTAAAAGACTTCTATTTTTATTTATGTGATGGGAATGTGTATATGTTCATTTGTGCATAAGCCATGTGTGTGTGGGTGTCCACAGAGATCAGAAGAGATCATCAGATTTCCTGGAGCTGAAGTCGCAGGTGGTTGTGAATTACCCACATCAGCTACTGGAAACTGAACTCAGACCCTTTGGAAGAGTGGAGGATGAATATTTATGAAGCAAAAAAAAAAAAAAAAGTGTTCCTAAAAAAAAACGTGTTCCTAGGGCATGGTTTTAGCTGCTTAAATTGTTTGATGTAGTTAGAACAATTGAGCGCTCTGTCTCCCTGGCACCAAGATGGAGTTCCTGAAAACAGCAAGCACTTTATCCATGGACCCAGCTTTTCAGGCCCTGTTTGTGTTTTAAATTACACTCTTTGGTTTAAGGATAAACTTTTCTTTTTGTATTTAATAAAAAGTTGTTTCAATGTGTGAAGTCATTGAGAAGAAATCTGGGGAAAATGTATCCCCTAAAATACGTCATCCTGTTCTATTGTGAGTTACACTCTGTGCTCAGGCTAAGGGTTTATTTTGGGGATGAGGAGTGCTGACCACCCTCTCTGCAGTAAGTGATAGGTTTCTTTCACAGATACGCTATAGGGATTTATAGTGCAGCCAGGCTCCCCCCCCCCCCAGGCACGTTAAACTCAATCTTCAATAAATGACGTTAAGGGCTAAGGATGAAATCCTGACCTCTAGCTATCAGTTATTTATACTGTATGTCCAGTGGGGGGAGTCCAGGCAGCAAAGGGTGGGAAGGGGTGGGACCAGTGTAGAATTCCCCTTAGCTCCTAGCTGTAGTCTGTTGACAGTTGGTAGCTGTTAGAGAAAGGGAGTCAGTTTTATTTAAAGGTGTGGTCCATGGTAGGTCAATCATCTTCCAGTGAGTAGCTCCATTTCATGCATGCATGGGCAACACAAGATGGAGAGTACAAGGGTAAGAGATGACATAAAATTGGTGGGGGCGTAGGGTGAATAGAACCAAAAGAAATCACGTGCATACGCGGAATCTCAAAGAATTAGTCAAATAGTATATTTAAAAGGATTTTTTATGTTAAAACTTACCAGCCCCCAAGTTAGCTTATATGTGCAGAAAACATACCCAGAGTATTAGATTAAAAACAAAGCCAGGTCTGAGGGGCGGCTGAGCTCCTAAGAGCACCCATAGCTCTTGCAGAGTACTGAGTTTGGTTCCCAGCAACCGTTGACAGCTAATAACTGTCTGTAACTCTAGTCCCAAGGGATCTGACATCTGGTTCTGGCCTCTACACACACTGCACATATGTTACATGGACATATACAAATAAAAATATTGAGAGAAACCAAAGCCAAACTCAGCCACATCTTCCAGTTAATCATCTAGTTGTTATTATTGATATAAAATATTATCATAAATATTCTGTTCATTTTATCTATTCATCCTTAGGGGTTGGTCTTTCCACATCCCAACTAGAACAAATGGTAGGTTATATTCTCAGGGGTATTTAGGAAGAGATCAGATATAACATAAACAAAGCAGCATAAATCAGTCAAGAGCATGGGTTGGAAGGAGCAGGGGTCACATTCCACTTGGGTGCCCAGGGTCTCAGGAGGCTGTGAGAGGCTGCGAGAGGCTGTTGGCAGATGCGCCTCTCACCTTCAGCCCTTCAACTGTGACTTTTGGAATGCCAAGCTTGGAGCAGACCAGCAGGCAAGCAGAGCACTGTGCACAGAGTGGTACATGGCTGATGAGAGTGGGAAGAGAGAACCCCAGCGTCACTGTCCTTCACAGACAGCTCCTGATTCTCCAGTGCCTGTCAAAATACAGCCCATCCTGCCCCATAGAACCTGATCTTTATTTAATAAGGAACTAGATGCTGAGCTCTGGCCAGCACCTCGATGCTTCCAGAGACCTTTAGAGAGATGTGCAAAAGAGTGTCATCTTGCCAGATTTTCATCACTTTGAAAGGCAGCAAATGGGCAGGAAGGCGTGGGACCCACGTAGAATTCTTGATTTAGCTCCTAAGTGGGGTACTGTTGACAGTTGATAGTAGCTAGTGAAAGAGAGTCAATTTTTTTAAAAGGTTCCCTGGCAGGTGAATCATGCTCTGGTGGAGGGCTTCATACCCATGTGTACATGAGCAGCACGCACTAGAAAACATGGAATGGCGAGAGGACATGGTATTGGGAGGGGCTGAGGGTTGAACTTGATGTTCCTCCCCTCTTCCTGTTCTCATCAGCCTTGTCTGGTAACAGAGGTTTCAGTCCACAGCTTTTAAGCCCCTGATGTTTGCTGCAGGATGGGACAGCAGTGTGCCAGTGTTCAAATGCATAGCTGAGAACATGAAAAGACAGAAAGAGTAAGGGGCAGAGGTCTCACTATCTCCCTCAACAGCATAACCCTTCCCTTAATGTCTCACTTCTTCTAAGATTTAGTTTATGCTTTTATTTATGCGCATGCATATATGAGGGGAAGGGTATATGTGTGTGAACGAGGGTGTGTGTGGAGGTCAGAAGAGGACATCAGATCCTCTCAAGATGAAGTTATAGGCAGTTGTGAGCTTCCCAATATGGGTGCTAGAAACATAACTCTGGTCCTTTAAAGGAGAGGCAAGTATTGAGCCATCCCTTCAGCCCCAAGTCTTACTTCTGAAAGATCCCACAAGCTTCCAATAGTACCTAACCCTTAACACATGGACCTCTGGGGACGTAAGTCCAACCTATGACAGATCTATCGTGCAAATCAGTAGCTGATGAAAACCATGCCTAATAATTTGAGCTGAGAGAAGCTAAGAAAAGTAACCGACTTTCTGATTCTTCACCTTGCAAAGACTAAAGGTCACAAAGATATATCTTGATGGGACCTGAATATCCAGCCATTGTATCTACCCCCTTTCAGACATAGTTCAGCTTGAGCTTCAACTCAACTGCCTCCTTTGTCACCTCTCAAGTGGTAAGTGCAAGAGTGCACTACATGTAGCTCAGTAGAGAAAGGATGAGCAATACACTGATCAGGGCATGGCAGTGTCATAGCTATGCACTCTGAAACACGGCTAGCTGAAGCAAGGCAATAGGACTGGATGTATGTACATCTGCTGTTCCCTATGTGCAAAGAATTTCTTAGTGTTAAGCATCAGGAGGGCTAAAGAAGATGGTTAGTCCCCAGTGAACTAGAAACATAGCTGACCTTAAGGACTTTTTCATAGAGATTCTGCTGGCTAGTTTTTGTTTTTTAAAGATTTATTTATTTATTATTATATATAAGTACATGCTAGCTGTCTTCAGACACACCAGAAGAGGCCATCCAATCTCATTACAGATGGAATGAGCCACCATGTGGTTGCTGGGAAATGAACTCAGGACCTCTGGAAGAGCAGTCAGTGCTCTTAACCACAGAGCAATCCCTCCAACCCTCTGCTGGTTAGTTTTAACTGTCAACTTGAGCCAATCTAGAAACATCTGAGCAAGGAGTCTTAATACGAGAGTGTCATGAGTTGGCATGTCTATGGTGCATTATCCTGATTACGTTAGTTGAAGTGGGAAGACCTGCCAACCATGGGTGGTACCATTCCCTAGGCAGTGGGAAAGGTGAGATGAACAGCAACATGTACAAGTGTATTGTTCTTTGCTTCAGACTGTGGATATGCTATAACCATTTCTCCCAATTGTTGCCATTGTGACATACCTGCAACAATGGGCTCTTTTGTCCCCTGGGTTATTTTTGTTGGGGTATTTTACTATCAGGAAACAGGGTAAAGTAGATGCAGCTTCTTACTTGCTGACTCAGTCAGTCAATCAACTAATACTTATTAAGACTTTATTACAGGCCAGAATGTCTAGCCTATGAGTGAAAGATAATTACCATAATGTAGGCAAGGCTCTGGAGAAGCTAACTATGAAGGTAAGAGATGGAAATAGCCACCTGACCATAATAGGTGCAGGTAAAAGACCTGTAGTCCCTAAGGGCTTCTGCTCAATTACAGAGAGAATTAAGAAGAAGAATTAATTAGGAAGATGATCCATATTTGGGAAGATGTCAATGATAATTAACTAGGTTCCTGCAGGTTGCCGTAGTTAAGGAGTATGTGAGATAATTTAATTGAGGCAATAAATGCTAGCAGTGAGGGTCACCGTGTGACGGATAATGGGGCTTTCTCTTGTGTCTTCTGAGAATCATTGTAGAAAAGGAACCAATGTATGTCTCACTCTTGGCCCAAATGGCTACAGGATACTGAGAATCATCTGAGTTTAATTTGGGTGAAATTGAAAGTCTAAGGGATGCTGGAGTGGAACATGTTTTTGTTGTTATTAGGTTAGCCACATTGTCATGGGGAATGCCACCTGTCTCAAGCACAATGACTCCATGAAAAAGAACCAATATCCCCACCTTTAGGCCCATTTGCTCATTCACTCCAGTAAGGAGGAGAATGAGAGGCTGTGGGAAATACTGAGGTCCTTAGAGTCTCCATGTTATTGAAACAAATGGTTAATGTCCTGTAGAAAATCAGTCTTCATGCTGAGAAGGAAAACAGAACAGAAATGTCATCTGGGATCTTTCTCAAGAAAAAATGTATGAGCATATACATATACAGGCCATATACAACCCACAAACATATTTCCCTAGATCAAAAGCCCTTTGTAATTCAAAAAAGAGATCCATCAACCAGTACGTATGAGTTATCGCAGAGAAGTACTCAAATTTCCCAGGAAAGTACACTCATCAGAAATAGTCAGAGTGCATCCCTCTTTGGTGACAAACTATTGGCCCACATTAGTTTCTGGGGTTGGAAGTGCTAGTGTCATGAACTAAACAGTGCCAGCAACAGGGTCCATGGGGCATCATGCCAATGTTAGGGTGTGGCAGCAGACTTTGAGCATGTCAGGAAGCCAACAGGGGTGACGTTCAAGAGTTCCTCTGGTCACTCCCTTATTTAGATATCCCAGTGGGTATCACAGAAGGGACAACACAGGTCTGGCCTTTGCAACTGACTCTAAACTGGAAAGTATAAAGAAAACTGAGTTGAGGTCAAGCCATGAGGACAGAATGGAAATTTATAAAGACATTTTCAGGCAGAGAGAGAAGTGAAAGCAGGAAGCTGTGGGAGAGGTGGAATGGTGGCCCACAAAGTCTGAAACAAAACAAAGGGACTTTTTTTTTTAATGACAACTTCTTATTTTGTAGCTCAGGCTGGCCTCAAACTGGTGGCAACTCTGACACCCCATCTTCTTGAGTGATGGGACTGTAGTTATGGTCTCTCTCTCTCTCTCTCTCTCTCTCTCTCTCTCTCTCTCTCTCTCTCTCTCTCTCTCTCTCACACACACACACACACACACACACACACACACATACACTCTATTTAACTTCTGTGATTCATATATTTCTAGCTTCTAAAGATAAAAGTTCCTGAATTTAGTAAATACTGAAATAGAGTCAGAGAGATATGTAATGTAGCAACTGTGCTATTTGCATTGCCACCAACACTAAATATTGGTGGCTTCTGTGTTTTTCCTGTGGGAAGCATGAAGAAACCGACCGGAAGCTATTGAGGAGGGTGAGCAGACTGACAGGTTTTCTTGGGTACCAAGACTACATGGGGATAACAGTGGGATAGGCAGATACTGAGGGAGAATAGGTGTATCAGGTGTGACTGCATCTGACACCAGGAGAATAATTGGCCTGCTGAGGCTGGGACATCAAGGATCTACATTCTAGAGGAAAGGTCACGAAGATGGTAACAGAAGAGAAAGACAGTCAACTTTGTCTACATAAAAAGGTGCTGCCAGGACCAGGTCTTATACCTGAAGATGTGCTTCAATGTTTACTTTATGACTTCAGATAATCCCTCTTATCATGTCCATCTGGTCACTGGGGAGTGAGATACTTAATACTGATCACCACCTTGGCTGGACCTGGAAGGGTACAAGCCTCTGTATGTCTGTGAGAGGTTGTCTAGATTAGGTTAATTTGGGTGGGAAGACCTGCTTTAACTGGGGATGGTCTCTTATCCTGGGAAGAATAAAAAGAGAAATGGAGCTGGGTACCAGTGTGCTGGGTAGTTTGTATTAACTGTACAGAAGCTGCGGTCATCTGGGTCATCAATGAGAAAATGCCTCCATTAGATCGGCCTGCAGGCAAGTATGTGATGTTGGAGGTGATGAACTTGGGCAGGTGGTCCTTAGTTAAATAAAGAAGCAAGCTCACCAAGCCTGAGAAGCAAGGTCCCATTCCTCCATGATCCTGTCTCTGGGACCCTGCTTGAGTTCCTGCCCTCACTCCCTCACTGATAGATTGTGATGTGGAGGTGGAAGGGAAATAAAAACCCTTTTATCCCAAGTTGTTTTTGGCCTTGATATTTTATAGAGGAATAGAAACCTATGATGATCTGAGTTCACTTCTCTCTGCTTTCTTACTGCAGATGCTGAATGATCCTTTGACTCATTATCCTGACCCAGAACCTTCCCTGTTGTGATTGGCTGTCCCTTGAACGATGAATCCAAACCCTTCCTTCCTTGCGTTGCCTTGGTCAGGAATTTTGGAACTAACAGAGACAGGGAGAAATGGGTTTGCTGCTTTGGCCCTGTCCTTCCCCTGCACTCTTTGTGCAGTCATTGTGCTGGTGGGTAAGGTTGTTGCAGCCAGGGATACCGAGGGTCGACCTTCACTCTTTCCAACGTTCCTGGCTCTGATTGAAAATTGTAGTCTCCCAGAGCAGCGAAGAAACAGGAACCATTTTAAGAGTGAATTCCCCTCTTACTGAACCCCTCAAGCTTTATTTTTAAAAAACCCATCTGATTTTCAGAACAACATAGAGAGGCTAAAACTCATTTGGAAATCAAATTGCTTTGAGCCCTGAGCACCAAGGCCAATTTTATCTCCTCAAACATATACTTTCCCAGTACCAACCAGCCAGCTGCTACTTTCCTTCATTCAAAGGAGGCAATTTTCTCCAATTTTCCAGTCTCTCTCGTTCTGTGTCCCGAGACACAGAGGGCTCTCTGCCGACAAGTGGCAGGACTCAAGAAAATGAGGGTCACCAGAAAAAAGTCTACATTGGGCAGAGTCATCGTCTACACATAGGCAGTCAGGGGCCAGCCTGGGCTGCACAAAACCTTGTCTTGAACAGATAAAGAATTAAAAGATGACCAGGTAGGTGGTGAACTCCATGTAAAGACCCACTACCTTCATTTTAGAATTAACATTTATCCGACCCAGGCTTAGAAAGGGATGGTTTATCTAACTGACAGCATGTAGGGATGGTATGGAAAACTTACATAGGTGAGTTTTCCATCAGCCCACATTAGGGAGCTATGGGTATGGCATAGGATTAGGAACTCAGATTTAGAAATATATGTTAAGATTAAATTTGTAAGGCACATGGGAAATCTGGAGAGGGCTCTGCATTTAGGAGAAGTCAGAACACCAAGAATGCGCAAATGGTAGAAGGCAGGACCAAAACAGGGTCTGGGCCATGATTATGAGGAGCATTAGACAGAGAGAGCACCAGAAAGACGCCTGAGGTACAGGAAGCTACCTACAGGTCAGGGGGCTACACAGAGGATAGCATGGCTGGGCCATAACCAGCATGAAGGATGGCCCACGGAAGTCCTTCTCTAGGGGCCAATCACTCCTGAATGCACTGTTGTCAGGGAGATGAAAGATCTAAGAAATGATCCTGAGGGATGACACTGACATTCACTAGTCAGGTGCTCCTCTGTAACCTTGACAAGAGGAGTGTCAGGAGCCTGAAGTAGGTGCCAGAGTCAGCTCCAAGGCTAGGGAGGCAAAGTGTGAATGATCCCATAGTAGACAGATGCCCCATGCTACATGGGACAGGTGGAACCCACTGAACTAGCTGAAGGGCATGGTGTAGGGGTGCTGAATGGGGCAGAAATGAGGATAGATTTATTCCCAGATGATCATATTCTCATGCACAAAAATGGGGGAGAAAGAAGAGGTTCTCTACAATTATTCTTCAAGATAGTGAAAGTTCACCTGTGGGGGGCTTTTTGTTTGTTTGTTTGTTTGTTTGTTTTGTGTTTTGTTTTACTTTTTTGTGCCTTCAAGAAGGGAAGTGAGTCACTGGTGGTGTGAAGTGGGGGTAAGCACAGGCAGGGTGATGAGGTGAATGTTGTGACCTCTCATTATTTTAGCTGAAGAGGATAATGAATGAGAAACAGAGGGGTGAGGAGAGAGGGGAGCGTACAACTGAGGTAGTTCAGTCTGAAGAGGAGCAGTGAACACACGTCCTGTCACAGAACCCTAGAATAGCAAAGAAAATGTCCTTGTGGTGGTTTGAATACGAATAGCCTCCCAAGGCTCATAGACTTGAATGCTTAGTCATTGGAGAGTGGCACCACTTGAAAAGGATTAGGGAGTGTGGCTTTTTTGAAGGAAGTGTGTTATTAGGGGTTGACTTTGAGTTTTTAAAATCCCCTTCTAGATCAGTCTCTCTCCTTCCTTATCCCTCCCTCTCTGCCTGTGAATCAGGATGCACCTCTCAGCTACTTCTCTAGCACCATGCCTACTCAAATGCCACCATGTTTCCCATCATGATGAAAATGGACTAAGCCTATGAAATGGTAAACCAGCCCACAGTTAAACGTTTTCTTTTATGAGAGTTGTTTTCATCATGGTGTCTCTTCACAGCACCCAAAGGTTAAGAGAGCAGTACACCTACTGTGGCAAATGTGAGAAGTTGCTCAATAGAGCACACATGTGAAGGGACCACCTGCTACTAGCCTTTCTCCCACATGCATGTAAGATGGACACCTTCCAGGAGTCAATGGGCTTTGTCAGCTCTGTTAGTTTTTGTTTTTCCTCTGTTGTAACAAACATACACAGGAATTCTAAAAGAGCTTCAGGATTCTAGAAGATTTAAAGTTGTCAAAGAAGGTAGTCTTAGGAAACAAAAAAGTAAATAAAATCACTATTTTAATGAACTCATAAATAAAACCATCACTCAGTTGGTACAATGATACACACACACACACACACTCATTGATACAATACAAAGAACACAAAACTGGGTGTCAGGTGGGGGGCTAGCGCTCTGTGCTGCAGACCAGCTCTGCCATCTGCTGTGTCAGGCTCTCAGGAAATGTTGCTTTCTGGAACTCTCTGTTATAAAAGGAAGGATTGGGCCTGGGCCGATGCACTGACTTACCCACCTGAGGGTCACTTTTGAGAGCAAGCCTTAAAGGGAAGACATTGCAAAGTGTGACCACAGATAGGCACAGCAGGAGAGATTCATCCTGCTGTGCCAGCCAGGGTCAGGGAGGAGGCTCATGGGATTTCAGATTTCCTTAGAGGACATTCATTATCCTGGGCATCAAGAGTCAAGAACAGACTACAATCTGCACACTGTTCTGTTTTGTTTTGTTGTTTAAAAAAAAGTCCCCCAAACTAGAAAATGAGGTGATATCCAGGTGAGAGTTGAGATGCACTTCTCAGCATCTATCTGCACAAACCCCTGTATTTGGAAGCGACCTTGATCACAGCTAAGTTCCCTGGTGAGTGAAAGTGAGCTGAAGGCAAAGAAGACCAGCACTGCAAAAGAAGGCAGGCTCAGCAGAGGCACCAGGGGCTCTGTTGCTTAGCAACCTGCTGAGAGAAGTAATGGTTCCTGGAGGAAGGCAACACATGGAGGATGATGGAGGATGGGCCCTCAGCAGACCCATTTCTCACAAAGCTGAGGCCCTGCTGATGCCTGTGAGGCAGCCTGCAAAGTAAGGAGTGGCTATCTTGTGTCACATGTTCTTATAATGGTGATGCTTTGACAATCACATCCAGAGCCTCCGAAGACTTTCACCCACACAGGGGTAATGGAGGGGAGGTGGGAGTGGGAGGACCTCCCAGGCACTCGAAGGACTATGGACTTACCACTTATCCACTTTGCCTCTGGGTCATGGATTTTGAAATCTTCACTGAAAAGATCTTCCACAGTCACCTTCTTCTTCTGAGACAGACTGGTATCTTCCGCTGGAGAAAGAAAAGACAGAGGGTTAAATAATTGCAGATGTGAGCCTGTGTCTCAAGGCTAGTACTGATGATCCAGAGAAAAGATGTGTTTGTCCAGATTTGAGCTCAGTGGTCCCAGGCAGACAAGCAGGCTGCTAGGTGTTTGGAGATACAGGAAACATCCCTTATATATTTAGTCTCCATTTGTGTTCCCCGTCCCTGGTATCTTTGAGTTAAGGGTTCATTCTTGTTCAGATCAATGGATACTCCCAAATATCTATATGCAGACTCCCAGGCTGGCACCCCCACATCTTGACTGAAAACTTGGAAAAAGCTTAGGTTGTCGTTGAACTAATATTCATCCTGAGAGGACATGCTTAGTTAATGGTTCCTCTCAAAAAGGTTTGAAAACCTGCCAGCTTTTATCCTATTTACAGAGATCAAAGTGCCCTGGATTTTGGCTCTCCCTCATAAGAGGCTATCTACATTAGAGCCACAAAAATCCATTTATCTGCTTCTGAAAGATGCTCAAAGTTCTCCAGGAGGCCCGAGTGAACACATGGGATACCCAAGGCTCAACTGTCCAAGCCATTTCTCTTGCTTCATGTGGATAAGAGATTGTACCTTAAGTAGAAGTACCAAATGCCTTGCCTACCTAAAATGCTTTCTTTCTTCCCTGTCCTCTTAACTAGAAAATGCCAAATTCACTGTATTTCTTTAAAGACTTGGATCTTCATTTCATCAGCTATGATGTGGGGTGAGCTCAGCTAATTAGCTGTGTGTGCATTCTGTATGAGGTGGCATTGATTCTTGCGAGGGTTTTGTTGGTTATTTTCAGGGGTGCAGAGGATTGAACCTAAGGCCTTATGCATGACAACCAAGCAATCTGCCCTAGGTGTTTGGTTGTTAAGTTTGTGTCTCTTGTTAATTTCTGGCTATTGAGCCATGTTGGGGCCATTATTGTGTTTACTCTCTGCATCTTCATGTGCCTGTCTGAATTTTATATTTCCAAATGTATAGTGTGTCTGACCAAAGCAAGGAACTCCGTGAGGACAGCATATGAAACAAGGAGTGATCTTGGAACAAAGCCTCCAACAAACGTTCTTAGTGTCTCAGCTCATAGATAATACTGATCATCTTGAGATCCTGTCCCCTGGCTTCTCTGACATAACGTATTACAGGCATCACAGAGAAGCAATGTGTCCCTGCCTGGACCACACAGATATGCTTACCAACTTTCTTTTTCCTGTTATACTAACAAGGGGCCCTGATTTAACTGGACCATTTTTGAAATGTATTAGAACTGTGGACAAGCTGGTTTCCTAAATTCTAAGTAGAATTACTATGAATAAAATTCTTGAAAATTGCAATGAGATACAGTCAAAGATGTCCTTATTGTGAGACATGATCAGTGATTGCATAAGGAGCAATAGAAGATCCAAACACAACACCTTAAAACAAGCCAAGCCTTCCCTCCCATGTCTTTGTCTGCCACTGAAGTATCAACAGAAAATGGCAGCTTAAAATTCGATGAGTTTTGGCCTCTGTGGACATCAAACATGTATGCAAAACATATACATGGACATTCATATTGTTACATAAAATAAAATATGTAAGTGTAAAAATCTCTTCTTTGTTTTAAATATTTTTAATAAACATATAAAAACATGTAGAGTGGCAGTTTGTGATACAAATACCATATTGTGAATGTATATGTATGTGATTGTATGACTGTGTGTGTGTGTGTGTGTGAGTGTGTGTGTGTGAGTGTGTGTGTGTGAGTGTGAATATATATGAGTGTATGAGTGTTATGTGAGTGTGTGAGCATGTCTGTGTGTATGTGTGAGTGAGTGTGTTTCATTCAGGCAGGGAACTGGACTTTGCCCATAAGTAGCCCTACCTTCTGTAGTTTCTCTCTGCTGTGTCCTTAGGCTCTAGTGTGGCTATCATGCAATCCACTGGTTTATAGTTTAATTCATTTCCTGTGACTTCTGAGGAGATGATGGACATGATCACCTGACTTTTATGTCCACAAGGCATGGGGAGCCAAAGTGCAGGAGGCTCATGGAGCCATGGGAACCAAAGTTAAGTAAGCAACCAGAACACAGCAGTAACAGTGTGACAATCTCAAGACAGCCAGGTTATTCCCATGGGCAGCAGGAATAATATGGAAGAAGGAATTCTGGGAAGGCTTCCCTAAGGAAGAAACAGTTTAGCCCAGATACAAGCAATAAAACAATATGCATGCTAGGAAGGGCTATATTCAAGAAATACCAGTGGACTTGGTGTTTTGAGGACATGGTTTATTAGCAAAGGAGACAGCATGTGCAGGAAACAGTTGAAGATGAAGGCAGTGGATTTTCTTGTTATACTTAGATATTCTATAAGAGGATGCTCCCTGGTGGATTCCTTCTCAAATCTGATGCAAGAGTCCACTGTATAGAAACTGAGGAAATTAAAAAAATTATCAGATCCCACTATAAAATCCTATACATAACAAAACTGCAAAATCTGGAGAAAATTGACCCTTTTCTAGACAGATACCAGATACCAAAGTTAAATCAGAACCAGATAAACCATCTAAACAGTCCCATAACCTCTAAAGAAATAAAATAGAAGCAAACATCAAAAGCCACCCAACCAAAAAAAAAAAAAAAAAAAAAAAAAAGCCAAGGACCAGAATTCTATCAGACCTTCATAGAAGACCAAAGTATTTCACAAAATATAAACAGAAGGATCATTACCCAATTTATTCTTCAAAGCCACAATTATGTTTATACCTAAACCACATAAAAACTGAACAAAAAAGAGAACTTCAGGCCAATTTCCCTCATGAACACCGATGCGAAAATATTCAATAAAATTCTTGCAAACCAAATCCAAACATCAAAATGACCACTCACCACAATCAAGTAGGCTTTTCATCCCAGGGATGCAAGATACAGATGTTCAATATACAGAAATCTATTAATGTAATCAATTATATAAACAAACTTAAAAGAAAAAAACACACGATCATCTCATTAGATGCTGAGAAAGCATATGAAAAAATTCAACACCCTTTCATGATAAAAGTATTGGAGCAATCAGGAATTCAAGGCCCATACCTAAACACAGTAAAAGCAAATTGGTAGCCAAAATAAAACTAAATGATGAGACACTTGAAGCAATCCTGCTGAAATCAGGGACTAGACAAGGCTGCCCACTCTCCCTCTACCTATTCAATATAATACTGGAAGTTCTGGCCAGAGCAATTAGACAACAAGAGGAGGTCAATGGGATACAAATTGGAAATAAAGAAGTCAAAATATCACAATTTGCAGATGATAATACTATACTTAAGTGACCCCAAAAATTCCACCGGAGAACTCTGAACCTGATAAACAACTTTAGCAAAGTCGCTGAATATAAAATGAACTCAAGAAAATCTGTAACTTTCCTACTCAAAGGATAAACAGGCTAAGAAAGAAATTTAGAGAAACACAATAGTCACAAATAATATAAAACACTTTGGTGTGACCCTAACCAAGCAACTGAAAGATCTGTATGACAAGAACTTCAAGTCTCTGAAGAAAGAAACTGAAGATTTCAGAAGATGGAAAGATATCCCATGATAATGGATTGGCAGGATTCATATAGTAAAAATGGCCATCTTACCAAAAGTAATCTACAGATTCAATGCAATCCCCATCAAAATTCCAACTCACTCTTTATAGAGTTGGAAAGAGAAATTTGCAAATTCATTTGTAACAACAACAACAACAACAACAACAACAACAAAAACCCAGGATAGTGAAAACTATCCTCAACAATAAAGGAACTTCTGAGGGAATCACCATATCTGATCTCAAGCTGCATTACAGATCAATCGTGATAAAAACCGAATTGTATTGGTTCAGAGACAGGCAGGTAGTTCAAAAGAACAGAATTGAAGACCCAGAAATGAACCCACAGCCCTATGGGCTCTTGATCTTTGATAAAGAAGATAAAAACATTCAGTGGAAAAAGGACAGAATCTTCAACAAATTGTGCTGGTTCAACTGGCAGTCAGCATTCAGAAGAATGCAAATCGAACCATTCTTATCACAGCATACAAAGCTCAAGTCCAAGTGGATCAAAGACCTCCACATAAAACCAGGCACACTAAAACTAATAGAAGAGAAGATGGTTAAGAGTTTAGAACACATAGGCACAGGGGAAAATTACCTGAACAGAACACCAATGGCTTAGGCTCTAAGATCAAGAATTGACAAATGGGACCTCATAAAATTGAAAGGCTTTTGTAAGGCAAAGGACATTGCCAATAGCACAAAATGACAACCAACAGATTGGGAAAAATCTTTACCAATCCTACATCTAATAAAGAGCTAATGTCCAATATATACAAAGAACTTAAGAAGTAAGACTCCAGAGAATCAAATAATCCTATTAAAAATGGAGTGCAAAGCTAAACAAATAATTTTTAAGTTAGCAATGCCAAATGGTTGAGAAACACCTAAAGAAAGGTTCAAAATCCTTAGTCTTTGGGGAAATGCAAATCAAAACCAGCCTGAGATTCCACTTCATACCAGTGAGAATGGCTAAGATTAAAAACTCAGGTGAGAGTAGATGCTGGCGAGAATGTGTAGAAGAGGGAACACTCCTCCATTGTCAGTGGGATTGCAAGCTGGTACAACCACTCTGGAAATCAGTCTGACAGCCCTCAGAAAGTTGGACATAGTACTACCTGAGGACCCAGCTATACCACTCCTGGGCACATACCCAAAAGATGCTCCAACATATATCAAGGACACATGCTCCACTATGTTCATAGCAGCCTTATTTATAATAGCCAGAAGCTGGGAAGAACCAAGATGTCCTTCAACAGAGGAATGGATACAGAAACTGTGGTACATTTATACAATGGAGTATTACTTAGCTATTGAAAATAATGAGTTCATGAAATTCTTAGGCAAATGGATGAAATTTGAAAATATCATCCTGAGTGAGGTAACCCAGTCACAAAAGAATACACATGGTATGCACTCACTAAGAAGCAGATACTAGACTCATACAGTCTGCCAAAACCATACTGATATAAATGAGGATGTATGCAGTTAACCATCGGACTGAGCCTGGTGACACCAATGGAGAAGCTAAAGAAAGGACTGAAGGAGGTGAAAGGGTTTTCAACCCCATGTTAAGAGCAACAATATCAACAACCAATGCCCCCAGAGCTCCCAGGGACAGAAACACTAACCAATGAGTACATATGGAAAGACCCATGGCTCTAATTGCATTTGTGCAGAGGATGGCATTGTCTGCAATCAATTGGAAGAGAGGCCTTTGGTCCAGTGAAGACTCATTTTCCCAGTGTAGGGGAATGCCAAGGCACTGAGGTGGGAGTTAGTGGTCAGTTGTGGGAGCGCCTTCATGGAAGCAAGGGGAGGGAGAATGGAGAAGGGGAACAGGGTAACATTCGAAATGATAAATAAAAGAGTCCATTGTACCTACAGTCCAAGAATGAGTATCTTCACATCAGAAATTATAACAGTTATGTCATTTAATACCACCCCTCTCTTGTCCTTCATGTCCCAGCTTCTGAATCTCTACCTGGGCCCTCAGGATGCCTCCACAGCTCTTGCTGGCTTCTGTTTTTGAGCATATCTGCCTGATTTTTTTCTGTCCTGTTTCTCTGACTTAGTTATTTTCCAGTGTGTCCGATGGCCTCTCACATAGCCTTAAGACACATTAAGACTAAGGGCTATGGCCATCATGGGCATGCCTACATGCCTAGCTTCCCTCTTAAACTAGTTGTCAGCCCCAAGCTGAGGACAAAAGAGGTAGATACGAGCTATGACCCTTGGGATCTCTCCCTAAGCGAAGTCAGAGCTCACTGAAAAGTAATTTTCTCTTAGCCTTTTAGCTTGACAAGTATTTAATTCTTCCAATCATCTTGCCATCCTGGTTACCAGATCTTCTGTGGTCTGCGTGATACAGACAAGATCTGTATTAAGGTGAGTTCCTCAGCCCCATTCCTTTTTCTAAGATGTTTCTTGGATGTTATAGAGTTTGGGAACCTCATTAGTATGGATCTTAAAACCTGAAATAGTTCTCATCACCCTAGGATATGCTATAATATGCAACATGTACTCTAAGATACCTCATCCCCTCCTGCCCATTTTGGGTACAGACAGTCTTTTCCAGATGTTCCATTCTTGTGGTGAGTGGAGGTCATCACTCTTCAGGGGACACAGTCTTTAGAGGACAATGACACTGTGCCTCTTATGATCTCCACAGAATAAGGCCAAATGGCCACTGTGGAGAAGGAAACTGGAGATCCTGAGAGGTCATGTAACTTCTTCAAAGCTGTGCTGCTGCAGAGAGCACAGCCCAAGCACTCAGTTTCCAACACCCAAAGCAGACATGGGCTGCAGAAGGTAGCTCTCCAGAGGAAGCTGGACTTGTGTGCTGAGGCTCAGTCAACAGCTTCCTTAATGTGGAATAATGGCCCTATAAATCCTTCAAAAGATCACAGGAAAAGACATGGTGGCTCATGCCTGTAATACCAGCTCGGCTAGGAAGACCATAAACTTAATGCTAGCCTTAGATTCATACAACAATTTGCTGTAAAAATCAAATGAAAAAGGAGAACAGGAGAAGGAGGCAGAGAAAGAGAAGGGGAGAGGAGGGAGGAAGATAATAAGGGAGGAGATGGAGAGAGGGAAGAGGAGAGCAACAAGGAAGCTGCCCATTTACCCTCAGGTGTTCTGATGACATCATTCAATAAGCCAGCACAGCCTGTCCCATTGAGGACTGGACTAACACATGTGGCTTGTCACAGGGAAAGGGCTCTGTGAGCACCCAGAATACCAGCTTGGCTCTGCCAGTGTGTGCTGCCTGAGTGTCCTGTACCAGGACCTGCCATGAGTCCCAAACAGCTTTACCCATTAGAATTCTATTTAAAGTACAAATAGCACCCAGTGACACATGCCTCACACACTGCTCACCCTCCCTTGGTAGATCCTTACCATAAAGAGAGAACATTTGCAGTGTGCGATGAGACACACCCTCAGGACAGGGAGAGCTCCGCAAAGTGCAATACAAACCTGGAGATTTTCAACCTCACTCCCAGCTAGTATCCAGCCAATGTGGACTGTTCGTCAGACGTCAGGACCAAGATGGCCGCATCTCATACCTACACAGGGCCATTCAGACAGAAGGGCTGCAACTATAACCCAGGAGCGCTCTCTCCTGTCACATGACTCCAAAACACAGCAAAATGTATTTTTCTGCAGAATTTCTCTGGAATATACCAACCCTGGATATAAAACTAAGAATCAATGGTTGGGTTGAGAATGACTTGAGCCACCTGTAGGTGGCTAGAGGAAAGCCTACCCTCGAATATTGCAGGATGCTTCTTCTAGACTGGATCATAATGGCCACACCATCTTTTCTTCTGCCAACAGTTAGCACTGAACCCATCACTATCTTTGAGCATTTATTCTGTGCGAGCTTGGATTTTTTTCCCTTTCTCTTTTTAAGAGAGGGACACTGATTTCATATTCTTGGAACCCTTAACACATTGTAGATGCCCAACCAACTTTAGAATGAAGGAAGCATTGTCTTTCTACCCCACCTCACTGCTTTTGTTTACTTTTGGTTCAACAAGTCTCAGTGCTGCTGTAGTGTACTGTCTCTGACTATGTCTACAGTTTATAAAAGTCCCACAAATGGTAACTTACCCTAATGGGTTGTATCTTCAAAGCCACTTATGAAAACCAGCAGCAAAACAGAAGTACACGCATTGTACTGCTTAATTAATACACTCGTATAAGCCTTCAGTTTTCTTACACATGACCATACAACAAGAAATTCTCACTTAATGTTTATATAGCTTCTGTATTCAATCCATCAAAGTTATCCAACCCTTCATCAGTCCCTTCAGTCCATTTCTCTATATATTTAAAATCTATTTATTGACCTTCGTTCTTTAATGAGTTGCATCTACTAAGCCTGAATACTTCATATTATCACAGGCACACAGGTTAAATGTGTGTATGTGTTTACTATTTCTCTTATATTGAAATGCATATTAATCAGAAATAATCACTGTGAGTACAAAGCCCTTCCTCTGCTCTTAAAAGAAACTGAAAATCATCAAAAGGCATCTCTTCCCATGCTTGTCAATATTGCAGTACACCATTATGTATAGTATTCCCATTGTGCAGTGTAAATATCCACGTATTTTTTAAGATAATTAATTTTTCATTTATGTTCATGGGTTGCTTGCATCTATGTGTGTGTGTGTGAGTGTCAGAAGCCCTGAAACTGGAGTTATGGGTAGGTAAACTCCCGTGTGGGTGCTGGAAATTAAACCTGGGCCCCCTGGAAAAGCAGCCAGAACTCTTAGCCACTGAGCAATCTCTCCAGCCCTGAAGTGTCTTCCTTTATTGTTGTCTATCTTAGAACTTGTGTCTTGTCATTTGAGCCAGACTGTCTGACCAGGACATCCACAATCCTTCAGAGAACCAGACAGAGAGAAGAAGACAGAAACAACACTGAGACTGATGACTGCTGTGCCCCACCGTGTGTGTGTGTGTGTGTGTGTGTCGTATTTGTAGGTGCTTGTGTAGCTGTGCATGTGTATATACACAATTGTCTGCATATATTTGGAGACTAGTCTTTTTCCTTGAAGTAGGCTCTCTGAGATGGAGAGATAGCTCAGCAGTTAAGATTATTGCTAAGAATCTGAGTTTGGCTCCCAGCATCCAAGTTACATGGCTCACAACTACCTGTAACTCTACCTTCAGGGAATCTGAGGCCCCCATTTGGTTTCTTTGGGTACCTATGTGTATGAGCATTTATCACCTACCCCCATTCATAATTTGAAATAAAATGCAACCTTTAAAAAGGGATTCTCACTGGCCTGGAGTCCACAGATTGGGCCATGCTCTCTGGCTAGCAAGCTCCTGTGCTCACCTCCCTAGTTCTGGGATTACAAGCACATGCCGCACTATCCAGCCTTCTACTGTGGGATCTGAGGCTCAAATTCAAGTCCTCACAGGATGAAGTGTCTACCCCTTGTTATTAGTCTGAGTATCAGTCTTTGAAGGTCAGAAGGCAGACTGTGTTAATGCCTAAGGCCATCAAAGAAACCTATGTGCAACTGTTTTTATGGCATTGTGTATCATTTAAAATTTATTGGTTGAGGCCATAAACATTGAGGTGACTATATTTGAAGACATGAAGAAGAAGAGCTTTCTTTTTATATGTGGTCCTCAACACACAGACACACACAGAGAGGTGGGGGAGAGGGGGGAGAGAGAGAGTCAGACAGAGACAGAGTGACAGAGACAGAGACAGAGAGAGTCAGAGACAGAGAGAGACAGAATGACAGAGACAGAGACAGAATGACATGAAGACATAGCAAAAAGCTGCCATCAGCAGGCCAAAGGGAGACCCTACTAGAAAAGAACCCCAGATGCACTCTGACATTGGATTTTAAGCTTCCAGTATTGCAGAAAATAAAATCCCATTACCCACTGGCTGTGAGTTGGTGCATTTTGTTATAGTGATGTGATCCAATCAACAAGACTATAGCTATCTCCAAATTTCTGTTGACCAGCACATGAAAGTACAACATTTAAGGGTAGATGCTAGGTGGTGTACTCTTCCTACCTTGCTTTTATACTTAGTTAATATATCCCTTATAGGCACGGTCTACATTTCTGGTTTTGTAGAAAGAATTCTATAGAACTACAAAGAAAATGGTTTGCTTAAGGATCTAGGGTTCAAGTAACAAGAAGTAAATTGTAGCTCTTGGTGTATCTGAAGAAATGAAACAATATTAGACTTGAGTGCTCCACAGCAAATTGGTTCAGTGACATGCTATAGCTTTCTTCTTTATGGCTGCAGCCATACTTCCAGATTCTTCAGGGGAAAATGTGAGGGTATTAATTTATTTAATATGTTATTAATATTGCCTACTTAATAAACAATCCTTTTACAATGCCATTGGAAACATTGATAAAGAGATCTGAAATATTCTCATAGGTGAAAGTAAACCTGGGAAGCAGGGTATGGATGGTGGAGTGTGTCTCCATGGTAGACTATATTATGCCCATGGGGGATTATGTGCCTACAATGGAGTATGTGCCTGTAATGGTTTGTATATTCTTGTCCCAGGAAGTGGCACTATTAGGAAGTATGGGCTTGCTGGAGTAGGTGTGTCACCATGGGTGTGGGCTTTAAGACCCTTGTCCTAGCTATCTGGAAGTTAGTCTTCTCTCTTTTGCCTTTGGAACATATAGAACTCTCAGCTCCTTCTGCCTCTGTGCCTACCTGGATGCTGCCATGTTTCCACCTTGATGATAATGGACTGAACCTTTCAACCTATAAGTCAGCCCCAGTTAAATGTTGTCCTTATATGAGTTGCCTTGGTAATGATGTCTGTTCACAGCATTGAAACCCTATGACAGTGTCCATGCTGGAGTATGTGCCCATGGTGGAGTAGACTTTCAGACATGAGAATTTCCCAAGAGGAAAGGCTACATTGATGATGGCATAGAATGTATACATAAAACCATGTTCACATATTGTTATGAAATAAAAAGATTAAGCCTTAATGTTGTTGAGCAAAGAAAAGGTGATGTGCATGAGATGACTGATTTTCATGCTGGTGGTCCATGAGCACTGGGCAGTAAATGTACAGTGAAGACTGGCATGGGTGAAGCCTAAAGCCAGAAACATAGAAAAATATAAAGTCTGGGAGCTGAATTTAACAGCAGGAGAAATGGATTATCATGGTGATTTTTGTTAATTTGTTACTTTTCTACTGATTTTTTAAATATATATTCTTGGCAACAGTGAGTGTTAATAAAGTCATCTGATGGTTACTCTTGATTGTCATACTGAGAGAATTTAGAATCACCATGGAAACAAGTCTCTGGGAATGTCTGGGAGTTTCTAGATTAGGCTAATTAACTTTTCATGTGGGCGGCAATACCAAGGGCTGTGGTCCTGGGCTGAATATAAAGGAGAATGCGAGTATCAGTCTTCATCTCTTTCTGATTCCCGGACAGCTGCCTCATGCTTCTGCCCCAGGCCTTTCCAACCACATCTTTCTCAAGTTGCTTTCGTCGTGTGTTCTGTAGCAGCAATGTCTGAGAAATAAATACATTAGGTATATGGTAGCCATAGTTTGTATTCTCACATAAGTGTCAGACTTCAGCCAATGTGTGCCTAACTGATCCATGAACACCAAGTGAGCCAACTGAACCTTCCTAAGATAGTGCATACAGCAGGAAAACCCAGGTATGCAGGGCTCCCAACAGAGAAAGGGTAGGTGACCAGATAAATCTTCAGAAGGAGAAACAAGGGTAGACTCACTAGCTTCAGACCCCTGTACCATACAGTGTGCTCCACATGTACCTCAAGAGGACCCTTGGATCTAGAAAGCATCATCTGGGTAAAGGCTGAACAACTGGTGAGAGGGAGACCTAGGCTGCCAGGGAGCGGAGGGATCTCTGCGGAGTGCACACGGAAAGTGCACCCCCTGCCTTGACCTGCCCTGCCCTGCCTGATCCAGCGACCAGGAACAGAACTTTGGAACTTCTGTTCCCACCTGGTGACTCTGAGGCATAGAACAGGGCTCGGCCCATCTGCCACCTGGACCAGTGGAGATCCAGGGACACAGACCAGATAAAAGGGAAAGGCAAGAACATATCACTGACAACAAAATGGCAAGAGGAAAGAGAAAGAGTATATCCCAAGGAAACCAAGACAATCTAGCAACACCAGAACCTAGCTCTCCCATAACAGCAAACATCGGAATGCCAAACACTCCAGAAAAAGAAGACACAGACCTGCAATCATACCTCAAGATGCTGATAGAGATAATTAAATAAGAACGGGAGGAAAAGCAAAAGGATTCAGAAGCCTTTAAAGAGGAAACAAGAAAAAAACTCAAAGAACTACCAACACAACCAAAGAGATGAAGGAATGGAAGAGAGAATTTAAAACGGAAATTGACACAATAAAGAAAACACTAAAAGAGATAACCCTAGAGGTAGAACACCTAAAAAAGAAATCAGGAGTCACAGAAGCAAGCATTTCCAATAGATTACAAGAGATAGAAGAGAGAATCTCAGGGGCAGAAGAAAACATTGTAAACATAGACAAAACTACCAGAGAAGATGCAAAAAACAAAAAGCTCCTAAACCAAAATGTCCAGGAAATCCAGGACACAATGAGAAGAACGAACCTAAGGATAATAGGAATAGAAGAAGGAGAAGAGTATCAACTAAGAGGCACAGTAAATATATTCAACAAAATCGTAGAAGAAAACTTCCCTACCCTCAAGAATGAGATGACCACGAGCATAAAAGAAGCCTTCAAAACTCCAAATAGGTTGGACCAGAAAAGAAATACTTCCCGACACATAATAGTAAAAACATCAAGTGCCCAAAGCAAAGAAAGAATACTAAAAGCAGTAAGGGAAAAAGGTCAGGTAACATATAAAGGCAGGCCAATCAGACTCACACCCGATTTCTCAACAGAGACTATGAAAGCTAGAAAAGCCTGGACAGACATCATACACACCCTAAGAGAGCACAAGTGCCAGCCCAAGCTGCTATACCCAGCAAAACTATCAATCACCATCAATGGAGAGATGAAGATATTTCAAGACAAATCAAAATTTACACAATATCTGACCACAAACCCAGCTCTACAACGAATTATAGGTGGAAAACCCAATACAATGAGGTAAAATACAGCCTAGTAAGAACAAGAAAACTCCTAAACAAGAAAACTAAAAGAAGAAAAAGACACAGACACAACTCAACCCACAAAAGCAATAATGGCAGCAAACAGAAACAACTATTCCTTGATATCTATTAACATAAATGGACTCAACTCCCCAATAAAGAGATATAGGCTATCAGACTGGATATGTAAACAAAATCCAGCCTTTTGCTGCATACAGGAAACTCATCTCAAAGACAAAGACAGACACTATCTCAGAGTAAAAGGGTGGGAAAAAAACTTCTAAGCAAACAACTCCAAGAAGCAAGCTGGAGTGGCTATTCTAATATCGAATAAATAAATTTCCAACCAAAATTTATCAAAAAAGATAAGGAAGGTCACTTTTTACTCATTACCGGGGAAATCTGTCAGGAGGAACTCTCAATCCTTAACATATATGCTCCAAATAAAAAAGCACCCACATTCATAAAAGAAACCCTACTAAAGCTCAAAAAATACATTTCACCCCACACAATAATAGTGGGAGACTTTAATACCCCACTCTCACCATTGGATAGATCATGGAAACAGAAACTGAACAAGGACACTGCAAAACTAGCAGAGACTATGAACCAACTGGAATTAATAGATATATACAGAACATACCATCCTAAAGTAAAAGAATACACCTTCTTCTGAGCACCCCATGGCACCTTCTCGAAAATTGACCACATAATTGGACACAGAACGAGCCTCAATCAATATAAGAAGATTGAAATACTCCCATGCATCCTCTCAGATCACCATGGTCTACGGCTGGTCTTTAACAACAACAAAGACAACAAAAAGCCCACATACACATGGAAACTAAAGAACGCTCTGTTAAAAGATAGCAGGGTCAAAGAAGAAATAAAGAAAGAAATTAAGGATTTTCTAGAATTCAAAGAAAACGAAAACACAACATACCCAAACCTATGGGATGCATTGAAAGCAGTACTGAGAAGAAAACTCATAGCCCTAAGTGCTTCCAAAAAGAAACTGGAGAGAGCTTACATCAGCAACTTGACACCACAGCTAAAAGTCCTAGAACAAAAGGAAGCAGATATACCCAGAAAGAGTAGACGGCAAGAAATAATCAAAATTAGGGCAGAAATAGACCAAATAGAATCAAAAAGAACCATTGAAAAAAATCAACAAAACCAAGAGTTGGTTCTTTGAGAAAATCAACAAGATTGATAAACCCCTAGCCAGACTAACTAGAGGGCTAAGAGAAAGTATACAAATTAACAAAATCAGAAAGAAAAGTGGCAACATAACAACTGAAACTGAGGAAATTCAAGAAATCATCAGATCCTACTACAAAAACTTATACTCCACAAAACTGGAAAAAATTTGGAGGAAATGGACGAATTCCTAGACAGATACAAGATCCTAAAGTTATACCAGGACCAAGTAAACCATCGAAATAACCCTATAACACCTAAAGAAATAGAAGAAGTCATCAAAAACCTCCCAACCAAAAAAAGCCCAGGTCCAGACCTGTTCAGTGCAGAATTTTATCAGACATTTATTGGGGATATAACGCCAATACTCTCCAAACTATTCCAAAAGATAGAATCAGATGGAATACTACCTAACTCATTTTTTGAGGCTACAATAACCCTTGTACCTAAACCACACAAAGACCCTACAAGGAAAGAAAACTTCAGACCAATCTCACTTATGAACACTGATGCAAAAATACTCAACAAAATCCTTGCAAACCGAATCCAAGAACACATCAAAACGATCATTCATCATGACCAAGTAGGCTTCATCCCTGGGATGCAGGGATGGTTTAATATAAGGAAATCCATCAACGTAATTCACCATATAAACAAACTCAAAGATCAAAATCACATGGTCATCTCACTAGATGCTGAGAAAGCATTTGACAAAATCCAACACCCCTTCATGTTAAAAGTCCTGGAAAGAACAGAAATCCAAGGTCCATACCTAAACATAATAAAAGCAATATACAGCAAACCAACAGCCAACATCAAACTTAATGGCGAGAAACTTGAAGTAAGCCCACTAAAATCAGGGACTCTACAAGGCTGCCCACTCTCCCCCTACCTATTCAACATAGTACTTGAAGTCCTGGCTGGAGCAATTAGACAGCAAAAGGAGATCAAGGGGATACAAATCGGAAAGGAAGAGATAAAAACATCACTCTTTGCCGATGACATGATAGTGTACTTGAGTGAGCCCAAAAATTCCACCAGAGAACTCCTACAGCTGATAAACAAGTTCAGCAAAGTGGGTGGATACAAAATTAACTCAAACAAATCAGTAGCCTTCCTATACTCAAAGGACAAACATGTGGAGAAAGAAATTAGGGAAAAGGTACTCTTTACAATCGTCACAAAAACTATGAAATACCTTGGTGTGACTCTAACTAAGCAAGTGAAGGACCTGTACGACAAGAACTTCAAACCTCTAAAGAAAGAAATTGAGGAGGATCTCAGAAAACGGAAAGATCTCCCATGCTCATGGATTGGAAAGATCAACATCTTAAAAATGGCCATCCTACCGAAAGCAATCTACAGATTCAATGCAATCCCCATCAAAATTCCCACCCAGTTCTTCATGGAATTGGAAAGATCAATGTGCAATTTCATATGGAATAACAAAATACCTAGAATAGCGAAATCCATCCTCAACAACAAAAAAACATCTGCGGGAATCACTATCCCTGACCTCAAGCTATATTACAAGGCAATTGTGCTGAAAACTGCATGGTACTGGTACAGAAATAGGCATGTGGATCAATGGAATAGAATAGAAGATCCAGAAATGAGCCCTCATGTATATGGTCACCTGATTTTTGACAAAGGAGCCGTAAGCATTCAATGGAAAAAGGACAGCCTATTCAACAAATGGTGCTGATCCAACTGGCACTCAGCATGCAAAAGAATGAAAATAGACCCGTTCTTATCTCCTTGTACAAAGCTCAAGTGTAAGTGGATCAAAGATCTCCACATTAAACCAGATACACTGAAACTATTAGATGAGAAAGTAGGGAAAACCTTAGAACACATAGGCACAGGAGAAAATTTCCTGAACAAAACACCAATGGCTAAGGTCAAAAACTAACAAATGGGACTTAATGAGATTGCAAAGTTTCTGTAAGGCTAAGGACATTGTCAAGAAAACAAAACGGCAGCCAACAGAATGGGAAAAGATCTTTACCAACACCACATCAGATAGAGGCCTAATATCCAAGGTATACAAGGAACTCAAAAAGCTAGACACCAGAGAATCAAATAACCCTATTAAAAAATGGGGTACAGAGCTAAACAAAACGTTCTCAGTTGAGGAACACCGAATGGCCGAGAAACATCTGAGGAAGTGCTCGACATCCTTAGCCATCAGGGAAATGCAAATCAGAACAACCCTGAGATTCCACCTCACACAAGTCAGATTGGCCAAGATCCAAAACTCAGATGACAGCAGATGCTGGCGAGGCTGCGGAGAAAGAGGAACACTTCTCCACTGTTGGGGTTGCAAACTAATACAACCACTCTGGAAATCAGTCTGGCGATACCTCAGAAAATTGGATATAGTACTACCTGAAGACCCAGCTATTCCACTTCTGGGCATATACCCCAGAGACACTTTAATACACAACAATGATATATGCACCACAATGTTCATAGCAGCTCTATTTATAATAGCCAGAAGCTGGAAAGAACCCAGATGTCCTTCAGAAGATGAATGGATACAAAAATTGTGGTACATTTACACAATGGAATACTACTCAGCCACCCGAAACAATGACTTAACCAAATTCTTAAGAAAATGGCTGCATCTAGAGAATATCATCCTGAGTGAGATAACCCAGTCACAAAAGAACAGACATAATATGCAGTCACTGATAGTGAGATGCTAATCCCAGAGGCTTGCACTCCCGCAGAAACAACTCACAGACTGTATGAATTCCAAGAAATAAAGAAAACAAAACAAAACAAAAAAATTATTTACACAACAAGAAAACTTTGACTATTTCCATGTCACATTTTGTTTTACATGTACTTTACGCTCATTGTAACTATTAAGTTTTCAATGCATACTATCAAACCTTTAAAGAAAATCAAGTACTGACTAAAAATATATTCATATTGTTTTATGTAAAAATTATTTTAAAATCTGAAAAAAGTACTGACAAAAATGTATAATTTTAAGCAAAAATGTTTAAAATCTGTACATTTATCTTTGTTTTGTAAAATAAAGTTGTTTTAAAAAAAGCATCATCTGTTCTACAGAAAGAATATTTTAATTCAGAATTTTGCTGGCTCTGTTGATTATTCTCTATTTAATTGCCATTTCTGTTAACTTGATTCAGATTGTACTTGAAGCTAATGTCTATTGATCACATTTCAGGAGAAACAAAAACAAAAAGTCAGCACTGGAGACGCTTGTCTTTTCCTCAAATTTGGGAAAAGATCACATTAAGTTGAATATATTTCTATTCTTTTCTCAATGGCAAAGATGAGCAAGAACCAATAGCTTAGCCAAAATGAGTGCTCTGAAGGTCAAGGAAGAAGCCCAGGGCTTTATTTCTGTGGCAGTGATGGAAAGAATGAAAGAGCAGGTATGTGCAGTTGGGCTCATCTCTCAGCCTGACTGCACAGTTCTCTCTAGCTATGACTTCTCCCAAGCTTTTGAAGTAGGCATGGGCTCCATGTCAGGTCGAAATAGGCATCTTCCTGTGAGTGTACCAAAGCACTGTGCTGCTGGTGGTGCTAGGAGCAGAACTCTATTTTCTCATAATATTGGGGGCAAAGGCTGTCTCACTGGACTGAATTAACCCACAGGGTTGCATCCTTAGAGCTCTGAAAAAAATCTGCTCTGGTCTTCAGAGATTCTGGACCCAATGAATCTTGATGCCTGCCCTTGCCTCCTGAGGACATGGATGTCTCTTTTACTGTATCTGTAAACTCTGTTTGTCTATGTGCTTAGAATCTGTGGGCTACCCTCAGGGTAATTCTATCTTGAGAAGTTTAAATGTGAAGATCTTTGTGAAGACTGTCTAGCCCACCACATGCACCCTTTCATGTCTTCCATTTGCAACTAGCTAGGACTTTGGGAGTCCTTTTGCATGTATAGTAATATACCAAATTAAGAAGAATATTAGAAATCTGGGCACGTGGTTTACAGACATTGCTTTCAGACTAAGAGTGTGCTTGGTGTTCTTGCAGAAGATCAAGGTTTGATTCCAAACACCTGCAAGATAGCTCACAATCACCTGGAACTTCAACTACAGGAGAATCTAATGCCATCTCTCAATTTCTGCAGGTATTGCATGTACAGGGTGTATATATATATACAGTCAGGCACACACACATTCACATACAATTAAATAAATATAAAAGAACTCATCTATATATGCTGAGTTAACAAACCTCGTGATTGTTATTGGCTTCCTTCAGAGAGAACCAGCATTCGTGAATGTGATCCCATGATATGAGAAAGTTCAAGCACACCCTTGACTCCCATAAAAGCCACTGCTACTGGGTACGGTAGGGCTCTGCTTATAAAGACAGCAGTGCCCATTTCAGCCTGAGCCTCCTCAGTTCCCTGACCTGACTGGTTCGCTGTGGCTCATTCCTCTTTAGTTCTCTGACCCTGAACTAGTACTGACCTAGACTCCTGAACACTTGCCTTGGTGACTGTTTGCTAAGCCACCACCCAGTCTATCAGCAAGTTCCTTGGAGAACATTGTCCTGGATGTGTGTCACAGTGGTTTCTAATTTTCCAATATGTTTTCTTGATAACACGTTCCAGAGAAAACAGGGGACACCATAGTAAGATTTATTCCTTCGGGGTTATGTGCCTTTAAAATCAGAGTATAGTGGAACAAGGCTTGAGGAGTCTTTCTAAATAAACACACATTGTGTTTGTTTTGGCTTATGACCTTAATGCACACATGAATAACAAGTGTGTGTTGTCATCGTTAAGGAAAGTGGGCCTTTAGTGCAAGGGTTCCATAAACAGGCAACCTCTACCAGATGATTCTTCTAGAGTTAATAAGGGACAGTTAAAAGAGAGACTCAAAGATGCTCCCAATGACCGTCTGCACAGTCAGTCTGAGTCTGTAACTCACAGTAAGGTGAGTGGCTGCATAAACCAATCCTTCCACTAGACTCCTCCAAGTGTGCCTCAACTGCAAGAATAATTTGAAGGCATCATTCAGATTCAAAGTTTGAAGATCACAGTCCTTTGGTAGTTCAAATCTAGAAATTTCCCTTGTATGGTTGACATGGGGAACTACCTTCCATGAAGCCTGCCTCTTTCTCTTATCAATCCATAGACCCATATTCCCAGCAACCACCACCTCCATGATTTCTAGGAGACACAGGTTTATCAAATGATGAAGGGACATTTCTTCAGTGATGGGGAAAGTGAGTGTCCCTCCTCAGTTCCTAGTGTGGTCCTCTCCCTCTGTAACCTGCTACTGAAGAACTACCTGTTAGTCCAGGTTAGCAGATGGTCTTGAACGGATGACGTAAACCCTATCTTCTCCATTTAAGGACCAGGCCTAATTTGGAAAAGAAGGCCACAGGCATCACCTCCAGGAACACACCATAACATCCAGAGCAAGATCATAAGACCCCCTCCCAAAGAACAGCCTGGAGATAACCACAGAATGGGAGACTGTCTTAGGATGGGTCATCTGTGCTGGGCAGCCCTATCTCATTCTACAGTTAACTGTTCATGACAGAGGACTGCAGACCACTGACCACTGGCACCAGACAATAAGAAGCCAACCCCTATGACCTCCCCAAAACCCAGCAATGAAATTTTAGATTATCTAACCCACTCTCTAAATATAGAAAAACTAATATAGTTAATCAAAGTTATACTAAGGTTACCACTTTAGCTCCTGGCAATCACATTAGAGATTATCTAATCCTTCTAGAGAGTTCCCCCTCGTTCCATATAAGAAGGCCTGTCTGCTTTTGTCTGGGGTTGCCATTTTGAAGAATGGCTGACCCCCCACAGGCTAGAACTTTCTACAGAATAAATGCTCATTGTCTTTGTATACTATCTAAGTCTTGGGTCAGACACTCACAGTTCACAAACATTCAGAAATGCACGGGGTGTGTTTATGTCTACCCTTCTCTTTTTTCCCCAGGCACAGGATGACATAAAGCATTTGTCAGTTTCCAGAAATTGTTGTGATGGAGACCTCTGCAGAGACAGTGAGAGGAATCAGCATCGAATCTCAGAACTCAGGCCTGATGTCCATGACTCTTCCTCCCTGTTACCATGGGCTCCCTTCATCAGTCTTTCCAGCTGATTTGACCATTTACTATGGTCCTCCTTGTCTTCCATGCCAGGCTATCACTGAGTGACAGCTATGCTAATTGTGATGGTTTGCATATGCTTGGCCCAGGAGTGGCACTAGTAGAAGGTGTGGCCTTGTTGCAGGAAGTGTGTCACTCTGGGAGTGGGCTTGGAGATACTCCTCCTAGCTGCCTGAGGATGCTCAGTTTGTTCCTGGTTTCCTTTGGATGAAGATGTATAACCCTCAGCTCTTCCTGCACCATGCCTTCCTGGATGCTGCCATGCTTCTGCCTTGATACTAGACTGAACCTCTGAACCTGTACGCCAGCATCAATGAAATGTTTTTATTTATAAGACTTGCCTTGGTCATGGTGTCTGTTTACAGCAATAAAACCCTAACAAAGACAAAAGTTGGTACCAGGAGTGGGGTATTTCTGTGATAGGCCTGACCATGCTATTGTTTGGAAGAATGTAAATTTTGGGACTTTGGATTTGGAAAGCTGTGGAAGGTTTTAAATGGGGCTTAATGGGCTATCCTAGTAAGAATATGGAAGACTTTGTTACTGAGAATGATTTGAAATATGATGACTTGGATCAAGCAGTTTCAGTGGAGAATTTAAGTTTGTGGTCAAGAGACTGTTTTTGTAGTATTTTGGTGATGAACATGGCTGCTTTTCGCCCTTGTTCAAAGAGTCTGCCTGAGTTTAAGATGAAGAGAGTTAGATTAACTGCTTTGAAAAAGGAAGTGTTAAAACAGCCTGGTGTAAATTCTGTTGAGTGGTTACTAAAGCTCACCCGAATGAAGAGCATTTTAATGAAAAGGAACAAGTTGAGAAAAGAAAGATACAAAATATATTGTTCCAGTATTAAAGGGACACCAGGAAGTGAAATGGAGCTAAATCCCGCATTCCAGAATTTTACATTAAATTAAGGAAGTAAGGACCTTGGGACTAGACCCCACCCGGCAAAATTAGCTTTAGGCAATTTAGTGCAAACCTTTAATCCCAGGAGTCAAAGAAATCCAGATGTGGTGGTACACACCTTTAATCCCAGAAGATTGACATACTGATCTCTAAATTCAAGGTCAATCTACCAAGAAAGATCCAGGACAGCCAAGCTTACGTAGTGAAAGACTTAGAAAAGAAGAATCTAGTGATAATGTAATAGAACAAGAAGGGTATGTTCCAGCTCCTGCAAGCAGCAGAACTTGGCAGCGTTGGTCATGTGGTTCTGGCCTTATATTTAAGAGGAGAAGGAGACTACTGGGACAATTGATGCTTTTTAGCTGGAGATAAGAAATTAGTGATGATTAAGAAGAGACCAGCATCACTGAGGTAAAATCTTCTGGGAAGTGTTTTCTGAGAGGACATAAACTGTGTTCCAGAGATAGCCAAGGTTGTACCTCATGCTGCAGCTGTACTTGGTAACGTGTAAGAATCACCCAGGTGGTACTGGATTTGAAGGCATGAACGTGTCATGAAGAACCACTGAGGCTTGGGACTGTGAGAGGCCATAGAAGGCCATTGGTGAAAGTACAGCCTCAGGTGTAGTTGACAATCAAGGATTGAAGGGGTCATGCAAAGGATATAAGGCTTGGCACCATGAAGGGAGCCTATGAGAGACTGTTGGTAAAGTCTAGTTGCAATGGAAAACCCCATTTGAGATGCCAGTACCATGGGATGATCACTAAGAACAACAGCAAAGGTGTAGTGGATCAACCTGAGCTTGATGTGGGCAGAGCTGGAGAAGTGAAGCCAGTCCTTGGTGGAGCCCAGAAGGTCATGTGTGGATCCCAGACATTGAAAGTAAAAGCTGTAACACTGAAGCTGCCTTGGAGACCCAAAGATGTTAAAGATGCCAGAACCATGGGCTATCTGCTGAGGAAAGCTGCTAACAGGGAGTGGAACCAGCCCAGGAGAAAACATTTGTTGCCATCAACAGAGGTGAAAAAGGAGTTGAAAATCTGAAGACTGCTTTGACATCAGGCATGGAGATGCAGAGTTTGGAGTTTGCCGAGCTGGTTGCCTGACTTAATTCAAGGATTACAGTTAAGTGATTGGATGGATCTCAGAAGAGACTTTGAACTTTGTACTTTTAACATTGTTGATACTGCTACAAACTATGGGGACTTTGGAAGTTGGAGTAAATGTACTTTTTTATGCTATGTCTAGGTATGGCCCCCATAGACTCATGTTTTTGAACAAGCCTATGGGGACCAGGGAGTGAAATATGATGGTTTGCATATGCTTGGCCCAGGGAGTGGCACTAATATAAGGTGTGACCTTGTTAGAGAAAGTATGTCACTCTGGGAGTGGGCTTGGAGACACTCCTCCTAGCTGCCTGAGGATGTTCAATCTGTTCCTGGCTTCCTTTGGATGAAGATGTATAACTCTCAGCTCCTCCTGAACCATGCCTTCCTGGATGCTGCCATGCTTCTGCCTTGATACTGGACTGAACCTCTGAACCTATAAGCCAGCCTCAATGAAATGTTTTTATTTATAAGACTTGCCTTGGTCATGGTGTCTGTTTACAGCAATAAAACCCCAACTAAGACACTAATCATGGTTCCCAGTGTCCTTCTGGGCTTCCTTCTATCTCCAGTGGGTCCACCTTTTCTCAGTGTAATTCAAAGTGTAATTTCTCAGCCCAGACAGTTGGTCACAGGCCCTGCATTTAAATAGAATTTTGGTGACATTCTAACTTAAGCAATCTGTACCTGATATTTCTATTACCAAGTACTAGTTGATTTTTTCTCCTGAAAACTTGAGCATAGCCTGGCCTTGAAGTGAGTCTTTATTCAGTGTGATCCTAAGAGTCAGCGGCTTTCTCCTTATATTTCTCTGAAGTATTTAGTGCTTTTTACTGCCCAGCTATGGTCAGAATTCCATTAAAGGCAAACTTTGGAACATTTTAATGCAACTAAAATTTCTTCAGGTCTACACATCCCCTTATGGTGCAGTTTGCTGTAGTCAGTCTCATCAGAATGCAGGAATGCAGCTATTCTGAATGACACACACCAGGCATGTATGACTTATTATAGATGAACAGTTACAGCAGTTAATATCAGAAAACTAAAAAGGTAACTTTAACTCTATTATTTTGAAGAGAAATTTGGAAAAGAACATGGCCTAGAAAGGGAGACTTTTGTGACAACCAGAAAGGCCAAGTTCCCTTCAGGACCCTTCAGAGAGACATGCATAGTGAGTAATTGGAAGCTATCAGAATCATCCAGAGAACCTTCTAGAACCCCACAGCCCCAGAGCACCCCCTCCTACCAGATCCTGCTTGCCAAGTTGGAACTGAGTTGTGAGCACTGGGAAATGGTCACAAAGCAAATGAGTCCAGGACTGAGTATGAACATGAGCATGTTCTAGACTCAGTTTCCAGACCCCAGGTCAGAATTCTGAGCGCTTGGAAAACACTTACTTTAGAAGTTTTCTTTATCAAGATGAAGGCAATGCTGGGGTGGGGTAAGGGCAATTCAATAGGCTGTGCCCAGGACTGTGTGCTTATGTCCCCAGTGCATGGCCACTCTTATGAGGACTTTGCACTGTAGCCTTTTTTTTTTTTTTTTTAACTGTGCTCAGCCCCACCATTATCTCTGGGTTTAGTTTTGCTACCTGATAGCAATGCTTTGAACACCTTCCTTTCTTGCTTTTAGCTCAAAGGAGAACACAATAACTACATTTTCTACATTTGCTCAGTGCTTATCACAGCAGTTTCGACTCCTAATGGGATTAATGTTAGAAGGAAGGGAAAATTATCTCTGTGGGTGCTTCGGAGGACATTCTGCATCTGAGGAGATCTGGGGACACCCCAGGACAGTACAGGTGGAACATCTGGCACAATTTTGATTGTCAAAACAAAAGCTTCTACTTTGCTCCAGGAAAGGAAACACAGAAAGGCCAAGCCCAGAGGGTCCTATAGCACAGCTCATGGGGTAATCATCCAGCTTCCTTAGTCCACTCAAGCCCAGGGCACATAGTTCTCCAACAGCACAACCTATAGAAACAGGTATCACCCATGGGTATCTCCATAAGCAACGGATATACAAGGCTTAGCCATATGCTTATTCCAATAGAAGAGTAAAGGAAGCTGCCCTTTCAAAGCCTCCCTTGAATCCAGAGACTCACCTGAGGCAACAGTTGCCTTCTACAGCATCCTGTCCTGACAGCTAGTATCATCATTGGACAGAATCTTTGCAGTGACTGTGTTATCTAGTGGGGGTAGAGAGGGCCACCATGGGATTGTTTTTATGGAATGGAAGTAATTTAAAGTTCCATTGGGGTTAGCTGATACAAAAAAAAATTCATTGCCTCATGTACCATGGCCTTCTTGTATCTCAACCCACAGCACTCCACTCTTGAATAATGGTCACATGACCCTTGATTCTGGGGGAGGTAGATTTCAGTCATGAGAAAACCATCACTTCATTCTGAGTCTCAAGGAAGTGTGACATGATCACAGGACCAAAACTCTAAGGGTAATTTTTTTTAAGACAATCACAGTTTTGCTCAAGGAAAAGCAAAGGCAAACCCATGATTCCTGAATTCAGAGGGAGCCTTAGATCTATTATTTTAATGAAGTCTTTGCAGTTTCTCTGGTCCCCACTGCATCCACCCAGAAGCAGCACTCACAAAACAAGGGAAGGGATTCTGTCACATTAAAAAAAAAATGACTATCCATCATTTTTAATTGAGAGCTCTAAACTCTTGGGGAAGTAGACTTGACAGAGAAGACAAGGAAAAGCTTCTTGCTCACAGTGCCTGCTTCCGGTAAGCTTCCACAGCACATAATAATTTACTATGGTGGCTTGAATGAGAATGGAGGCATAGGCTGACATGTGAGAGCACATTGTCGCTGCTTGGTGGCTCTGTTTGGGAAGGCTTAGAGCGCATGGCCTTTTTGAAGAAGTATAAGAATAGGGGCAGGCTTTAAGGTGTAAAAGACTCTGGTCATTGCTTCTTTGCTCTATTTGCTTTGTGCTGAGACAGGTGCATCTTAGTGCTCCTCTCTCCCACTGTGCCTGCTGCCTCTGTCCTGATATCATGAGCATGAACCATCTGCAAGCATAAGCCAAAATAAACATTCTTCTGTAAGTTGCCTTGGACATGGTGTTTTATCACAGCAACAGGGAAATAATTAACTTTACTATCAAAGCATCAGTTTTAAATTCTTATAGCAATATGGAGAAGTCAAATCAATATTAAAAGCAAGCATTGAGAAGACACAGGCCTCATAGTTTTAAAAGACCATAAAATTATAGTTGTTGATATGCCATGGGTATGGGCATATCTGCAGACACATAGACCAGTGGATTAAAGCAGATAGTTCTGAACTAAGTCCACACAGCCATAAAGGAACTATCACTACCATGGGAATAGGATATTCAACAAACAAGGTGAATATAGTTGTATGATCACACACCAGGGAAGTCAGTCTTTTTACACCACCACACAAAGGATTTAAATACAAAAAATAAAACTGTTAAAATCCTTATAACAACGTGAATAAACCTTTGTGACCTTAGATTAAAATCACTTCCTTAGTTATGAACCCTAACATATTAATAACCAAAGAGAAATTAGATTTTTATCAAAATTAAAGCCTTTTGTGTTTTAACAGATCCTATCAAAGGCCGTGGATCATTTGGTCAATGGTTAAGAGTCTCTGCTACACTCTAAGAGGCCTGAACTTTGGTTCCCAGGCCCTCTCCTGGCTTCTGAAGGCACCTATGCATACAAGCCCAAATCTACACACAGAAACAAACACAATGAAAATAAAATTAAATTATAATTAAAAATAAAATTAAATTTAGAAAAAAAAAGAATATGGTTAAGTCAGTGAATGCCTGTGAGATAGCTTGTCTGGCAAAGACACCTGTGCTCAAGTTTGATGTGTTGATCCTTCACTGGACACAGGAGCACAGAACAGCTCTCCCACACAGTGGCCTCTGACCTCTGCTCACAACCTGGGGCACTGATACATACATTGTTGGGTGTTTATGTGATCTGTGGGTTTTTGTGTTATTCTGCAAATACAGGTATCCCTCAATGACTTCTGTATGTTGACCTAAGGTTCCTGAATTAGGATAAATCCCACTTGGCCATGGTATACATCATAAAGATTTTAATTATCTATCTATCTATCTATCTATCTATCTATCTATCTATCTATCTATCTATCTATCTATCATTTATATACCTACTTATTTATTTAGTTGTATATGTTTGTGTCTTTGTGTATATCAGCCCATAAGTACAAATGCCCACAAAGGCATCAGAGCCCTAGTAGCTGGAGTTACCCGTAACTGTGTGTCACCTAATGTGGGTGCTGAAAGCTAAACTTGGATCATCTGTGTAGAGCTGTTTGTCCAGCCTGCATAACACTGCTATGTCACTGCATTCAGTTCATTACTAGCTTTTTGTGCATATCTCACAAGGAACACTGGTTGGCAGTTCTTATTTCTCTTGGGTAGTGTCAACTGCATGTTAATATAGATATCAATTTCATTTCGCTTCCATCATGGTCTAATGGTGTAACCCCTTACCTGCATTTTGTACCAATCTTTTCCCTGTACTGTGGTATCTGCTTACTTTTCCACCTTGAAGTCTAACACATGTGCGGTCAGCTTATGGAGGCCTGCAGTGCTGCCGATTTGCTCTGCTCATGACTATCTTAAAGGATGGTGAGAGTGGAGCAAGCCTTGTTTACTGCACTCTATTGGCCCTGGGTTGTCCTGTGACATCTTCCACATGGTCCCTCTCCCACCACTCTAGGAGGCCCATCTCATGCTCCACTTCTGTCTCCTCCACTCACAGGCAATGCGGGAACTCAGTGAGTCCTGTGGATTCTTGTATGTCCTTCTAACCTGAGAGAATTTTGCCTCTGGCCCCATCAGTATTTAACCCTGTTAGTGTTACCTAATAAGTAATTTGCTTTTGGTGCACAGCCATCATGTGTTGCTTGAACAGTTTCTTAATTCATCCTTGCTGTAACACCTGGGAATAACAGGGGATATATTAAAACATTTCTAATGCCACTGACTTTAATTTCAAGATGAATAAGCATCAGTAAATTTTGATCTATGCCATTTCAATCTAGTCAAACACTATGCAATAATTTAAAGCATATAATTCAAATTTGTTCTCATTGGAAACCAACTGTCTCCTATAACAGTATAATGAAAACCAGAACCTGGTAAGAATAAACTGTACAGTCAAAAGCTACTTAGAAACTATCCCATAGTAAAGCAGCTCATTATAATGTGTTAGTGATTGGTTCTGAGAAGCATCCATACCTGGGGTCAGCAGGATGACTGAAGTGACAATCAGGGAGCAGATGACAAGGATGACAAGAAGAGCAATGGCAATTCCTTTCCAGTTTCTCTGTGGAGGATTACTCCCCACCAGCTCCTGAAACAACCACAGGAAGAGAGAGAACAGTGAGCACAAGGGCCAAATCAATCAACACTGCCACTGCATTCAGGACACAGGGCCACGGCAGAAGACTCAACTTTCTGAGAGTAAGCTCCTCTCTAGCCCTTCCTCCTACAGCTCCCTGAAGGCCTGCTCCATCCCTCCTCATGTCAGGAAGACTGTGTTTCTACAATAATCTGACATTGTGCCATCTTTAGAATATCTCCCTCGTAAAATATCCTCATGAACTAGTTGTCACTCAGTGTGGCCTGGAGACTCCCTTTGTCAAAGCTCCATGGGTTCTCAGTCAAGTGTGATGAACATTACTAGTCCCAAGTCTTCTCTTCTCCCTTTCTTTATGTCCACACTATTAACTTTAACCAGTCGCCACCCATATGAATACTTAGCAAGCATATACTGAACATCAACTTCTATGTGTGCCACTTAGAGGGAGCCTGGTATTTCTTCCTCAGCTCTGTGAGCACACTTTAGCACTCCCCAAGTCTTGCTTCCCTGGCTTGCTAACCTGTCCTATTCTCTCAGCACAGTCTATGGAATAGCATGTGTACTATAGCAAAGGCAGAGGATTGGAGGGCTATCTGGAGATACCACTAAAAGATGTTAAAATATGAACAAATATAGTAACTCAACAGGCTTATAGTATAGTGAGACTAAACTTGTAGTTTTCTTAAGATTAGAGTTGCCATATTTATGGCCCTCACTGGGATTCCCAGAGTAACAAGTGCGGCATCATTAATATCTAATAACAAGTACTGCATATAACCATTAAACAGTAATGATAATTAATTCTATAGAAAAACCTGTACAGAAACAAAGGACATAGGCCTGTACTGTAGCTATACATGCTTTGATCTGAGAATATTTTATAGCATCTGTCATTTTAGCTCATGATAAACCAAGCCAAGATATAGTAGGATAGAGAGTGTCTCTAGTGTAGATAACAACACATAAATACATCTCCATTCACAACTGTATGCTCATTGGAAGGTATGAAATGATCCCAAATCCATATAACAGACAACAGTTGACTAGCCATATGCCTGTCCTGGCCCTGACATACCCACAATATGACACCAAGTCATGGCTGTAACTTAAGAGAGAGTAGAAGGAGATCAGCTATTGCTTTACTATTTATCACCATCACTGCTAAATAACAAAGCAGCAGCATCTCATGTACTACAACAAATGAATTCAGAAGTGTGTGAAGAAAAGAAAAACTGTTTCATTACACACTCAGTTCCAACTGGGCAAGGTGGGGTTTTAGCTTTTGCTGGGAAGATGGGTCAGCTTATACCTTTATGAATCTAACATTCATTACGATGTAGACAGTTATGAATGTTTCAGATACATGTGTATCACATGTTTGCTTCACATAGCTAAAGGGATGAGAAGTGCAACACTCAGAAGAAGTGAGAAGAGATGAACTCCCAATAGAAGAAGGCATCTCTGCAACAGAAGACTAAAGTATTGGGAGCTGGGACACAGGAGGTGGCTGGTGGGAGGGGGTACAGCAGGAGCTGCACTGATAGCAGGGGTAGAACTTGCTGATCATGATGGGACAATGGGTGGTTTTATGTATTTGTTGTTGTTGCTGAAAGTAGAGGGTCAACCAGATGGCTCTCTCACTAGGGAAGTAGAAAGTGTATGCAATCCTCTGTTTTTCTTTCAATCCTAGCATTAGGCATTTTTAGTAGCATACAGAGACTACAGGACTCTGGATTCCCAAAGAGAAAAGACCCAAGATTAGTCAAGTAATAGTTTTAAATGTTTGCAGAAAATATGTTAGTGGCCCTCCCACTCAGACCCCATCACCCACCCCCAAGCACTTTGGATGCATGTCTCTTAGGTACTTTTGTCTGGCTTGGGTTTGCTACTTGTGAGTGTGAGTGGCTATGAAATATCAGTGGAAGTTGGATTCAAGTCAACAACTCTAAGACACTTCAAGTAAACCATCAATTTAGGGAGACCTGTGTGTGTATGAGAAAGAGAGGTGGGGGGAAATGGAGAAGGAGAGGAAGAGGGAGAAGGAGAGAAGGACTTTTTGTCCTCCAGTTGATCAATCAGACTTTCTTTAGGTTTACTAGCCCAACTAGAGAAGACTAGCAATTCATTTCAGGAAGAGAGACAGAGTTACTTGCCAGGACCAGCAGGCAGTGCTCTCAAGGACCTCAATCTTTTGACCCTGTAGCCCAGCAGATTAATTAATGAAGATAAAAAGAGGGAGTCATTTTCCCAAGCAGGGGACATGTATTGGCTGGACATAGTGACCAGAAGCTGAAGCCCCAGGAGTGTCCTCAGATAATGCCAGCCTTACAACCTTCCTTCTTCTTTTCCATCCAAATCTCAGTAGGAAGCTCGAAGGGGGTTTTTAAGCCAGTCTCAGTAACTTCTGGAAGTTGGGCATTGGTTAATGATTCACTTTGTTTATTGACATCAAAAAGGGAAGTGCTGAAGAGGTGGGAGCTTTTCCCATGCTGAAGTGTGGGAAATACTGGGCCAAATGTAGAATCAGAGCCTTAATGTAGAACAATAAAAATGATTAGAAGAAAGTCAACAACACAAACCCAAGTGTAGATCTCCTATTATATGCCTCTGTTCTGTTATCTGGATGTATTTCTTCCTAATATTTATTCTCTGTTTAAAGCTTGGACATAAATTTCTTTTATGGATCACAGACCATTTACTACAAGTGGAAGGTTGCAACAAATTATAAAATCAATGGGGCATCCATCTTGGGTAGAAAAATGGCCTGGTGATCAGTGCATTTCCATATTTGGAGAACAAATGACCACAAGATGGTGAAAGCAAGTCTTAATCACATTCAGCAAGTGACACATGTCCATCACTAATCACCTGGGAGCCTATGGGATGGCTGGCCCATTTACCTTTTACTGGCTCCTTGGATTCCTCTTCCTCATTGGTGGCTCCTAAGCTAATGCCAAAACACATCACAGATATTAACTAGGTGCCAGAAAGATATAGGTGAGCAAGACCATATCTGGGTGATGCTGGCTTCACATGGGTGATGATAAGGCTACACACTGACATATCTCCTAAAAAGTCCTGGGGGATGAGCCTGAAGTTTTATTTGTAGAAACACACAAGGAATTGGTATCATCTCTAGAAGTCATTTTTCTTCTCCCTCTCTCCTCTTTGTTTCTGTTTCTCCTCATATCTCCTATTCCTACTCTCTATCAGCACCCAAAATCCATGTTATGATCAACTCCTCTGTGTCTGCTGTAGCCATGGACACAAAAGCAACATGAACCAAGCATTTTGAGAGTATAGGCATGGGTCAGAGAAGCCATGACACATAGACATCCCAAGAGCAATTGATCCTGCCATTTGTGCTGTGGATGCCTCCACAGGTCAGAGGGCAGGATCACAGTAATAGCCTGTTAAGTATAGGCTGTGGTACAGCCCAGCAGCTCAGGATAAAAGGGGGTAAATCAGAAAATGGAAGAAGAACCAAAAGAAATGGGACTATCAGACCCAGGAGAGGATACCAAAGACAAGAAGTGTTTAAAAAGGGATGTGAAGAGGGAAGGTGTCAGAAGAGGAGAGAGGAAAAAGAAAGTGGTCAAATGAGGATTAAGAGAAGGGGTCAGGAGAGAAGGGGAAGAAGAGGAGAGGGTCAGAAAAGAAGGAAAGAGGTAGGGGTCAGGACAGAATTGAGGAAAGAGGTAGGTTTATGGTGGGCTTTTAAGGGCAGCTATTTACATGCTGTGTCTTCAAATAATTTCTATCTGAAACAAGAAAAAAATTCTACATATCAAGTAGAGAAATAAAAATTATCTGGAAGGCATATATGTCAGGATTTTTTTTCTAAAGCTAAGTTCAGACTGATCTTCATTTCCGTTCTTTCAGTCAAGCTGAAGAAAAGAAAATTTTTTTAATGACCCAATGTTTTTACTCAGCTTCAGCAATTCTGAGGACACCTTTATTGCTGCTGTGTGTAAAATGGCCTTTTAAGTATTAAACAGAGCTTAAGGTGTTTGAAGGAGACAGAGGCCTGAGCATTATCACAGCATGTCCAGCATGAAAGGGAGACCTGGTGTCTCTGATTGACCTCAGACACTGCAGAGCTGATGAAAGGAACTTGCCAGAGACTAAACTGGGGCAAACAGCGATTATTTTGTTAGAGATTTGGACCTATGAGAAAAGGCTGTGATAATTAGTGTGCTTGTCTGGATCAGGGTGGAATATAATTAATACTTTCATGTATAGCATCTTTGGATAATCCAAAGGTTTTGGGACAAGAGAAATAACAATTACATATTCCCTATGACAGAAGAGAACCCATCGATAACTTCAGGTATGAGATTTAAATAGTTTCACATACTTTTCAAACTAAGGCTATTGGAAGTGACATCAGAAGCTCTTCCTGGATGTCCATGTGGCACAAAGACTCATAGGCTTATGGCTGAACTGAGGTTCTCGGGTTACAGCTGGTCACAAAGATTTTATTGTTCTCAAGATGACACAAGTGGCATATGGACCCACCTGTCATCAGGAGAGCATAAATCTCCACTGCCCTGCACCTCACAAATGCAGGAAGTTAGAGTATGTGATGGTGATCTTTCAAAACTAAAACCCACCCTGCTACAGAAACAAAATTCTGGCTGGGCTGGGAACCTAAGTATACCAGGGCCAATCCAAGACTTGTAAAGCCTGGCTTCACAGAATGACAACCCTAAGACACTTATCCTTGGAACACCCTTCTTGGGAACACCCTTCCTTTAGTATTCTTTACCTTACCAGATGAGAATGAGTAGCAAGCTTGACTGAGAACTCACAATAGGAAAGGCCCACCCCAAAACTACTCACATTTCAGCAAAACATGAACTTTATAAACTTTTCCAGTGCTTGAAGTAGTTATGCAAACATCTAGGAAAGAGAATTACTTACCAATCTCCAGAAGCTCTGAGTCCTAAGAGCTACATTAAGAAGCTGACTGGTGCGATATGCCCACGGGTGTAATAGTGGAATGGATGTCATGGGAGTTACCCACCATTTTATGATTGCATTTAAAGCCTGTTCCACAATAGGAAATCCGTACCTGGCACCATTATCGGTCTAATAACCTGTGCCTAGACAATCACTGTGTCCTAGGGGAGAACCTATTAATAACAGTCTTGCTAAATAGACATAGTATTAAACTGACTCCTAATGACCTATCATTGTACACAGAGAGTATTGCATCTCTCAACATCCATCAGAGAAGCTTCCTTCCTCAGTAGATGGTGATTGACACAGACACCCATGACTGGTCAAAGTTCACCGACTAAGAGACTGTCGGGTGCTGATTCCTCAATGGGAGATTTATACGATACCTTTCTTCCCAAGTCTTAGTGATCATCAAAGGAGAAGGCACAAAACGACTGAGAGAACCAGAGGTGGTGAGTCATACAAAGAGTTGTGTACTCAGCATACAACAGAGTAGCTGCACATATGAACTCAGGAGCTGTGAACACACGCATTCCAGGGGAAGGTCATACACCCCAAAGTCCATGAGCTGCTCAAATCATATTAGGTATTTTTTTAAGAGGACACACTTTTGTGCGTATATAGTAAGAGCTGGGGAAGGGAATGATGATAATTAAAATATATTGCAAGAAATTCTCATAGAACTAATATAAATTTTAACTAAAGAAAAACAACATAAGGAAGTGTAAAGGGGATTAATTAGGCAAAGAGGGGCCTGAGGCTAGGAGTAAGTCGAGCCCAATAGAAAGGAAAGCAAGGAGAAAAATTGCATGTTCTCTATTATGTGTCTATACTTAAGTATATACATCATTTAGGCGGTGGAAGGGCACTAACAAAAGGGTGATGGGTACACATGAGCAAAGACAATTAAGAAACATATAAAATATAAAAAAACATTATTTTACATACTCATTTTTAGTAAAAAAGATAAAATACCTATGTCACATAAGCAGTCTTCAAGGTAGTCATTAAATAATTGTTAAAATGTCTTTCAATCGAGCCCTTGGAATTCTCTAGAGTTTAAGCACAAAAGGGAACCTGGTTTAACATTGCCTCTGACTAATTCAGGAGAGACACCATGCTGGCGTGCATCTGGGTGTTTCTTGGAGAGACACTGATGACACACGATTGATTGACTGATTGTCATCCCCACACTGTTCTTCCAAAAGAAGAGGTTGGAGAAGCCAAGGACCTGGTGCTGGCAGGATCTAGTTTCTAGCTTTGGCTTGGAATAGGAGGTCCAGGAGCAGATGGGCTTGGCCTGGAACTGCAGAGCCAACCAGGGGCAACTGGAGAAGCAACCCTGTTTGCTGGAGAGGAGCAACAGGAGAAGGAGGGCCTTAGTATCAGTCTCAAAACAGCCAGTTAACGACAAAGACAAATAGAACCAGGCATTTGCCCTGTGATGAAGGATCTCTGAGGACAAGTGCTTGGCTGTGCAGCTTGGAGTGTTTCTCTGTGGTCTCTTTAGAGTTGGACAGCTTCCATGGGAAGAGGGAAAGAAAGAGGAGCCAGGGAATGCATGCTGTCTGTGTATGGGAGTTCTTGGGGTGTGATCAGCCGGCTCTGGTGAACAGTTAATCTTAGAGGAAGGCAGAACATTCCCAGTAGCTCACCCATGGCTTTGAACAGCTTCCTTGGTAACTCTCCTCAGAACACCCCCCTCTTCTGGTTATATGTCTTTACCAGGCCTCTTCCAAACATCATGCTAACACATGGCCATGTCCTACCTGCTCTGCATGACACAGGCCAGGTATTCCTGCTCCCATATATTCTGCCACCTGATCTCTGGGCTGAAGTTGCCTGTGTGTCCTTTTCTCTATCTCCTGTGGTTTGTCCCTTCTTAGGTATCTCCTTGCCTTTTCATGTGGAGCACAGCTGCTGTCCTTGCTGAGTATGTGAGTATGTGAGTGAGTATGGGGTATACCGTTTACATCCATGGTGCTCCCATCTTCTTAGTGCCCTCATCCTCTCTGTATTCTCGTCCTCCCAGTGTCCCCATCCTGCCAGTGCTCACACCCTCTCTGTGACTTCTAGACTCCTCCAGAGTCAGAGTCTCCATGTTTCCATCCTCTCTGTGCCCCTGAGTTGTAGAATTGGTCACCCATTTGTTGTATGGTTCTTTCCTCCTGAATCAAATTCATTCCATTACCCTTGGAGAAAGGAAAGCTCAGATGGCACTGGGCTGAGAGTCACATATCCCTGAACTTGTCTCAACCAATGGCTGCTAAATGATCATGGGTTTAACTAACTGATGCCCAGTTTTCCAACCTGGAGTAGGAGATGATACAAGCTCCAGGAGGGTGAGCAGAGAATTAAACAGAACATAAGAGCACGTGCTGAACAATGCCTAGCATGGCACCTTATGCTGCAGAGATGTTCACCTGAAGCATGTTTCACAGATCTGCTGTGCTCTGGTGGAGGCACTGTGGTCTGAATGCACATATCCCCCTTCAGGTCACATGTAGACACCTGATAGGGTGATGAGGGTGGTGCCTTTATGCATGAAAATAGTCTCTTGTAAGGGGGAGAAGTAAGATTTTGCTGCCTGATCCTTACCATATGAGTACAAGAGAGAAAACTGAGACCTACAGTCTAGGAGGAATCTCAGCAGGCCTGACTTCTAGCTGACTTCTAGCCTCCATGCATGTGGATGAAGTTGTAGAATTATCTCTAAGAACAACTGCTCTCACTGCTGAGATCCCCCCAACTCCTGGAAGATGAAACCACATTTATGCTATGTTGTGCACTTCTCCAGTGACTTGTGTATGAATGCCTCCTATCCTCACCCATAAGCTGTTCAAAGAAGGGACCCCTTTCTATACATTCTTGTAACCGTGACAGGGTCATATTACAGTGGCCCTCAGGAACTAGACGAGCAGTGTCCACAAGCAAGAGGACCAGACTTTACATCCACAGAGCCCACATAAATGCCAGGTGAATATGGCAGTCAGCCTTCAATTCCAACCTTACCTCAGAAGGTAGCAAAGAAATCTCTGGAGGAAGCTGACTAGCAATATGAGTGAGCTCTGAGTTCAAGTGGAAGACCCTTTCTCAGTGAATAAGGAAGAAGAAGAATTAAAGAAGGCTACTGATGGGAACCTTGGACATCCACATGCACATGCCTACAGGTGCCTCCATACAAGAAAGGGTAGAACTGCTATAAGTTGGGGTAAGACTAGGGAGTGAATGTGATCAAAATATATCATATGCATATATGCAATCCTCAAATAATTAATAAAACATTGAAAGAATAAAAGAAGGAAAAGGGGATTTCTACTTTCCACTCAAGACCATAATAAAAAGATTTTCAAAGATAAAATTTACAAGATATTTGATTGCACAATCTTGTTGTCAATCTTGTATTTATATTAGCCAGACAATTATTGTAACTACATTGTCAAAATAACATGGAAAAAAAGTTATTCGGAATATATTCCATTCCATGGACCTAGTTTTTAAAGAAAAAAATTCTTTTCGTGACATGACATTCAAACACAGTTTAAAATTTCTGTATTTCTTCCCAAACTAACCTATAAGTAAAAGAATAAGAAGAGAGCTCTTTGGACGCAGAGACATCACCATATTCCACCCTTCCTGGATGAGTTGATTTATTTTGCACCCATGCAGAGACAGCATTGGGTTTTTGCAGCATGCCAGGAGTGCACTGTCTGAGGCATGCATATGGGTCAAGCTCAGGAGTGGTGGATGGGTGGGGCTGTCTTTGCAGACACTTGTCCAGGGTGGCTGTCTGAAACTGTTTCCAATTTCTTTATAGACTGAGTCCACTGCAAGTGTCTTAGTTTCTCTGCAGTGCTGTTTCCTGTGGAAGAAACACAGTTGGGATCTATTTCTAGAAGAAGCCCAAGGTGTATTCTGATCGTCTATTAGACTCTACCTCCCATTTTTCAGAAAAGATCAGGAGCTAGCCCTAATGAATCTCACCAGCTCATTTTGGAGGCAGAAGGAAGCTATCCCTAGGTGTTGTGCCCATCGTTTTTGGAAAGCATAAGCCACCCCTCTGGCACTTTACAGAGGGACTCATCTGCATCTAATTACACAACAGGGAAGTGTTAGGCAATGGGCACGTGATGGATTCTAAAGGTGCACCCGGCTAAAGAGCATCCAAGAAAGAAAGAAACCGAAGAAAATGTGGTAATTACTCTCAATAGCCTTCACCTTGGGCCAGCACAGGTCTTTAAAGGGCACTAACTGTAAACATAAAACTTTCCACGAAGAAAGAACCCAGGATATCCTTGATTGCCTGCCTCTACTTCCTTCCCCACCATTAGAAGAAGGTTTACCTAAGGTCATGGAGTGAGCATGTGGGATCAAAAATCCTATTTCCAAAGGCAGTTCTCATTTATAAACATCTTAGTGTCTTATGTCATGATTGAGGTTCAGAACTTGGGGAGAGGGCTTCTTTTTAACTTGGGTCAGAGTAGGCAAACCTAAATGGATTCATGCATCTCTTCTTTGGAATAAGTGTGACAGGTAGATCACTGTTTCACAGAGATGTCTTGACAGAGATGTCTCTATTGTAATTCCCAGAACCTGGAAATCCATGATACTTCATGCAAAAGAACATTAAGGAGCATGTAACATTAACATTCCTAGTCAGGAGGCTTCAAAATAGAAAATTAACCTGAAATTTTCATAAGACCAATGAGGTTACAGAGGTGTTGGCTGTTTACAAAAGCAAGGGGGATTTTTGGGACACACAGCTGATATTGCTGGCTCTGAAGAATGTGGACAGTCTCTAGAGGAGAGGAAGATGAGCAAGCAGACTTCCTGTGAGCCTCTATGCAGAACCAACCCTGCACACCTTGACTTCATTTCAGGGAAGCCCACCTCAGACTTGCCAGCTTCAGTGTAGGCAAATAGATGTGTGTTTAGTGAGAGTCCCTGTGTTAGGAGAGCATGAACTCATCAGTGATTGGGCTTAGTTTTCTCTGTGTGTGCCCATGTGTATACAGATGCACATACATGCATACACATATATGTCTCTCTCTATATTATGCACACATATACACATATACAAATATTAATAAATAAATACACATAACATTTATATGTAAATATATTAAATATATTTTGTATTATATAAATATGTTGTAAATATGGGTTTATAAAATATATGAACCTATACTCATGTTTATATAATACACACACACACACACACACACACACACACACACATATATATATATATATATATATATATATATATAGAGAGAGAGAGAGAGAGAGAGAGAGAGAGAGAGAGAGAGGGAGGAAGGGAGGGAGGGAGGGAGGGAGGGAGGGAGGGAGCCCCCACAGGCCTGAAACTTGACCATTATACTAGCTTGGTTTGGCTGGACAGGGAGCCTGTTTCCACTTTGCTAGCATTGGCTTTTCAAACACATACTACCATGCCTATCTCTTTTTACATGGGATCTGGGAGAGTGAACTCAAGTCCTCATATCTCTAAGGCAAGTTCTCACTGAGCTATCTTCTGGGCCACCTATCAGGTTATCATTGGACATCTCCCACTCTTCACAGACCAAAATTTTAGCCTGTTTAAAAGTTGCAAATGTGACTTGGTCTCTACCCACTGTTGATTATGAATAATTTTTGCCTGTGGCCTATCTGGGTTCCACATCTTCATGTATGTGTCAGGATGAAACAGGGTGGCTCCTTTGGAGAAATGTAAGCATGTGCTCACACAGTCCACACTGGTGGGAAAGGCAGTGACAATTCCCTCCCCTGGAAAGAGTGTTCAGAATGAGAGTCATAAAACCAAGTCAAGGAAGAGGCCATAGTGGGAAGGGGGGAGCTCACTGTGACTCTGTCTTTGCTCATTTGTGGATTTCCAAGAACAGGAGGGATTGGTGAAGCTTAGGAAATTTTATCAGTGGCTTGTTTGTATACTGGTACAGTGAAGAAGAGTGAGCCCTCATTCTAAATTAGGCTTTAAAGCATACAGTCAAAGTCCTCAGCTGCGCCTCGAAACACACTTAATCTGTACAAGTGATTAAGGAAGGCAGCTTTCAATTTTCCAATTCATTAATCATTGCAGACATGCCTTTGCCAATAAAGCTTTGACAACGTGCTTTGTCATGTTCATTTTTCTATGTTCTTTGATTATTGAGAGATGACAAAACTCCTCATTTGCATGCAATAACAGGTGTAAAAGACCAAGCTTCAGCTGGGTTTCTTGGCCCTCTCTCAAGGAGGCTTGAATTCTGGGCTCTAAGACTTGAATGCTGAGTTCTAGTACGCTCCTTGTCTCTGCTGCTTTAGGAAGTGGCTACTTCCAGAACCTGTTGCTTGGAGTGATGGGTGGTGGCAGCTGTTCTAACTCCAGAATATTCCACAACTCCTTAAACACTGACTGAAGCTGGGAGTGAGGGCTCACACCCTTAACCTTGGCATGTAGAACTATGAGTCAGGAAGATTGCTACCAGTCTGGGGCCAACCTAGGCAACATACTAAGTTCTAGACCAGATTGGACTACAGAGGGAGATGGACTAAAACAAAAAAAATGGAGGCTGGAGAGATGGTTCTGTGGTTAAGACATCTTGCTGCACTTACAGAGATTTGGTTGCTAGAATCCACGTGGTGATCAATAACTTTCTATAACTCTAGTTCTAGGGGATCAAACCCATAGTATCATCTACATATGGTGCATATATATATTTGTGTGTGTATGCATGTATGTGTGGATGTGTCTTTCTGTGTGTACAAATACATATACATACATGAAGGTAAAATAAAAAATAAATAATTCTTAGAAGAATCTTAATGCTTTGTAGCCATAGTTAACCCAGTCTTCACTCCCAGCATAAAAGATGAGGTAGGCAGATAGATCTCTCTGAGTTCAAAGCTAACTTGGTCTATGTAGCAAGTTAGCAGGCCCAATCAGGGCTATACAGTGAGACCAAGTTTCAAAATAATTAATGACCTATTATTGAAAATAAAGAAACTAAATGTGAATGAAAAGGAAATAGAAGGTAAACACCTTATATTTTACATCAAAATAACTATCTTACACTAGTGATATTTCTGATGTAGCTTCAAAATATCAGTTTGAATAATATTCCACAAATTCACTGTAGGAAGTAACCAAGGTTCACAAATAGAAGATAGTGTCTCTGAACAAAATGGACCACAAACCATCTGCTACACAGAACCCCATTCTTCACATTTCAGTGCTGTGATACATTGTAGCTTGTCTAGGTTTCAGAGACCCCTGCACTATTGAATAGACCACCTAGCAACCAACTGTGACTTCTGAGCAACTTGAGAAAGCACTGAAGGCACAGAGATACCACATAGGAAGTTGGAGGGAAATGAATTTCATTAGAATCATATGCAGGTATATTGAAGTGCACAGAAGAAACTGATCAGGAAGTAAGGACAAGGGTGAAGGTGCCCAGGGTGGCTTTGAAGTAATACTGAAGACTTCTCCAGAATGCTGCTTCCTCACCTGTGTCATGAGTGTATGAGTACCAGTGATTCCTAAACCACAGACTACTGTGGTCCAATGTAGATTCTACATAAGCACCAGACCAGGCATTGAAACATTAGGAGTGGCCTACAATCAAAACTTAAACCTCCAGCCAGAACTCTAGGTCAGCCTGTGGTAAGCAGCATTTACAGATAATTATGTGTCTCTGTGTGTGTGGGATTCCTTATGTGGTGGAATTCCTGAAAGATTAGTTACACAGATCTAGTCAGTGACTGCCACCACAGAAGGACCTCAGCCACCCTGCAGATACTCAGGAACTAAAGAGTACAGCAAGCGTTTTCAAAACCAGACAGACATGAAGGACACTACTTCAGGTATCACTTAAATAAACTCCAGAGACTCCTTCCCTTTAAAAGGCCACTTAAGCTTTAATGAGAAAGGTAGTAAGGGATGCTCTTGGTGACCTGGAAGGGGATATCTGGTCTTCAAAGTGGCTGATTCACTGGGACACTTGCACAAAGCCAGGCAGGTGGCACTTTGGTATCTAAATTTCTGCAGGCAACCCTTGTAGAAGTCTTAGTGCGTAAGACTGAACTACAAATCTTCCTGTTGTTTTCATTCATTTATTTCTTTATAAAGAGAAAGAATTGTAGTAATCAGCATGCTTCTCCATGCGTGAAACAGGGCCTTTAATGACTTTTAATCTAGCAAATGAGTCAGACTCTAAGGGAAAATACCCAACTTAATTTTTTAAAAGGAAAGGAACAAAGTTTTGCACTCTGTGAGATTGTGATGTTTATTAGTGGTAGAATTAAAAGTCTATTATGTTAGTAATGGAGAATCCATTTTGCTTTTAACATCTATTGAGTAAAGATCCTTGAGTGAAAATAGACATTTTCTAATTTAGTTACAAATAACCTCACCTCTTTATCTTGCATAGATATCAGAAAAATACAATACTAAAGACAACCATATTACAACCTCGCTTGCTATTAAGTGCACATGCATAATGCCAAAAGAATCTCAGCATTTCATCCCTTTGGGGGATGAAAAGCAGACCTAGAAAAATATTGCCCCTGAAATATTTCCACCCAAGTAGATGGTTGTTATAGTTGTTTCTTTGTTGCTGTGGCACAAGACCCAGGCAAAAGCAAATTAAGGGTAAAAAATTTATTTTAGATCACAATTCAAGGTATAGTCCTCCATGGTAGGGAAGTCAGAACAATGAGGGCCATGATTATATCACATCTGCAGCCAGGGATCAGAGAAGGATGAATGCAGTCGAGAAGCAGAGACATGAATGCTGCCACTCAGCTCCTCTTGTATAGAGTTTAGGATCACATCCCAGAGAATGGTGACACCCACAGTGGGAAGGTCTTCTCAGTTTAGTTAACTGAATTAAGATAATTCCCCACAGACATGTTCAGAAGCCAGTCACCCAGATGGTTTTAGATCCCATCAAGTTGACAGGTGAGAGTAACTATCACAATATTTAGGCCACTGGGTCCTTGTTTATCAGAATTAGAGAGTTCCAGGAACTCTGTTACTGTTCTCTCCAGACTCTTATCCCATCAGCTTTCAGGCTGCATAGTGTTTCCACATTGGGCCCCTGAGCCTTGGCTTCTGCATACTGCCCCCACAGAGTCATCGCTGAGTCAGTGTCAAGCAAACCTGAAGCCTTGTGATCTCTGCTCACAGCTCACACAGCTCGGTATTGTCACAGTTGTCCCCCATAGATGTGCTTTTGTTCCCTTCAATTTGCAGAGAGACAGGCACTGCTCATTAAAGTATAAGACTTTTGGGTTCCTTTCCCCTAAGCTATGCCTGTCTGCCCTTATTTCCAGCATGAATGCTGAAGTGCCATGCTCTTGCATGCGTTCCCTCTCTCCAAGCACAGGGAAAGCACAGCCTTTCAGAACCAGTACCTTGGACAGCGACTAGGCTAGCAGGGTGCTGATCACAGTACCCACTGATCTCAAGACACATCTTTGGGGAGATGGCTGAAATGAAAGCCAAAACACAGAAGGAACAGCCTGGAGTATCCTGTGTACCAGAACTGAAGAGTTCAGCAACTGGCCTGGCACAAGCTAAGAGCACTTGTAGAGGTCAGGAACGGAAGGAATCACTTCACCAATAACACAAACAATAGAAAAAGGGCAGAAGGAAAAGCTCATTTAGGTCCACCTTCACAGGCAGGTAAAGTTTTCTAGGGATGCCATAGTAAATGCCATGGGTGGAGTACCTTAACCAACACAGGCACTTTGTCAATCTGCAGACTCACAGCCCAAGTCTAACGGAGCTCTTAACTCAAGCAATCTCCCAAGAGGGTGCAGGGACATTGGGTCATAAACTCAGTATAGAGAGGGGACAGGATACAACACAGTCCTAGTAACAGTGATATATGTAAATGATTCAAGGCGAGGAAAAGAAAAAAAAAAGTCTGAGAAAATATCACCGAGCAGAGGATTCTGGGAAGACAAGGCAATCAAATGCTGCACAGTTTTCAGGATTCTGACAGTCACATGAAGGGCACATAAGTAGAAAGCCTGGTGATGCTCAAATCAATCCTGGAGTTCAGCTCATAGCTGTAGAACAATGTCAGTTTCTTAGTCTTAACTGTGGTGCCATTGGAATGTAAGATGCGATAGGGGGAGGTGGTGGACGGGGTTGGGGTTCACACTTTTTGTGGTATCTTAGGAACTTTTCTATAAACCTAAAAATGTGCAAAATAAAAATTAAAATGCATTTTAAAAGGAGGCAATAACCACTCAAACTTGATATTAATATTTGACTCAAAGATTCAAGGTCCATTTCAATTTCTCGATGCTAGCCTCAAAGACTCTAATGCGTCACTGTGAAGCCATTCTAGCATCTCGAAGCTTTACACACTGGGCATTCTGGACATTTCTTTAATTCTAAGAAAAGTTTGTGCTGTCTCCTCTCCCTTCTTTCTTCTTTCCCACTCTCCCTTCCTCTCTCCCTCCCTCCATCCTTCCCTTTCTCCCTCCCTCCCTCCCTCCCTCCCTCCCTCCCTCCCTCCTTCCCTCCCTTCCTTCTTTCCTTCCTTCCTTTCTGTTGTTGTTTCATTTTAATTTTTGTTTAAGATAGAGTCTCATCTTGTGGACCTGGCTGGCCCTTAAACTTACAGAAATGTACCTGCCCCTGCCCCTGCCTCCTGAATGCCCGGTTTTTCCTGAGAATCAAGGTTTAGCACAATCTTCTTTTCCTGGATTGAAGAGAAACATGCATACATGTGAGCCAGCTCTGTTATTGCCAGAACTCCTAGCAGCCAACAGTGGCAGCAAATGTTTCTCGGAGGCTCAGTGTGCCCAGGCTAGCTTTGAGCATTTTCCAGTTCATTTAACCACTGGCACAGCCTTTGAGCCACATGATTCTACTATTTCTAATTTGGGAAGCCAAGAGTTATAGCACACATCTTGCTTACGGTTGTCTAGTTACAACTAGTAAGCCTCCAAGCCAACACTAAAAGCTTAAGGAGAATTGACCTTTACCTGAGGGTATTATAATAAGGGCAATGCAGGAACCATGGGCAGGCCAAATGCTTCTCAATGAAGGCTCATGACATAGACAAAAGGGGCCACAGTTTTCACATTTGTTGTTCTGACATAGTCTGTATGTATCCCAGGTTGGCTCTGAACTTGCAATTTTTCTGCCTCAACCTTTTGAGTGCTGGGATTGTAGGAGCATGTCACAACACCTGGCTAGGCTTCACTTTTTAGCACAAAGGTTCTCAAATTTTAACTTGACATTAAACAAATAATCAAAGAAAACTCTCCAAGAATGTGGGCCAACTAAATCAAGGACAAGGTACAAACAAGCAAACACGGCTAGACCATGTCACGGTAGGAAATGCATGCATCCAACACCCACAGCATCAAATCAGTTTCATCAACAGCATCCGGACACTGAGGGGAAGCAAAGACAGACAAGGGGCCTCTTGCATGTTGACTCATCAGTCAAGGGTCTTGCAAGCAAGACTAAGGGTCTGAGTCTAATTTGGGGGATCCATATGGGGGAAGAAGATAACTGATCCCTACAAGTTTTTCTTGGACCTCTCTTCATGAGCCAGTGCATGGGCTCATACCCCCAAATTCACACATAAATAGATAAATGCATTAAAAAAAAATAAAAAGAAATGCCTTCCTTCCCAAACTCTTCTAGTATGAATGGGGCAGTGGAGTATAACATACATAAAATGATTTCTGAGCCATGAATTGCAAAGGGTCTGGTGGTGAATTCAGAAAGGAGTGGAAAGCTACACAGAAAAGAGAAGACTTAATAGAATCCACTGAGAGAATCTTAAGCTTTCAGAGGGAACTGTGTGTGTGTGTGTGTGTGTGTGTGTGTGTGTGTGTGTGTGCGCGCATGCGCATGTGTGTTTAGGAACACCAGCTTGTCCTCTGGCAGCAAACCACTAATACTGGAGCTCTGAGAAGGCATCCAGAGCAGGGTCTTCAGCCTCACTGCAGAGCGCAGAGATGCACCGGGCCATAGGCTCACATACAGGTACAGTGAGCTCCACCCGGGATCTCCACTGTGGATGTTCTGAAGCCTCTGAGCTCCTCACACAGTGTGAACCATTACATCATGCTTCCCAGATATCTCCAGTAGGTAACAGGAAAATGGTCCTTAAAACACCCTGGAAATGTGTGTGACTAGCTGAGCTACACACAGCCAGCTCAGCCTTGTGTTGCATTCTGTGGTCTCTGTCTCTGTTTAGGTAACCTCCAGGGCCCACTGTGTGCAGCTGTCCCTCTCATCTCCCCGTGATCATCCTCTGCGGGGCCAGTACATCGCCAGTTTGAGTTTGCAGAGCCCAACTGTTCAGGGTGGGCAAGGAGCTCCCTGTGCTCAGGTTACTCGCCCTCTCCCATTTGCATTTTAACATATTCATTTTCTAGTAGTCTTAGGTAATATTTCTGGTTTTTAAGAGATGAAAAACCAGGAGGAAAGAAGCTCTTGAGGAAACCCATATGCTGTCCTATTAACAAAAATAATGCATTTATTTTCATTTACAGCAAGTGAAGTGGCAGCTGGAGCACTTAACAAAACATCACTGAACACCAAACATCTTCACCATATACCCAGAAACATTTATACACAATGAATCATAGGGCAGGCTCTAATACCATCTCCCCTTTCTCTGGATCATGCCATATGGAGTAAGTGCTACAAATCTCAAGAGGCCCAGGGCGTTGTTGACCTCTTTATCACCAACTGTGGTGACAGCAGGTTTTAACACCTACAGTGGGTTTTTAAAAATAAAGTGAGTGTCATACACTTATAAATATAGAAAGAGTGTAGGGTAGGCACTTATCTGACATGCTCAGGATAAGAAGGGCTTTGGATTTGAGACATTTTCAGATTTCAGAACATTGGCTCAGATATCAGGAGATACCTTGGGGGCTGGGTCCACATATAAACAGTAAATTTATAGGTTTCATATGAGCCTTGCATGTGGAGATGGAAGGAAATTCCATACAGTAGTCTTGGTGTTGCCTGCACATGGACTGGGGTCTTCCTTAGGGTTCTGTTATTTGTGAAGAAATACCATGACTAAAGCAACTCCTATAAAGAAAAATATTTAGCTGGGACTGGCTTACTGGTTCTGAGGTTCAGTCTATCATCATCATGTCAGGAAGCATGGTCGCACACAGTCAGACATTTTGTTGGAGAAGAAGCTGACAGTTCTACATCTTGATCCTAAAGCAGCCAGATCTGAAGGCAGCCATAAGGTGACAGTTTTCTGCCCTGGGCAGAGCCTAAACATAGGAGTCCTCAAAGTCTACCATACAGTGACATACTTCCTTCAACAAGACCACACCTACTCCAACAAGGCCACACCCACAAGTACCACTTCTTGTGGGCCAAACATATTCAAACCACCACAGACTCACAGACTACAACCTGTCATAGCCCCCATGTGGAATTTCCTAATAATGCACATACACAGGTACATACAGCAACAGTGGTAAGCACACAATGGTTATTACTACTGAGTGTTAAGTTTCAAATGGCTGAAGTGCCAACAGCATATCAAGGCAGACCTAGCCACCAGGTGTTCCCAGCATCTGCTCAGTCTCTACCTATTATAGGATATGACTTTCATACCCTCCTCTGCTTCACTAACTCTCCAGCTCAGGGGCTGGACTGTCCTTCCCATTTTGGCTACGTGCCCCATTTTGTATGTTTGGTCTCCAGGCTACTGTGCCTGGTTTCCTTCTCTTTCCTCTTACATACTCTCCTCTTTTCCCCATGTGACCTGGCTCAGTCTGCTCATGTTTACTCCAAACATTCCCAGAGCTTTCTGCCTCTGGTTGTGCTCTTCTTTTATCTATAATAAACTTTCTTCTCCATCATACCTAAGAACACTCATGTCTTTTCCTTTTATCTTTTCACTCATGAAACTGACAAATGACTTGAATATATCTTATGGAATTTTTTTTCTACTTAAAAATTCCAACATAAATACCTGGTGCAATTTTTGTATCAAGCCTATACAGAATGGTATTTACTTAGGACAAGCCTCTAGAAGTAGACTTCTGGCTTAAGCATACAGATACTTTCAATATTTCTACTATAGAGGTCAGACCTCCAAACACTAGAAAAAAATGGCAGCTCAGCAGAGTGCCAAGGGAAGGGGACTACTTTTTTGAAACTTGTGAATTTCTAAAATATCTAGTGATTTAATGAGCAATGTATCTTCTTTTTTTTTAATTTGAATTATTTTGATCATCGGTGTAATTGAATGTGTGTTTTAGGTGTATACATGGAGTGTGCACACAAGTGTGTATGTGTGTGTGTGTAAACTGGAGGGCATCCTTAGGTGTCATTCCTTGGGTGCCATCCAGCATATGTCTTGAAAAACAGTCTCTTAGGGGCTTGGGCTTTGCAGAGTAGGCTAGGCTAGCTGGCCAGTGAACCCCAGAAGTCCACCTGTCTCTGCCTTGCAAACACTAGAATCATAGGTACATGCCAGCACACCCAGCCTTTTATAAAATGTGGGTTCTGGGGACTGAATTCTGTCTCTCATGCTTGAAAGTCCATCACTTGTTTGAGGGAGCCATTTGCAGATCAGGAGCTGGACTCTTGTGAGTAGAAATTGTCCCATGTTTCCTCTTCATCTACCCTTGTCGACACACTTTCATTAAGTTGACCTTTGAAACTTTGGTTCCTATGGCTGCTCCTGCGGCTCAGAGACATCAACTCTTTCTCTGTGTGCCATAAGCATGCACCCAGGCACCTTGCTTGTTTTCCAGTTGGTATTTTAAAGAATCCACATTTACATTACTCATCTTTGCTTCCATGTTCTTTCGATTCTTTTGAATCCAAAATGTCCCCCTTCAATCACATAGCTCCTGACCATCATGATTGATTACCCAAGTCATGCTGCTAGCATGAGCCTGGGTATGTCTTGACTTACTGCTTTTTCTGAGTAGTAATTGCACTTCTTTGACCTGAGCACTGTGGGATCAGAAAGTGGCCTTGTTACTACATAAAGTTCATCAAGAAGGACCTTGCACCAGCTCTGAGTCTGTCACTAAGCTCAGTTCCTGTGTGCATTAAACACAACCAAACTATAGGCTAATTTCAAGTGTGCAAGTGATGGACTATGGCCCACACCCAGGCAAATTCTCCTGCAGCCCTTTGAAAATAAGGATTCATTTTAGAGCGGAAGACTAAGCAGCTTGCTTCCTTCATACGCCGCACATAGGTTCAGCGAGTGACCTTTCATTTAAAACCACCTCCTAGAAGTGACATTTGGAAGTATTCAGGTTTCTAAGCTCAGGTTCTGGAGATGTGAACTCCTGTGCAGATGGGGATGTGGAGGGATCAGAATGGAAAGGAAACCAGCATCCGGGCGCTGCCCCTTGAGCTACCTTCTCAGCTGTTCCGGCTCTCCTCTCCATCTGCCATGCCAGATCCTTCCCTTCCTTCACATCTCAGGAGGCATCTGCCACAGCCTCCCCAAGTTACTCTCTTCTGAATCCCCACAGTGCTATATATGGTCTCTGGAAGATTAGAGAGATCCTGTGGGCAGCAGGATACAGCTTTTCCCTGTGATACCTATCTATCGGTGAGGAATATACAATATGGCATTTGGCTGCATCTAACTGTGAGTGGGGTGCAGGTCATATTGGAGGTCATCAGCATTGGATGCACAGGTTGGAGGAGGAAGTACTGAAGGAGATACTGAATTCCTTAGAAATTCTGGAATTAAACAGACATCTCAGAAGTGGGTTAGCAACACCTGGAGGTGAACTTTACCACAACCAGGTGCTGTGTGTCAGTGTTAGAAGAACAAAGTGTCTAATTAGCATCACGATGCTCCCATTTAACTAATGGGTAGCAAGAGGCATTTCCTGGCACACATGCAACCCAGTCCTCCAAGTCCTCAGTCCTTAACTAGTAGCATCTCTACTTTAGATGTAACCAAGATCAGCCATTTTGGAACTGTGAACAAATGCTGCAGCCCCAGAAATAAGGGTCAGAGAAACTCAGGGCATGAGGTTCAGGTACCTCTATGGTGTCTCCCCTTTTCATTCAGCCACACTACCTTCCTAATGATGGTGTTGCTAACCCGATGCTAAGCTGTCTACTTAATTCCAGAATTTCAAAGGAATTCAGTAGCTCACAACTTCTATCTCCAACCTGTGCATCCAGTTCAGCTTCCACATTCTACAGCTAGTATCAGGAAAAAATGTGTGTGTGTGTGTGTGTGTGTGTGTGTGTGTGTACCAGAAATAGTGAGCTTTTGGAAGCTTTCCTTCCTTAGAAGCCACCCAACTTGTTTCTTTAGATAGCATTTCTCCTTGAGACTTGAGACCTCACTGATTAGGGTAGGCTTGCCTACCCAGGGAGCCCCAAAGATCTTCTTGCCTCTGTCTTCCTAGCTGGGCCGTATGTGAGCTACCATGTCTGGTTCTGTATTTAGGTCCTAAAGATCAAATTTAAACCTATTCTTGTGTGGCAAGCACTTTAACCAACTAAGCCCATTCCCCAAGCCTCCAAACACCCTTCAACCAGTAGTCTAGAGTTTCAGTGAACCAAGGTATCCCACAGGGCCCTGGCTGTTAGCTTCAGACTGTTACCACTTACAAAGTCTCCACCTGGGGCATCTTTGGCTGCTCTGACCTGAGAATGTGCTCAATCCAGCCCAGAGGATGGTTCCAAGAGGGGCAGCCACTACCTCCTTTGAATGAGCATGACACAATCTACCATGATATTGAAGAATTAGTAATTGTTACTTTTATTAATAAATGTTTTAATTGGGATAATAAAAATAAAGATAGGAAACAGACAAGAATAACCCATAGTCTTTTTCAGTTATAATGTTAATGTCATGAAAAATTAAATAGAAAATGAAATATAAAATATTTAGTCTCCTTCTATAATAGTTATTAGCAAATGCCTCACACAGGTCCAGTGGGTAACCTTTAATTACCACCTCCTGGAAGTGACATTTGAAGTATCACCCTACAAGCCCTCAGCCTTCTAAACCCAGGTTCTGAAGACATGGTGAACTTCTGTGTAGATGGGAATGGGGAGAAGTCAGGATAAAAAAAAGGTGGCACGTGGGCCCTGCCTCTTAACCTACTATTATAGTGTTATGTCATGAAAATTAAAGATTTTTTAAAGTATTTAGTTTCCTTCCAAAATATTTATTTGCAAATGTATCCATCTCTCTACAGAGTATTTTGTGTAGACAGGGATTCCCAAATAACCTATTTATGCCCGCTTTTGATTCTAAACCATGCCCATCAATGGGAGACCTGAACTGGATAAAATGATTCTCTGCTAGCTCTTACAGAGTATGTAAGCTGTGCTGTAGCAGATGGGCTCTAACTGCCACCTGCTTATCTGCACAGCCTATGTGTCCCTTCAAATCACAGCCACTGTGGTGGTTTGAATAATAATGGCCCCATAGGCTCATATTCTTGAATGCTTGGTCATCAGGTGGTGGCACTATTGAGAGGGAGGTGGCCTCCTTGGAGTAATGTATCACAAGAGTGGGATTTAGGGTTTTAAAAGCCCAAGCCAGTCCCTCTCTTGTCCTGCTGTCTGTGGATCCAACTGTAGAACTCTCAGCTACTTTTCCAGCACCATGTCTGCCAGTATGCTACCATGCTCTCTGCCATGAGGACAATGGATTAAACCTCTGAATCTGTAAGCCAACTCCAATTAAATGCTTTCTTTTCTTAAGAGTTGTTGTGGTCATGGTGTGTCTTCATAGCAACAGACCTTTCTTGAGACTCAGAGACTTTGGACAAAGGGTGGTGTGGTCATTTCAGGATGGAGTTATAAAAAGCCTTACAACTCCCCTGTGCCTTTGTGCACTTGCTCTGCAGAAGCCAGCTGAGGTAACCACACAGCCCAGAGCTCAAGTTGGTACCTTTCCATGGCTTTGTTGGGGAGCCTAACACAGGCCCTGCTGGGGTTCTAGGACTGAACTCATGTTACTTTGTCAACAGCCCACTGCAATCTTGTAAGATGCCTGGCCTCCATTGAAACTCATGGTCCTCAGAGGAAGTAGGACTACTCTATCCTTTACATAGATGTACTAAGGCAGCATGTGGGATGGCAAACCAGTGGGAGAAGTGTTTTCAGAATTGGGGCTCCAGTTTAGAATTCTTTTGAATTCTATGGCTGTGGATGCCAACCCAGCCGAGAAAGGCACACTGGCTGGACAGTCAAGGAAGTCCCCTAGACTCATGCAGACTTTAAGCCAATTGACACACTAATTACAGGTGAGAGTCAGGTAAGGCCAGTTCTTTATATCCAGATGCTAATTTTTGGCTAATACTAGTGTGGTCTTGAGTTCAATCTTACATCTGCTCAGTCTCTGGAAAGTGGGTGCTGTTGTGACCAACAGAAACCTCTTGTCAAACTCAGTCTTCTCTGGTCATACAAACTAGGTGTGAACTCCTTGAATCGGGGCCTCGGGGGTTGCAGGTAAACGTGAATCACAAAGATTTGAAAACTGTGCAGGTGCCTCAGGCTCTCTCTGTTTTTCTGAGTTTGTTCCCAGCCAGCAGTGTATGTTCCACTGGACACAGTACACCCCAGAGACTGGAAAGCAGTACGGATGGACCATCTCTTTCCATCTGTGCTGACCTCCTGAACATGCTTGTGAGACCAGGGAGCATGGAAGTCCACCATCCTCTGGACCTAGAAACCTGTTTTCTGCAGTCACTGGGACTAAAGGTGTCATCTTTCTCTGGTGATAGTTACAGAAAGGGTCTCTCTTTTTTAAGTTGAGAAGCCTTTGAGGTCCCACAGACCAGAGTGGTTTCCTTTTCTTTTGCTGATTCTTGCAAAACAGAGTCAACAAGAGACTTCTGCTCAACATTCTGGTAACTAAGTTTTTGCTACAAGAAAGCTGGATTTCTGTGTCCACTAACCCTGCTCTGGCTCCCTTGCACAAGGCCTGTCTGGTCTTCAAGACAATACATTCTGCTACCTTTGCATAGGAAGGCTGAAGGGTAGAAGCCTTGCTCAATAGCAGAGCCACCTGAAGCACGTCAGGGACGCCTGGCATCCCGATTTTCCTTAGCTTTTGTCCCCTACTGAAGTAGGCACTGGGAAACTGTGTGACTCCAGTTGATTTTTGTCTATACATGGGAGCAGAAGTTCAAGGAGGCCTTTGCAGTAGAGAGACACTCAGGAATGTAGAGAAAACAAGACACTGGGTTTTACCAAAGGAAGAGAGCTAATTTCAACACGAAATCTGGAGTATTCCACCTTATTGCAAAAGTATCTCAAGCAAACAGGGGCCAGAACAGAAAATTACAAGGGAGAGAAGCAGCCCACATCTGTGGCTCCTTCCTTCTAGCCACGGACTCCGTTCTTGCATCTATCTTTAGGCAGTAACTGCTGCCTTTCCTGAGTTACTTGTATGCACAGGATGACTTATTTTCCATGGCAACACAGGGTTCGCCCCAGTGTGTGACCTCAATATAGACACTGCTCAGCACAGTGACTTCGTTTCGCTGACCTCAGCAAGGGTATAAATAGATGAGCACCTGGCATCTGAATGTGGCCAGCCCAAGTCCATGTCTGTGGTCTGTTCCATTTCATCTTTACAAGAAACCATCACATTTGAAAATATATATGTTAGTCAAAGTAACAAGGAAGAAAAAGGGAAGTCTGCAGGAAATATCCAGACAGACGCTTGGGGTACAGAGCCATGGTTGGATTTAGATGTGTCAGTCATGACTGAACTTGATCAACAACACAAACAAAATTATAGGACCATGGTTACCAGGGAAACAAACAATTATAGAACCATGGTTACCAGGGAAACAAACAAACAATTCTCTCTCGAGAGCATCTTCCCTCTTTTAAAATAGATAGGCAGTATTAGTTTCTTTTCCTGTTGCCAGGATAAAATACTCTGCCATGGGCAACTGAAGCAGGAGAGGGTTTGCTTTAGCTCAGTTTGAGATCCAGCCCTTCATAGCAGAGAGGTCAAGCAGCAGGAGCAGGAAGCAGCTCTGGGTCACAGCCACAGTCAGGAAACAGAGAGAGATGAATATAAGCTCAGCTCCTGTCATACAGCCCAGAATACTCACCCTGGATGTGTCTTCCCATGTCTATTAAAATAACCCAGGTAATTCCCACAATCACGGCCACAGGCCTGTCTCCCAGGGGACTCTATGTCCTGTCAATGACTGGTCAACACTAGTAATCACAGATGGAGAAGCAATCAAAATAGTGGAGCTTCTGTGAAGTTCACTGAAGGTTCGCTGCCCCATCATCTGCTCTTGCTAACATACGAGGAAAGAGGCAGCATTCCGTCAGCATTTTAAATGTTCTACTCAGTCTTAATCATCGAAGTCACCACTGTTCGATGAAGCCCCTCTTACAACAGCTCACATAAAGGCAGGGTGGCGTGCGTCGAGCCTGCTGAAAGATCACTTGAAATGATTTAATCTGGAAAAGCAGTATCTTTTCTTTATGAAGAGAGTGCTTTTCAAATTTGTTTTCCTAAGCAATCAAGTTTACCTTATAAACAAGACCCCTTGTGATGCACCCGAGCATTGCTGCCTTTAAGAACAGAAACTGAAACAGCAAATGCACAAGGTCTGGAAGCATCGCCTCCCCAGAGAATTTTGCCCACAGACTACAGCATTGGATGCCCAGGAATGGCTGACAAGGGAGGTCCCTTTCACATAGGTGTTCTGCCTGCCAGTGATCTCACAATGTTAGATGAGATTGGGACAACAGGAGCAGAAGAAGGGAGGGAAGGAAGAAGTGGGAGGGGGACAGGGAAGGGGAAGGGGAGGGAAAAGAGCATGAGAATGGCAGATTATCATTTTTCTTTTCAAGGGCATTCATATTGGTCATTAAGCCTTTGGAAATGTAAATGGAAAAGGAGGCAGTTTCTCAGCATCTAGCTTATAAATGAATCTTATAAATGGTAAATCCAGCAGCATGGTGGTACAGCATGCGAATCTGGGGAGAAAAGTTCAGTTCCTGATTGAATCCATGTCCTGGAATCCATAGTGGAGAGCTAATAGGCAAAATATTTAAATTATGTGAGTCCCACTTTCCTTATGTTTTAACATAGGCTTTATGATGTAAACCCCATGGCATTACTAATGAATTAAGTATGTAAAACCCCTGTTACACTGATACATTGATGTCCCAATTCATTGTCATTACCTCCTCAAAGCTAAGCTTTCTCACGCCACAGACATCCGGATTCATTAAACATTATTATGCCAATATTTTTCATATGTGTAATTTAAGGATTAAAAAATATTTAAATTGTATGCATGTGTGTGTGTGTGTGTGTGTGTGTGTTTGTGTGTGTGTGTACATGAGTGCAGATACCCTCAGAGGCCAGAAGGGAGTGTCAGATTTGCTGGAACTGGAGTTATTAATGGTTGTAAGTTACTCATTTGGGGTGGGTACAAGAAACCAAACTCAGGCCCTATGTAAGAGCAGTCACTCTTAAGCACTGAGCCCTCTCTCTACCCCCATCCCCTTTTTACCATTACAGTTATTGGCCATAAACTGGAAACGGACACTCAAGATTAAGTTGAAACGAATGACCTTGTCCTTGGAAACTCTGCTTCTTAAAAGACAGGCTATGAACCTCAAAAGCAAGGAGACCCAGACATTAGAGACACTCATTAAAAACAAGGCCAGAGCTATCTCCCATCGTACCCCACAAAACTGATGAAAAAGGCTTGCTCCTGCACTTGCTGATCTGTTCGCCATCGGCATCTCTGGAGTATTTAAAAGTAAATAAGTCCATTGGAATCCATCAAACCCCTGTAACCTCAACCTGTCTCTAGAATCTCAGTATCTTCTCCTGCCAGAAGACGATGAATCTCAGCATTAGCTGCCTGTGGTGCCGGCATTAGAATCATTATGGATGATTTGCTCATAATTCTCTGGCTGAAGTCACAACACAAAATGTAAGAGATATTTAAATCAATAACAGATGAAGCTTCACAGTAACAACATTACTGTTATTTTCTTACAATTGTTTCTAAAACATTCACTTTTATTGTGTGTGTATGTGGGGTGGGGTATGCATTTGAGTGCAGGTTTACACAGGGGCCAGGCAGGAGGGTCAGTTCAGATACATACGCTTCTTGACAGGGGTGTTGCAAATCTCACTCTTGGATTCTGGAAGAGGAGAATGAGCTTCTAACCAATCAGTCATCTCTCTGGTTTTCTCTAATGATTCAAGGAGTCCCTCTCTTTTTCTAACAGAGTTTAGGGATGTAAAATAAAACCAAAATCTGTTTTTCCCCCCTCTCAGTCTGAATGATGTTTTTATTACCCTTTTTGTAAACAAACTAAATTTCAACATCATGAAAAATGTCATAATTCTATACAGTTCTTCAGTGAATATTCATTGTTAAATAATCTTGGAGGGGAATGTGGCACATTAGAGGCTGAGGCAGGAGGGTGGCAAGTTTGAGTCCAGCCTGAGTTGTAGGAGCAATAGGGACTGTAGGGTACTTTGCCCTGGGTTTGGCTCCCCGCCCTTAAGGGGAGTCAGGAGCCTGTGGGGGCGGTAGTCAAAAACAGCTTCATTTTGATTCTTTTAAAAACTGCCATTTTATTCTTTTTTTGTTGTTCCTTAAAGAGATAAATTTTTATTGTTTCAGAATCTCATACATGCACATAATATGCTTTGATTAAATCCATTTTCTTCTCATTTTATGTCTGTTTAATCATTTATCGTAATGCCTTACCTCAGCTAAGAATATATTAGTGTGTAATTAAACAAGAAATGTCAACTCTTTATACTGAGAAAAGGCAAGGAAGCACCATTCCTGGTCTTGTGACATTCTGGGTCTTTCATCTCTGCTATGTCCTTTGAAGGCCTGAGCTTTGATTCCCCTTTAAGCATGAGCAGGAGACAGTATTCTTCTGGCTCAAGAGGGCACTGGCTGGTCAGTTACTCTCTCTGGAATTCAAGTGAAATAGAATTTGACTCCCATCCTCCTGATTCACCTTCCCCCCTGATGGTGTCAGAATCCCCTCCAGAAGGGGTAGAGAGAAATGAATCAGATCGACTAAAATTTTTCACAAGTATGTAGATACCTAAAGTTATAGAAACTTCTAAAAGTCAATCAATGTCATCTTAACATGGAGAGAACATTTGACACAATTCCACACCCTTTTATGATAAAAGCTCTTAAGAAATAAGAACAGAAGGAAATCACTTCAAAGGAAAAGACCCTCACATGAAAGACACAGACTGAATAGTGCTCCATGGCAAAAGATGGAGCTCTTTGCCTTAAGATCAAGAACAAAGCAGGGTGCCTGCCTCTAACAAACACTTCTATAGTTGTGGCAGAATTCAGGCTGGAGCTCCAGACCAAGAAAGAGATAAAAGCATCAATGTGGAGCAGAGGAAGATCAGATCGTCTCTGCTTACACAGGACATGGGCATGACCCTTGATATAGGAAACTCTGAAGACTTCCCTGAACACACCTGTTGGAACAAATACATTATTTCAAGGCAGGGTCTGGACATCAGACACGGAAATCAGCAGCATTTTCACAGGCTTGCCATGAATCCACAAGAAAAAAAAAATGGCAAAACCAATTACATTGTTGAGAACTACAAAGAGAATGGAATAATTAGAAATTAACAGAAGGATTGATGCAATTAAAATTGCAAAACATTACTGAAAGAAATGAAGGAAGACATAAATGAATAGTCACATTCCTTGTGTCCACTGGTGGGTTCATGGGAAGTTGTATGCCCCACCCATCAGATGAGGTCATGTGAGAACTGGAGAGAAGTAGATTCACTAAACAATGAGTGTATGAATTCCTTGACCTTGGACTTTCTGGCCTCTAGGACTGAGAGGAAGAAGTTTCTGCTGCTGCTGCTCTCTCTCTCTCTCTCTCTCTCTCTCTCTCTCTCTCTCTCTCTCTCTCTCTCTTACACACACACACACACACACACACACACACACACAAACCACCCATAAACCATCACTAAATAGTGAAGGACTCCAGTTCACGTGACCAAGAGAATGAACAAAATTTCCATCAAAGGTCCTTGGATGCCGTCTGTAGAAACAAAAAGTCTGCCCTTGGATTCATGTGGCTCTCAAATGACCTTGAAGATATAGAATGATTTTTAAAGAGAAAGAAATATGCGGAGATTGCTTTCTGACTTTAACATTTGCTATAGAGCTAAAGCATCAGAATATTCTCTAAGCATGAAACAATGAAAATGAATTAGAAGAGAAACAATCTCCCACAGGGGCACATGAGTCCTGAGAGGGTGGGTGCTCCTCCTTCCCATGGGTGAGGACAGCATTTTCAAAACACTTGCTGGAAAAACCAATTTCCATATATAACAAAGAATGAAGTTGGAAACTTTGTGTGTACAATATACAAGAACATTGCCTCAAATACACCAAAGGCCCAAATGTAAGATAGAACTATAAAACTCAGAATGAGAAAAACTCACAGCTGTCTGACAACTGTGCCTTAGATAAGGAAAGTATATAAATCCAAATGGGGGAAAAGGAAACAGACTGTACTTTATGAACATTAAAGAAATTTTTATTCGTTGAAGCCAGTATTAATGGAGTAAAAGGAAACTCACAAAATGGGAAAATATCTTCATATATATATATATATATATATATATATTATTTGTGTGTGTGTCTGTGTATATGCATGTATATATGTGCATATATATATATATATATAGTAATATCTAGAACATAGAGAACTAAAACTCAACAGGAAAAAGGGAACCCAATGCAAAGCAGGACTACTGGACTTGGGTAATTTCTTATGGAAGATACACAAATGACCAGTGAGCAAAAGAGATGCGTGAGGTCAGTAACCATGGAGGAAATGCAAGACCAAACGCAGGGAGACCTCACCAAAACCTATTCAAAAGGCCATTTAAAAACAATTTTAGAGCACATCTGGGGAGAATGGGAGAAGCTGGAACTTACAGTGTACTTTCCTGATTTTAAAACTTATTATAAATATATACACACAAAGGCTGACACTGGATAGAATAGCCCAGTTGTCCCTCAAAAACTTAAAAGTAGAATTTGAGTTTGATCTTGAAATACAACCACTAAATCTACCCTGCAGAGATTCAAGAAATAGCAACACTTAAACAGCTGCAGATGAGCCATACTCACAGCAGAATTATTGCCAATAATGAGGACACAGCTACAAACTGTGTCCATCATGGGCTAAATGACAACAAACATGACAAGAAATATAATAGAATGATGTTCAGACATAAGAAGGAAGAAAATGCCAACACCCACCACACGGGTAAACTCTGAAGACATAACACCAAGACAAAAAAGCTTTCCCCTGAAGATCAGTACTGCAGGGAGCCTTCTCCGTAAGGTTCTTAGGGCTGTTGGAACCATATGTAGGAAATGGGGCAGTGGGTACTTGGGAGGATGGCGCACAAGTTACAGTGTATTAGGGAATTTTTGCACAGGTGGATAGCAGGGATTGTTCCTCATCACTGTGAGTGAATCAGTGCTATAGAATTCCACAATTTACTCTGGCCATGGTGGCAAATTATATGCTGTTTACAGTTTGCCGAGAATTGTTACAGACAGGCTGAAAATGTGATCAAAGTTACCCCAAAATTTCCTAGTTATAAAAGGTTTGAGGAGAATTACAAGCAACAGCTATGCTGAATGTGGCCGTGTGACCCATACATCCAGGTTTGTTTGTGGCTGTCGTTAAAGCAGTAGTTCTCCCACAATTCAGTTCACACCAGCATCTGTCTCCTACTTCTTATGGATTCGAGATGTTTCCCTAGTGTGGAATCATAGGCACTACAACCAGGCTTTCTTCAGGGCAGTTAAAGTTTGTTCTTAGTTCTCACCATGGTTGATGAAGTCCCTTCATCCGTTCAGACTTTTGGTCTCTTAGGAAAATAGATGATTCCCAATTCTGACCTTCTCAAAACCAGCCTAATTCAGATACTTGGAAACTGGAAAGTGGCACATATTTGGGGGAAATTTTTGAGATTTAAAATTAATATTAATTCTTAATGCTTTTGAATTAAGACCTCCCATGCATTGGCTTAAAGTCAAGCATACTTTGTTTGGCTACATGGTAAAAGGCACAGATTTCTGCTCTTCTGTTCTCTTTGAAACAACCTGTGGCCTCAGTTGGAGATTCCTGAGGCCCAAGCCTATGGCTACCTCCCAAACCAACTACCTTGGCCTGGGAACTTCCAAGAGGGCCTTAGCCTTGGCAAATGAGTTACAATTCCTCTTTTCTAGAGCCTCTAATTCTTCCTAGTTACAACTTTGTCCCTCCCAAGGTATCTCTAATCCAGATACGAGAAGACATCAATTAATCAGAAAGCTCTGGGAACAGTGCTGTGGTTAATTTATTTTTCTAATTAACTAAAGCCTCATCAGAAGCACTGTTTATCTGTGTCTCTCTTCTCAAAGTCTCTCTATAGCTCATGAGTTGAGACTCTAAGGAAAAGCAAGATGATAATCCATCATGGCTGATCAACTAGCACCCAGTCTTGAGGCCCTCAAAGTCCAAAACCATACAAGCCACTGGACCCAGTGCAGCTAGAGGATGCTGGGAAGGCAGGAGAGGATGTAGCCCATTTGTGTGGAGTCACTTATGGGCTTGGTTTGAATTCATTTGCTTCTATTTAAAAGTACTGTCAACAAAGGAAAAGGACACCAACTTCCATTTCCATCCTGCCGAGTTCAGGTTAACTCAGTTCCATGTGTTCCTTTTTTAGCTGAGTACCTACTGAAACGTTCTTCTCACGTGGCAACGAAGGAGCTTCCACAGCCCGTCTCCTTTCTCCTTTCTTGTCCATGTACCGGTGACCTCACTGTCAGGAGAAGACATAGCAGCCAGGTGTTTCCTTTGAGGTCTCTGTGTTGGAGGACTCCTAAACACTATGCTTCTGGTGAAGAAGCTTCAGGTGGATTCGTCAGCCATCCTCCAGCTGTTGGCACACTCTAGCATTGCTCCTTGAAGAGCCACCTAGTCCACTTGTGAGCATCTCCTAGTCAAGGGGTACTGGGGAGTGGGTAAGAGCCCAGACCCTAGGGCTGGCTTGGATGAGAGGCAGGATATCTGAGAACGGAGGAAAAATGGCAGAGGAGGAGTTCTCCCTGATGGACAAGCTCACCAAGGCAGTGTTCCCTGGGTTCCAAGGAATGAGACTTCAATGGACACAAAGTGACTCTGAGTCTGAAAAGATGTGCCTGCAATGGTGATATGTCTGCAGATACTGAGAAAGGAGGCAGGATAGTCTATACTATGCCTTTGGCATCCATGATTTTAGAGAGTCTGGCATCAGAGAAGGGACAGATGGCATCAGCAGAGATCACTGACCAAATGCCAGCTGCCAAGGAACTACATGCCAATCCTATGCCCACCATGTCTGGGCTGGGGTGATGTTCCTGAGAGCTGGATGGATGATCAAAGCCTATGACAGGACACTGCAAGTGTGTGGCACAGGGATGGGACCATGACAGTTGGAGTGTCAGGATGATGGGACAAACAGGGATGGCACTGACATCTTCTGAGACACCCTCTCCTTCTGCACATGGGGTAAGCATAACACCATGTACATATAGAAAGGCTAGGGCCACACAGTTACACTGGGTCCATTCTTCTTTAAAAATGTTATTTTTTAAGGCTTATAACATGCACATATTATATGTTGAGCATATTTCCCTCATGTCTTTATGTCTTTACTGTTCCTTTTTATGCCTACTATTCCCTTTGTCCCCATAGACAGTTTTACTCTTCTTTCATAGTATGTGTGTGTGTGTGTGTGTGTGTGTGTGTGTGTGTGTAGAAATGTTGAATAGGAAGCATATACATATAAATGACATTGGTGTCTCTGAGGCTGTTTTATGTTAATATGTTGTCTCCATGTTCCTACAAACAACACTCATTCTCCTTTGCACCTGAAACCAATTCTATTTGTAGGTGCACCACATTTCTAACACCATATCTCCAGTATCTGTGCTTCGGTTAAATCTAGCTTGGTCCCATAGCACAGCTGTTGTCCTGTGGCATCAGCATCCCTGTGACGGTGCTGACTCAGAGGCCTTTGGGAAATGCCCAGGAGAGGCGATGGCATCCAGCCTGGCTCTTCAGCTGATACAATGAGAGGCGGGCAGTGAGCACAGAAGCCTTAGGAAAGTCTACCTGTGCCTGAATGATGCAGAGCAGCCAGAGAGAGAGACAAATGCCATGCGCTGTGCTTTTATTGAAAAGTGCAAAGCCACATTGGGTAGTTTCCAGAGCGGGAGGTGGCTGAGGGCAGCCCCGTCCTCCCAGGCTTTCAAGCCTATGCTTCTCTCTGGAAGGGTGATGCCAGAGTCCCATACTTTCTTCAGGACCTCCTGGGAGTGGTCTCATTCCTAGGTCCCACTCCCTCTAAAATAAACCTCAGAGTCTGCAATTTACAGACACAGTTGTTTAAACCTCAGCTACACGAGACTTTCCCATGTCCTTCTTGTCTTCTTCCTGGGCCTTTGAGACACTCTGGCACACCCAGCCCCTATGCACATACATGGTTGACCTCCCAGGATGTAGGTGATTCGGCCCATCTTGCTGCCCGTCCATTGTTCCACATCTCTCGCAGGCATATTACGTTAGCTTGTGCACTTCTGTCTCCTAATCTGCATCCAAACATCTAAGTACCAAATACAGCAATGGACACACAGTAGGTGATCAGTAAATCACTTGCAGAATTAACGAAGAGATGAATGTTGTAGTTCAGATGAGAAGTGTCTCTAGGGGCTCATGTCGATAAACACTTGGTTGCCAGTTACTGGCACTGCTCCAGATGTTATGGAGCCGTTAGGAGGTGGAGCCTTGCTGGAGGAAGTATGTCACTTACAGCCTGCACCACTTCCTGCTTTCCTTTCTGTGATTCCTGTTTGTGGATGAAAATGAGATCTGCCAGCTTCTTGTTCCTGCCACCAAGCTGTGCCTGAACCTTGACATGCTCCGGCCATAATGCACCTGTCTCTCTGGGACAGTGGCCATTTCTCCCGGAAGTTGCTCTTGCTCTTGGTATTTTTGCCACAGCAACATAAATGCAAATTGGTGCAATGGGATAACAGGAAAAACAACTCAGCTCTTTTCTTTGGTGGCCTCTTATCACAAAGAAAAGCTCCTGACCGGCATGGACGTGAGGAAACACCTTTGTATATAGAGTGAGAAATGTTATTCTTAGACTTTTACACTGGAAACTCACATAATTACAGCGAAAACTTCTCTGACAAGGCCATAATCCTGACATTGCCCCAAGATGAGGTCAAATTGCATTAATCTGGCTTTGAAATAATTGCTCTTCAGACTCAAAGCACAGATACTTAATCTTTTCAGAAACTATTGGCCTCATAGGAAAGTGTCCACATGCACTTTGATTAAATGGATTTTTATCTAAGAATAAACTTGACGATTGAATTAGAGAGATGTCAGGAGGCCAGGAAAACCAGCCTATTCCTATACATCTGTGAGATAGCATCTAGCCTATAAATTTGAAGATAAGATTCTTTGCCCCTGATTTCTAAATATGTAGGCTCCAAAGGAAAGCATCATACAATATAATAAAACATATTATTGTTTGACACTACCAGCCACAAAAAGTCATTTTCTAAAACAGAAAGGTAGTACCTGCTCAAGCAGGCCTCATCAATGTGACTGAACACTCTGCTTTTCCACAGAGAAAGAACTTTTAAGGTAAAGTTTCTTGAGGGTTGGGTGATGGATGGCTCAGTGAGTAGAGGGTTCATTGTGCACACGTGAGCACCAGAGACTGAGTTCTTAGCATCTTTGTAAAGCTGACACAGAAACACATACACATAATTCTAATGCTCTCTCAGCAAGATGGGAAGCAGAGACCAAAAGTCCTGGAAGCAGCATCTCCTGGGATGATGAGCCTGCTGGACTCAGTAGGAAAATGATACCTTGTCTCAAGTAAGGTGAAGGGAAAACTGATACCTGATGCTTTCCTCTGACTACAAATTCTATGGCTTGTGCATTCCCACATACGCATATGTGCACACACAATCCTGAGCATGCATTGAACTGACAAAGCCGTGATATTTTTCCTTTTTTCTAAACTTTCTGGTTTCATCCCAAACTAAAACATAGTTAAGTTCCAACGCATAAAGAACCTCCCTGAAGGTGACATCAGCCAGGAACCACCCTTATCTTGAAGCTGAGCATTCCAGAGAATGCAGCAGGCAGCAATGTGGTGACTTTTAGAGTCCTCCTCCCCCACCTATGGCTCTACAGTTGCTGATGTCAGCAAGAATGCACTTCTAAATAATTGAGTGACATCTCCACACAAATTGGGTCTTTAAGGTGAGGGGCTGTGAACTCTGTGGAGGTGGAACACCCACTGCAGAGATGGTAATCCATCACCCTGAGTGACACTTTTCCAAACCAGCTTAAAGCACAGCAGGTTTACCACTTGAAGGAATTCAAGTGCCCAGGGGACAGAAGTGGGCTCTTGGAATGTCATTTGTGGAACAGAGTACATTTGAGCAGGAAATAAATCACCAAGAAGTAAGACATACCTCTCTGACAAATGGAATACTCTATTAGATTATCTCAGTCCTCCAGTTTTAACTTCACTTAAATGACAAGGAATCGATGTTGCCTCCACCTGAAATCAACCTTCCACTGTAGAGCCTGTTCCCACACCTCTGCTTCCCTAAAAGCCTGGCCCACACTCCCACCATGTGAAAAGCAGTGTTCCACCACAGAGCCTCTTTTCAAGTACATGGAGGGTACACATCTGGAGAAAGGTGCAGTAGGCTCTCCCAGATATCTCCTCAGAGGCTACCTGCTGGCACAAAAGATGGACCCTCTACTTTGAGGTATGCTTTATTATTACTATTTTATTTATCTTATTTTATTTTAAGTATTGAATAGATTTTATTCAGGGCATGGGGAGAAGAGTTGAGAGAAGAGAGAGAGAGAGAGAGAGAGAGAGAGAGAGAGAGAGAGAGAGAGAGAGAGCTAGCTATGAGCACATGGAGAGAGGGAGGAATGGTGATAGAGGGGAGAGGGTATTGAAGCAGGAACAAGAGAACAGAAGAGAGCAAAAGAAAAACCGAGATATGCTCCTTATTAAAATTATATTTTGCATAGAATTTATTCACTTATTATGCAAAAATTTTGCAGTTTGTTTTTTCTATTGCAAAATGGGAGTGGGGATGGATTTACAGGTCCCACCTTGAGGGAAAAAAAAGACTCCTGGTATCTTGGGGACACTTAGGCATCTTTTTATGTGGAGCAAATAAAAATTTTAAGGTTTTATTGTCAATTTATGTGTATAAATGCCCACTTGGATGCACTGTGTATATGTGTGTGTATCTGTATGTATGTGTGTATGTTTGGGGGGGGGGCTGAAATAACCACTTCCAGCCCCCATATTTGTCATGATTCATTCCACCATCAAACTCTGAGCTCAAACTATCTTTCTTCTGTAAGGTACTGCCACTGGGTATTTTGATGCAACAGTGAGAAAGTAACTATGACAAAGGCCAATAAAAACCTGCTTCTACAAAGCTGCTCCTGGAGGCTATCCCAGGCTACATGCCTCCCTCCTCCCGGGGAGCTCTCTCATCCAGTCTAACACAAGAGCTCACTGATGCGCCAGTAAATAGCAACTGGCTCTACCCATGTGAGTGAGAGAGAGAGAGACAGGGATGGCACTCTTGGTTGGTAGGGATTGAGATCCCAGGAAAGCATAAGCCATTTCAATGAGAGAATACACACACACACACACACACACACACACACACACACACACCCCACAGGTAAAGTAGAACTTGATGTGAGTTTGGTTTCATAGCTTCGTTTTTCCAGGTGTGTTCTGGGGCTCAGCACGTATGAAGCAGGTCACAGAGTCACACATGTATACTCCCACAATACTTCAGTGTAGGCAAATATTGTGACCTTTTGTGTAACATCAATAAAACCAACCGAATTCCAGCAAGTCCTTTAAGACACATGAGGGCCACAGAGGTGCCAAAAGAACACTAGAGCTGATAGCATTTGCCACACAGACACACACTCTGAGGGTGTGTGAGCAAAGACGGTCTGCCTGGGAGTCAAACCATGATGGCAGGTCCACTCAGGAGAGTGGTTTAGTGTCTTCCCGTATGGCTTCCTGTTTCTACACGAGCACCAATCAATCTCATCATCAAAGCCAATTGCTTCTCTGAAGATCCTGCTGGGAGCTTGTCCCCTGGAGGAACACAAGAGATTCAAATGCCTGTCTCTCACTTCCTTGCTAAACGCACTCTGTCCCATGCCTTATGAGACATTTCCACACAGGTTCCCCCAACTGCCCGGGTCTGTCACTGAGAACAGTAGCTCAAGTGACAACCTCTCAGCTGACAGGAGGGTCCTTCCTCACTGAGATTAAAGGGCTGTCTCTTCCATCCACCACAGGGCAGCAGAGCATTATCCAGAACTCCAGCCCTGCCCTGTTAGCTCTACTTTCTCTCCTCACAGTCTGACAAACCTCTGGTTGGTAGGCCCCAGACCATGATGGGGTGAGAGGTCCATTCCATGAAAACCGCCTAATGAAAAAGTAGCAGTTTCAAAATCGGAGACAGCGTCAAATCGGAATACTGCCAGGGCTTCCTGTTTCCTGGCAGGGAAACTCAATTAACTTACTCATCTGGTTCTCCCTGTGTTTCTCGACAGAGCATAGGTAATAACTCAGTGAGGGAAGACGCCCAAGTGAAAGTAGCCCAAGATTCCCCCTTCTACTCCAGTGGCCCCATAAGCCAGTCTCTTCCTGTCACATGACTTTCCCCTCCTTCCTCTCCCCCTCAATACCTTTTTTTCCCAACAAAGATTTGTCAAGGTCAAGGTCCCCTAGTTGACCACAGTTCAGTGGTCAACTTACCCGAGAGACCCCAGCCTGCTCCAGGTGCCATGGGTATTAAAGCCTGGATTCTAAGCCATATGCTTTGTTTAGTAATACCCCAGAGGTAGGGGCAGCACGCTGTGCTGTAGAGATACCTGAGTTCGAGTCCTGCCACTGCATAGTAATGTTCTCCTTCTTCAGCTCTCTGGTCTTTACTGTGAAAACAAAGGCAAGTGGCCCCTGTCTGGAAGGACACAGGAAGCCCTGGCGAGCTAAGGCACAGCCTCCCAGGAAGCTGGGATAAAGTAGGATGTAGTGAGTGTGACAGCCAGAGACGCCAGGTACAGATTTCAGTTGTGAATAGCAGAGATAGGCACGGCTTTGAAGAATCCACTCACACATTTTTAATGTGGCTGAATCATAAATCTGTCCCGAGAAAAGCAGTTTTGCTGTATTTTCTCTGCTGATTATTGATAGCGAGTGCTTACTTCTTTATATCAAGACTGACTTGAAGTCATTATGTTCTACACTTAGGAATAATGAACGTGTCCTGCAGGGTGATGCATGGTGAACATTTCAGTGCTAAGTGATGCTTTAATGGAGCGCCTAAGCTAGAACACAAGCCTGTTAATTGGAGCTCTAAGGAAAACAGTAGCCTGTAAGGCTGAGAAGAGGGGGATGGGAAATGGTGATTTTTATGGGTGCAGGTTGTAGGTTCAGAAGAGCAGAGCAGCAGCTAGAGCAAGTGCAATGCTGTCCCTAGCATTTGCTCTTTTATTGAGCTAACATGTGCCAGAAGTGGGTGGGAGTTCTCTGACTGCTCACCTTGGGCCCTGCGAGAAAATATCCCCATGTCAGTAGCAGCCTGAGCCGGCCACTAGTGCACGTGCCACCTTGTCACCAAATTTATTCTTCCATTCCGAATCAGGTGACTTTGCTTGGCAGATGGGAAGTTATTCAGGGGAAGCTTCCTGCTCAGGACGCTGGAAGGAGAAAAATATGACCCAGTGGTGGCTGATGAGTTTGCCCTCTGAGCTTGGAAAGGTGGCTCAGAGCTTCAGTGTTAGGACCAGAGTTTGATCCCCAGAAACCCACAAAAAGTGCCAGCCCACTGTAACTCAAGCTTAGAGGCAGGGGATCCTGAGAGCAAGCTGGCTAATAGGATTAGCCATATTGGTGTGCTGGGTTTGATTGAGAGGCCCTGCATCAGTGAATAAGAGTTTGATTGAATGACCCTGCCTCAGCCACACAAGAGTGATTCAGAATGATTCTAGACATCAACCTTGGGCCTCCACATGCAAAAGCACACCCCAAAAGTGTATACATACACATATACAAATGCATGTGCACACCCATTATGGGCCAATGCTTTTCATAAACTTCCTATTAATTGTTTTAATATCCATGTTCTGTGTGTGTGTGTGTGTGTGTGTGTGTGTGGTGTGTATTTAATGGCATTGTGTACTGCTGGTGGCCTAATAATGGAACACATGAACATGGCCCCAGGGCAGTACTTCTACTTGACCATTAGGTCTATGAGAAAAATGATACCTTTAATTAATTAATTAATGACACCTAAAATGACCCACAAGCATTTGTCTCCAAATAGCCTGCTACTTAGTAGTTTTGAGTATTTTCTGGTCATGTCAGTTATAAGATGCTAACTCCATGATCCGGCTATGTTGGAGGACCTCATTCCTGTGGCCAGAAATGTTTTCTTCTCCTTCCATGGTGGGTTGATCTTAAAGCGGAGGGTCTAGAAGTCAAGTTGTTGCCATTTTCCAAGCAGCATTTTGTCGTCTGTGGCTTTGTGACAATTCTGCAGAGGCAACACCTGGAGCTGGAATATTTGAACAACACTTAACCTCCTGTGCTAAAATATTAACCCATGGACACTGGTATCAAAAAGTGGGCTTTGAAGAGGAGCCAAATGTGCAAGGCTGGAACCTCATGAATGGAACTTAAATCTAAAATGTCTCCCAGAGGCTCATGTGTCAAGAGCTTGGTGTCATGGACAAACCCATTGATGAGTTTGCAGGTGACAGAAGCATAAGGCCAGGGGCTGAGGACTTAGTCCTTAGCTATGGTTGGAGGACACAGGATTCTGGGATGTCTTTGAAAAGTAGTCATGCCCCAGGAACCTTGCTCTTGGTGCTTCCTGGTTGCTGTGAGGCGAGCAGTTACTCTCACTGTGCCTTGCAGCAGTAGTTCTGCCTCACCACAGGTCTAACTGCAACAGAGTCAAAATAAACCTTTCTTCTAAGTGATTCTAAACTCCTTTTATTGGATGATTGTCATAGGAACAAGAAACAGATGTTAAGCCAATACCATCATCAGAAGAGATGGGGTAGTCTTTCTTTTTCTTCTCTTTTCCTCACCCACCCTTTGCCATGCGAGGACACAGAAGTCAGTCACCTGTGCACTGCAGAGGGCTCTTTTTCAAGACCACAAGCCCATTGTGGAATTACACTATCCAAAAGGAGGAGAGGTACTTGCTTCTCTCTTGCTCTCTTTTTATTGTTAAGGACTTCCAGTATATAGTAATTTGCTATAGAGCCTAAAATGACTCATTTAGTATTGTTTCTTGTGGTCTGACGGTTGCTTACATCTGCTTTTATGCAGCTACCTTGATTTCCTTACTTCTCTTCACATGCATGATACAAGGGTTATTTCAAGTTTCTGCTTTTACAGAAAGAACACAGTGGACTGCAGATATCTATAATAGGTAGGCTATGATTTGTTAAACACTAAACAGTAGCATGTTCTCATTAAAAAATATTTTCATTGTCTTGCCATTTTTCTGGGTCTTGGGGGTGAAAGAATAAACAGGATATACTGCCTACCTTCATCCAGAGCTTTTGTGCTGTCTCTACATACTAACAGAAGATTATTTAAAGTGATCTTGGCAATTACATTTCTATTATCCCCCAGGAAAACTGGTCCTGTGATTCCGACTAGAAATTCAGACTGTGTCCACTTTCCATTAAACCTTTTATGGAGTTGAAGTCTGCTCTGACTCACCTGGGATCTCATGGAGGCCTGTCTGCTCTGTACGCAATGACCCCATGTCTGAGGAGTTTCACTGAAGAGCAAGAAGAGACAAGACTGGAAGCTTGAATTTTTATCTCGGGACATTCCTGGCCTCAGTTTCTCAACATTAAAAAATGTGGATCTAATCTCTTCCTTGGAACTCCAAGTATGTAATGTACAATCATTGATTGTTAGGGGTCTGTGTCATCTAGTGTAGATTTTTCAGAAGCTGTTGTATTTTAATGTTAATTCCACTTTCCCAAGAATGGCTGCCTAGTCAGATAACTCCAACTGAACCTTCCCACATTAATTAGTAAAATAAAGGAAGGCCAGCGACTGGGTGGGGTGAGGGAAGTAGAGAGGGTTGAGAGCTCTGAGGAGGTAGGAGGACAGAGGTTGAAGGTCGTCATGGCAACATGGAGGTTCCCAAAGACCTTAATTGATATTAATTGACATTAAATAGCTATGAACATTAAAGATTTTATAGGTCTAGAATCTTATATGAAGCGCAGTTTGTATCTTTGTCTATTTGATGTAATCTTGTTGTGTAGAGGGTTTGTGGAATGAACATATAAACCTGTATGAAAAGCTATTGGGCTGTAGAGTTGTGTTTGTGTGGGATTTTGGGGTAAAGAAATACCCTGGGACAGAGGCAGAGAACATGAGGTAGCAAACCACCAAGGGAAGGGGGTTGTGTAGACGAGTTAGGCCTTAGTGGCTCGGGCCAGGATCCAGAGGTGTCCAAGGCTCTGTATCAGGGTCGGGCCTGAGGAGTGAGACCTCAGAGCTGGTAAAGAGATAAACTGATTTTTATTTTCTTAATATTTATTGCGACAATCTTGTATTGCAATGTTTGCTGTACTGTCTATCAATAAGACATCCTCTTTTCAATGGTGCCTTTTTCCAAAGAGGGATGCTCGGAAATGCCTCCACATAATAAGGGAGAAAATATCCTCTAGTCAGGAGCCAAATTACAGCGAACAAATGCAGAAGATTACAGCAAGGATGGCCAGGAGTTCTCCTGCTTAATGAGATTCAGGCTGCAAACTATTAACCAGAGAGATTAGCTTTATAGACTAGTGGGGGAGGGGTGCATGTATCTAAAACTACCAACTGCAAGTAAATTAACCGGGAGGGTCACTGTGTGCATGAAGAGCTGCATCTAAGCATCTTCTATAGGATGCATAGGGTTCTATTCCTTATTGGGTTTACATATTCATGGGCATTGCTCTACGCAACATGAGCAGAGCTATGACGTGCCATGAGGAGTTAGCTTCCATCAATTGAGAAAATTAATCCTTCTCACTTTTACTCATATTAGGATTCATAAGTGTCTATATCATATGTGTGTGCACATGAACATGTGCATGTCAGTGAAGGATGTCCTTATATCTTCTTCTGTTGCAGTCTGTCTATCGCATCGACATAGTAACTCTCACTGAACCTGAAGTTTGCCTGCAGGCTGGCAGACTGTCTGCTTCTCTTTGTCTGCCATGCTGGGTTCACAGTTGTGTGTAGTCATGGCCCACTTTTCATGCTGGTCCTGGGATTTGAAGTCATGTCCTCATACTTGCCGAGAAAAAACTCTTACCCACTGAGCCACCTCTTCAGCCTGAGGCTATTGCTAAATCACAAGAATTGCTGTAGCTGCACAGTGGTGCAGAAGAGGGTATGTAGCCTGGTGTCCTGTTGTTAGTGCTTCCTCGAAGGCTGGAGTATTCTTGTGAGAAGTATTTTTAAAGTAGGGCCAATGAATAGACCCAGCAGCAGTAGCCTCTGCTTTCTCGGTACAATTAAGCTCAGCCACAGTAATGGTCACCATCTGCTCAGACTCACGGTTCAGTGGCCCCTCAAATGCATATGAAAATCTCCAATTACCCAATGCTGTGGGTTGCTGAAAGTATTTGCTGAACAAAAATGATGCTCAGCACACAGGCAAAAGTTCAATAAAATGCGAGCAGGCCCTTTGAAGACTGGTTGATCAGAAATCTCTAGGGTGGGGATGTGGTCTATGCCAACCTCACCGGACCTGGGGCTGGCCTAGGTAGGCTCCTAGGTAGGCAAGCTAGACATTATCTTTGCTCTCCAGTGGGAAAGCTTTGGATCCATGGATTAAAAAGCAGTTTTTGCTGCAAAAGTTGGTTGCGGTCCTAGAGAAAATGCAGGCCTTGAGAAACAGGCTAATCCCTGTGAAGAACAGCTTTGCTTTTTATGCCCAGGGTGGCAGAGCAGACTCTCACTGACCGAGCATTTTAAACAGCAACAGCTATGTTTCAAGATGAAAGTTCTGACAAATCCTAACCCCAATGAGGGCTCCTTGAGGGTGTGGATGGCACTTTACCAACAGGTCCTTGTGCTACAGAAGGAAATGGAGACAGCGTCGAAGCATCTCTTCTTTGTAGAAGGCCACAATACTAGCATGGGGTGAACTCATTCCACCCTGATTACCCCCTAAACATTCTCCAAACACCTGCCTTGAGTCCAGGGCTTCAGTGAACATTAGGGAGTGCAAATATCTGTTCCCTGTCAAGATTCACACTGCATATGTGGTCAGTCCAGAAATCCTTAATTTCTGTGCCTTTCCATGGCTTCCCCAAATCTTCATTTCCATCTACCCCGCCCACTCACTCTCTGTAGCCATACCAACTTACTCCCTATCCTGAGAATGCTCCTCATGTAGTGACACCTTTGTATTCTAGAACTTTCTCCACCTCTACTTAAAACATCCATAATAATACTACTCATAAATCACCCTTGTGAGTTTCACACCAATAATCCCACTCATGTCTCCTCAGAAAAGCATTTTTGGCTTCCACCCAGAGTGGTCTTCCTTCTACTCCTAACACTCTAGAACAACTTTCGATCCTCATGTTCCTTCTGGAAGCTGAAGATGGGCCTTTTGTTCACAAGTACATATTCACTCTGTCCAAGTGTGTGGGGTTGACAGCACACGTTAGTCAACTATGGCAGGATTAGTTAAAACTATCATTTTTGCTGTTTCAGTCATGAGAAAAGAAGAAACTAGAGGTGCATGAGGGCCTTGAAGAACAAGGGTATGAACTCCTGAATAGACAAAAGCAAAACTGTTCTCCACAGGGGTTAGCCTGCCTGTCAAGGCCAGCATCTTCTCTAGGACTGCCATCAGCTTTTACAGGGAAAGAAACAGAAATGTACAGCTTTGGGGCTGATGGGAAGCTCCCGGGATGAAGGATGTGATGGTCACAGCATTCTTCATGTTGTTTGGTGCATGAACCCATTTGAAAGTAGCTAACTCAGTGCATTCTGTATTATGTGTGTTTTACCACAAGAAAATTGAATGGATTTAATTGAATGAAATGAATGAATGAGTAAACTAGTTAAAAAGCATCTAGTTTCCCTCAAATTTCATATGGGTTTAGACTTCAGAGAAATTGTTTCTTCCTGTGTGCTGAGAAGTTGAGGAGGGAGAAACCACTGACATTAAGAAGAACAGGGTGACCACTTGCCCTGTGAGACCTTTGAGAGAAAAAGAGTCAGCAGAAGGCCTCTCTTCCTGTATGATGCAATGCAGATCTGCATCAGCTAAAATTAACTTAAAAATATTAAAACCAAGTTAAAGGGTTAGTCCTTAAGGAAAAATAAAGTTACTGGTCAGGGGAGGCAGCATGTCCAGGGCACTGCTCCTCATGCTGGGCCCTAAACTCCATCCCTTTACACAGATAACTTTGACTATGGTCATGTTAATTCATTAACATCCACCCCCTCTGTGCTGCTCACACTCAGAATGAAGGAAGAGTGGGGAGGAGGTAAAAATTAGGAAGTAAGCAAAAAGTGTGGGGAAACACAGGGAGGGGTGTGGAGGTGTGGAGAGTGGGGTTAGGGTGGAGTCATCAGTGCAGTGGTGGGGGGCTGGTATGAAAGACAGGGCAGAGGAGGTGACTCAATCCCCAAGACCACTTCCAGGGGATTCTTAGGGTGTTGGCTTGAAGTCTCAAAGCACAACCCAGACAACCTTCCCAGCTTGACTCTCTCTGTTCAGGTACACAAGTACTCTCTCTGACGGCAGGCAAGCACAAACCTCCATGATCCATCCTAGGGAGATGGGGACTCAGGGACACCAGTTATTTCTTCTACAATCTGTGCTATAACAGAGTTATTTCTGAGGCTGCCCTTTGCTATGCTGGTGGCTGCCCTGTCTAGGTTGGGCTGTCTCCTCGGCTTCTGCTTGCCTATTAGAATTTGTCCACCCAAACTAAGGCATTAGTGGTGATTTCTTCTGCTCTCCTAGAAATATATTTCTAAACTGTGTAGCATCTTTATTCCATATCCCAATAGATAAATCAACAAGGTCAGTACTTCCAGCAGGGAGAGACAGACGACACCAGGGGAGGCCGGGAATCAGCACGTAACCCCACCAGAGCTTCAAGTGAGCCCCAGTGTTCAGCACTACACACAGTGACCAACCATGGGATTTTTGCCCTTCTTTCAGAAAACCCAGTGCTCTATGAGGATCCTGTTCCCAGTGAGGCACCCCAATAATCCTCTCTGAAGTACAAAGGCAGGTGCTTTAAGTTGCTCCGCCATCACTCACAGCCAGGGGGCAGCCAGCCCTCCTTCAAAGTCCGGGTTACTAGAACTGATTCTATCCGAAGATTCCAATCTAATAAGGACTTGAAAGCAACCCTCAGCTTCTGCTGGGGCAAGCCCTGAGCCTCAGTGTCTGCAGGAGCTGGCCCTGAGCACATCTCAAGTCGGTATCTTTATCTTTGATTCTGCCTTGCCCGAGTCAGCCTCATTGGATCATCAACGCCCTTGAGGGCTGTTCTCACATCAATTGAAGAACCTGTTGCTGTGGAGATGGGCTTATTCTTCTTTCCTTTGCACATACTCTAATTAAAGGCTACAAGTGAAAGGGCCTGACCGTGCTATCCACACTACCATGCAACCTTGGGATATTCAGTCTCCCCAGATCATGGCGAGGGTGGGCTGAAATCCACCACTTCATGCTGCCAGTCAGCAGGAGCAGTTCTGTTTGCGCAGATGATTCCTGGCTCCTTTGTTTGGAATTTAGGAAAGAAAGAGGCTTTTCTGTCATTCTTGAATCACCAGACACAGGCAGACATCCGCTGTCTCCTACTCCGCTCCTCCTGCCTTGTGCCCAGACAAGCCATGTGCCCTAGAAACCTGGTTTGGGAACCAACCAACAATGTAGACCTCACAGGTCAGGCTGTGGGACATCATAGTTGGGCTACTAATCATTCCTTTGTTCTCATTCAGGAGAGTTGGCCGTGAAAGGAGGGAATTAAACTGTTTCCTGTTATTCTGAAGTCTCCTAACTTATTTATAACATATCACTGAGTGGGTTGTTTTGTCTTGTTTTGTCCACCCCCCACCCCAAGACAATTATACATCACACACGCCAGACTCTTAGCAATAGCTCATAGAAGCGCCCGGCCAACTTAAAACAAGGTGTTTACCCCCTGCTGTGCTCTCAGGCCTTTTATATAGAATGGAGCCTACAGATGAGGCAGAAAGAAACTTGCTAAAAAGCAGCAGATCAAAGCCTCTGCAGAGGTGTCAACAGCACAGCCAGCATTCTGGCTCTGCCTCATCCAGGCCAGTTTTCTAGTCTTGTGTTCTGTGTCTTCGAAAGATCACCTTGAGCTGATTTGGGTTCATCGGGGGTGACACTGAGCCTGCCGATTGTGCTGTGACATGAAAAGGGTAAGAGCAGTCATTTAGTGGTGGGATTGAAGAAGGAACCCAGAGATAAGGGCAGACCTAGGGCATGAAAAGGTTTTTCCCAAGAAGCAGGTGGGTGGTTGTCCCCGAATTGCACTGCACAGTGGTACCCAGCACCCAAAAGATGTTTTGAGACTGAGTTAGCACAGCTTGGGCTTCCAACAACTAAATGGCAACCTGAGAAGAAATGAATGCCAGTTTCAGTCCTTACACTTGAAGGGCTGTCACTGGCACAGTAAATTGAGCCAGGAGGAGACTGACTGAAAGTCTCACATCTCGAAGCCAAGTAGCAATGCAAGCTTCCCTCTGCACGCAGCTGAGCTGTGGGCAGCCGCTGCATCACTTCCGCCCACCTAAGCAAAGCATCCGGGTGCCTGCCTACCACCTCCAGTCCATTCCATTCACATGTTTGCACTCCTCAGTCAGGTGCCCTGGAACAATCACATTCTACATATCACACACATTGACGCTAGGTGACTGACTAGGTTTGGGTATGTACACCTGCCAACACCAAGGGTAGGAATGCAGTTCAAGCTGCAGGTTCCCAAGAGTCAAATATAGTCTCTGCCATTCACCGTGAATGGGGTTTAATGTCTCTAGACACACTCTTCCATAAGACATGTCCAAAAAAAAAAAAAAAAAAAAAAAAACCCAGTGTTCCCCAAATGTTACCTCAATTAGCACAACTGAGAGCCACATGGTAGGGTTTACATGGGAACCATTTTAGCTGCTTCCAAAAATATTCCCCATTTCATCTGAGTGTGGGGATGCACTTAGGTAGGCCTTCATAATGGAAGGCACCATGTGTACTGTGTCTTACTTGAGTGTCAATGAGTTAGGAGATGGCCCATTGTTTAAGAAGTCCCCATCAGACCTCAGCACACAGGATCCAACACTTTTCATCGATTTCCACTCCTAAGTGGCCCCGCTTGTTCTGAGGGCTGACGAGATCAGGCTAACAGACAGTGCCTCTTCACCCTCTTTCGCGTGTTCACCGGTATAGGCCCTGTGCTGTTACAGGTGGCATTTCAAAGGTGGTATAAAGAACGAGACACTGTGAGGGGGCACTGAATATGTGTAGGCGAGTGGAGTATTAGTGAGAGGAGAAAGGAAGTCACACCTGGTTTTCTCTTGGTTGCCATTCTCACTGGAGGTCAAGCCCCACCGGCCCCAGGGCAGGCAGGAGCACAGGCTTTCCTGCTCGCTTGCAGCCACAAACTGTCATCTCACGGCTTTCTTTCCCATTTCAGTCTGAAGACTGTCCCCTACAGAGACTGCCCTGACCCAAATCAGCTAGCCCCACCCTCTTGTTCAGCAGTGTGCAATAACCCCACTGTCTTCTGTAGCTGTGCATAACAAACACACTTCCGGAGTGTTGAGGCTTCCCCATCAGAGCAAGCATAGCCCGTCTGGTCCCAGCTTTTCTGTTTCTGTGTTCATGGGTCTGTCTTTTCCTCATTCCCTCACCATCCCCAGTAAGAATCCCATGTCGCAAGCTGTTCAAAGCTGTGGCAGGGCAAGGAAAATTAAAATCAAGAGGAAAGCTCTGGCCCCCTTCATTCAGATGCTCGTGAAAATAAAAGAAAGTCCAAGTTTGCCATCAACCTAGGATTGTTCAGGAGACATCGGTATCTCAGTCTCTGTCTCTGTCTCTCTGTCTTTCTCTGTGTGTGGGGGGGGGAGGGTGGGGGACATGGCATATGTCTCCACTGGGGCCACTGCTCTGGAATGACAAAGTAGCACTTAGGATAAGGTGTCCCTACTGGAGCCAGTGGGTAATTCAGGTCTTTCCTCTAAGTCTTTGAAAATGGAACATTTTCCGATCAGGTAATGCAAATCTAATGGCCTCCTGCTCCACACTGCCCCAGGCCTGAATGCATTACAGAGAAAAGACGATTATTTTCTGCCACTTTCAAGAGAGGATATAAAAAGCCAACATTTATTGACCTTACCAAAGCCTTTGATGCAATTAACAGCAATTTGGCTAGAATAAAATTGCATGCAATTGACCTTACTTCATTAGTCTGAAGATTATTTCACAAATGGAGAGCAAAGTGCCACAATTTAACAGATGAACTCCGATCGCTGATTAAATGAATCTTATTTCAATTCCGACAAACCCAGAGCGCTTTCTAAAGATAATGCATTAATGAAAGAGACACCACGCATATTTACTTTGAGATCAGATGTGTGTGTGTGTGTGTGTGTGTGTGTGTGTGTAATTTTCTGTGGATTTCTTTCTAGCTTAACCTCTTGTTTTATGTCTTAAGGTCAAACATCCATCATTTTATGGTCCTGTGAGACACCTGAGAAAGATGATAACACAGAGCAATACAGATCTTTCATTTTATGTTATCTTTGGGTAGGACTCCTTGCCAATAAAGTTTTATTTATATTTCTAAATGTCCTGACTACAGTGTAAAGTTGTCTAGAAGGTAAAAATTCTCATTACGAAACTTTAGCTGCCCGAGTCTGTGCGTCATTTTCCACCCACCTATCTCCCACTGTGAGGCCGCTCTGACTGCTGCTCCTCCGGCCCTCTTTCTGTTTCTTGTCTGCATTCTGAATTCTGTATTAGTCCAGTGACTTTCAGTAGGCTACGACATGAAAAAGACACATTTGCAGGCAAGTGCTCATCCAACCTGAGCAGAGGGAATTGGTCACTGCTTCCACTGCTGTGATTCTAGAGATGACCCATGGTCTGTGACTTTCAATCTCCCTCACACACCCTCTGTCAACAACTGAACGAGTAACTGAGTGCACATTTGCTTAGTGTTGACCTGAGGCCCATGAGCACAGAGGGAATCTCCAGGTTTTACTTTCCCCATAGTGAAAAGCAAGTTTGTGAAAACCACGAAAAAAGAAAACTTTTTCAAATGCAGACCAGTAAAATGGCACAGCAATGATAGAGTAGCTCGGATCGTGCAACCTCCAGCTAATTAATGAAAAACCAAACGGGATGGAAAGAACAGAAAAAAGGATCATACTGGCATCACCACACTCATCAATACCTAGTAATCACTGACAAAGATGTGTGAGACCACCACCTAGGAAACTATTAGAGAAATCAGAGACCAATGGAAAATCAGTGAAGCACATCACTACCTGGAGTGCAAGAGTGTTTGTGAAAAAGTAGATCATGCGATCATTTGCCTCCTGCTAAATTCTATGCCAATGACGCATAAACCAATCTTATCTTCTAGGAATAAAGTGGAATGACAACAGCTCTCTCTCTCTCTCTCTGTGTGTGTGTGTGTGTGTGTGTGTGTCTATGTGTACATGTGTATGTTTGTCTATCTGTGTCTTTCTGACTCTCTGTATGTGCTTGTATGTGTACATGTGTGTGTATGTGTACTTGTGTGTATGTGTGTGTGTGTGTTTGTATGTATGTGTGTGAATGTATGTGTGTGTGTGTGTGTGTGAGAGAGAGAGAGAGACAGAGACAGAGACAGAGAGAGACAGAGAGAAAGTTCAGGGAAAATAAAGTGTTTTTATGAACTCAAATAAAAATAATATTTCATTCAATTATAAAATGGAAAATATTAATCAAAAGGCAAGAAAAGACCATCAAGCAACACTGAATTCATGTTCTCAGTCTCCTATCAGCAACTGTGCACAGCAACAGGTGAAAAGGTCAACCACACACATGGTCTGTCTGCAACATTGCAGATGATGTCTCACAGGGAGCAGATATGAGTAGCTTCCATAGATCAGTCAGTGGGGGAGGGTGATGGAAACTTACTATTAGAGAAAAGCAATAGCTTGAATAGTATCTTGCTTAAAGAAATTACCTGAAAAGACCATGGGGGAAGTAGCCTGTCCATAAGAGCACTGGAAAAGAGACACCAAGATTCCATCCCACCCCTCTCTAAAAGCTACCACAACCAACAGCAAATCTGCCTGGACCACTGCCCCTGGGAATGGTATGAAGGCAGAAAGCATGGCATTCTCCTGCATTGCTGATGGGCATGCTGGTCATTGAAATCGAGTCAGTTCTTTGTATGTATCTTACCCCTTGCATTCGATCACCAGCACTGAAAATATCCCCAAAATACTGGTCATGGAATAAAGTTCCATGGATGAAAACACTTGCCAAACAAGCCCAACATCCTGAGTTTAATCTTCAGAACCCACAAAAAGTTGCATGTAATGGGGAGCATCAACATATCTTCTGGAAGGAGGAAAGGTAGAGACAGGGAACTTTCCCAGAGTATGTGAGCCATTTACCTGCTGTGATGGAAAACGGAGAGGCAGAAACAAGAAGAGAGACCCTGCTCCAGCAAGGTGGATGGAGAGAACCAACTCTCTACAGCTAGCTGTTCTCCAACATGCATGGGTAAGCTGTGGCATTTGCAGCGTGCATGTATGCACACACTCACACACACTCACACACACACACAGTTCAATTGAAACAATATTTTCCCCAAATTTTATCCCCTTTGCACTGACAGTTCTCAGCACCGAGTATGTAGATGGGGTTAGCCCTTCCACAGCCATGACCTTGGCTCAAGTTCTTCTCCTGCTATGTTGGCTTTTCATAGCCAGGGCTGATACCCAGACATACAAGGACCACGACTTGCTATTGCCTTTAAAACCCTGTGCCTCATCTAGCACTGATACACAGTTAATACAGTTTAATTAAAAGATGACTTGGTAAGCCCAAACCTAATAGATGGTGGCTAAAATTCTTGTGGACCCCAGAGGGCATGGTGATTGGGAAAGAAAGTTTGGTAAAGAGATTTCTTTCCTTCAAAAGCAATCTTCTTGAGGAGTCTGATGGCAACGGGACAGGATATTTGCCCAGTGAGCTGCAGAGTCCTGTCTGTCACTGGCCTACAGTCCAGAGCTTTGGTGAAACCTTCCTAGTCTGAATCCACATCAGCACCAAAACTGTCTCCCAGTGCCGCTGTCTACTGCTGGTCTTCAGTGGGAAACCAGCTCCTGTTTGTCTGGGAAGCGGTTTTAAGAGATTAGATGTTTGGCTTGCATGGATGCCTTTTATTCTACATCATCTGAAAAGAATCAGACTTGATATAAATAGCTATCTTTGAAGCGATCAAAGGAAAGTGAGCATCTACAGCCCTTTCTAGTAGTTTGAGCATTCCTCCGGAGACCGCTGTGAAGGGGTGGATATCTTTATTATAGTTAAAAGCCTATAAATGTCAAAGAGCTTTCATGAAGTCAACTTAACCAACAACCTTCAATGTGGCTTGGGGTGCCAGATTTGGGCCATCCATCTGTGGGAGCAGAGCCACAGTTTACTAGAACAGACACTGTACTGTGTGCTGTGTTCTATAAATGGCCAGGTAAAACCTCCATAAGTGTACTGTGCTTTTAAAAAGAGATCTTATTTTTGTTATTTTGAATTTAAACATGCATGTGTCTGTGGAGGTTACAGATCTATTGAAGCTGGGGCGATAGGCAATGCGAGCCATCTGATGAGGGTGCTGGAACACGGACTTGGGTCCTCTGGAAAAGCAGTGTGCTTTCCTAACTGCTGAGCCACCTCCACAGCCCTGTGTTACTTCACGTTTATTGAAAAAAATGTGGCTACACATGCCATGGGCACAAGTGGAGAACATACTACTATTATTCTGCAAATAACCATAGTGCTAAATGAGTTGCCAAGGACTTTATCTTTATACCCATAGATTCATAATCTCCCAACCCTCATCAGAGCTGCTTCTATTTGCAGTAGATGGCCATTAGCACAGAGACTCACCACTGATTGCTGAGTGCTCAGTCCTAAGTGAGACACTATACCCTATCCCTTCCTCCCAAGGCTCAGGGATCATTGTAGAGAGGGGGCAGAAAGAGCATCAGAGTCAAGTGGTGGGTCACCACAAGTCAATAGTGTCCTTCAGACACAGTAGGGCAGCTGAATGTGGGGACTCTCAGCAGTTATGAACAAACCCTGAGCAAGCTCAAACCACACAAAATTCCAGCATGTAGAGGGGAGGTGGGCACCTAGGTGCCAAAGAGCTACTGGAACCTGATAGTTGCAGGGGCAGGGAGAGTCAGTTCTCTTTAAGACTGTAGCCACACATCCAAAAATACAAGGGCAGCCAAACTGAACTCAGTGGGTGCTGAAGACGAATAAAGGGGACACAAACCTGGGTGGGTAGGGAAGCTGGTTGGCGCTGGGAGGAACTGCAAAGAAGCTGGGAGGAACTAGGGTAGGTGGGATGAATATGATCAAAATGCATTCTGTAAAATTATCAAAGAATCAATAAAAAATTTAAGATGTATCTTCACAAGAAAACCAAACATGTCTAGACTCTTCGAAGTTTTGTTCAAAGAAACTACATTGAACTTAATGAGAAATTGACAGGATCCCACGATGACTGGCAGACAAGTCCCTTCGTCCTTAAAACAAGCGACATTTCCCACATCAGGCCTCTTGACTGTGCAGCTCCCGAGCTCTGCTCACACAGGTGCCAAAGCTGATCTGACAAGGCCACAGGGCACCTCCGCCCTCCCTTCCATTGCTGCGGAGTGCGACACAAGAAAAAATGGAGGTGGCTCACTCATCTGGTTTATACAGCAAAAGTAGCAACCAACAAACAAAATGGAAGCCTCTTGAAATTAGCCCCGATGTCAGGCCCTATTCACCTGGCTTCAGGGGACGAATGTGGACAGCTCAGGACAGCTGCACCTTAGATACCCGCCTCTCTCACACCAGAGTCCTGCCGGGTCAGATGGACAAGAGCTATTGGAGGTTTCTGTCCCACACCACCAATCTCACTCCCGCCTGGCAGCAGGCTTAGTTCAGATTTCTAGGCCGTGATGGAGTAGGCCAGGGAGGTAGTGCAGGCAGAACCCCTAAGGCTTATTGGCTTCTTCCTGCCTGAACACTGATACTATTATTTTCCTGCCTATGGTCACCTGGAAGGCAGGATGCGAATCAAGAAGACATGGGCCTGGGTCTTCTATTCTATGTCTGTGCCAGCCTGGTTGCTGGCTGCCTTCAACCATGCAACCAGGCCAATAGCCTTCCTTCAAGTTCTACCTGGGCCTGGCCCAGGGTGGGGGAGGGGGCGGGAGCAGTGGAAGCCATCTCAGATGTGGCCGGTGCTCAGTTACTTTCAATGATAGTTCACGCCAGGCACTAGCCAAGAGTGGTTGCTCCTGGGCTCGGAGCGGCAAACTGCAAGCTGAGTCCTCCACAGGGTGGGTGACTGGCAGGCAACCTCATAGCTCTGGTGATGATGCCCAACTCCACCTTCAAAGCAGAGGAGACTGGAGATTCCCGCACCTTCCCGAAACTCTTCTGTCATAGACAGGCTGCTGGAGGGAGCAGGACTTGCAGGGTAGTCAGGGGAGTGTGAGGTCCCTGTCCCATCCCTATGCAGGCCATCAGGCTGTTAATTTGTCACTGTATGCATCTTCTCAGACCCTGAGGAGCAGTCTTTCCTTCTAATGACTGTTCTCTTTCATACAAGCAGTTCATCTAGGCAGCCACACAGACACCAGGGAGCTCACAACTTCTATGGGGCCAGGAGAAAATAGGAGAGGCAGGCAACTTAGCGACTCATAAGGGAGACTTTTATTTTTTTAAAACCTGGTCTGACATCTCCCCTCCAACTGGCCCAGCTAATCACTATATCGCTGTGATCTGTGCCCTAATAATGTCCATCCCAACCCTCTCCCCCACCCATATACTAGTACCACTCTGGCTAGGTGTACTTCTAACCCAGGCTAAAAATATGTAAATATGTAAGGATTACTGTGAAGTTAGGACCTCATCTCCAGGGTAGATCTTATCCCTTCCCTAAATAGTCGTGAATCTCCAAACATTAGCAAGAATTTTCCGCTTTCTCCTTCTACACTTCAAAGGTCTTTCTTCCTTTGTTCTGATGGGATGTTGACCAGTGAGTTATTTTCCAGGCTTCTCTGTTTCTCTGGCCAAACAATAAATCCTGGTCCACTGTATAGTCAGCTTTTGGTTTTCTTATTGATCACTCAATTTTTAGAAGGAGAAGGGATCCAGTTAAGTCAGGCATTGGTTAGGAATGTAGCCAAATGCCCCAGAGCGTTCCCTGTGAAGGACTCCCGAACTCTAGAGAATGGTTTAACTATTCTGATTACATCCCACAAATACTGGTTCTGATTGTCTCTAGTGGCCCACAACGGTTCCTTGTTTCAAACTTTCTTATAACAATGTTTCCTTTTTATTACAAGTACTTATACCAGCAAGTATGACCTGGATCCCAGACCAAACAGGCAGCTGAGTCTGAGTTCACCTAGGACCCACAAGGGACTTCATTACAATGTAACAGAACACGCTGGCTTGCCAGGTTCAGGATGCCTGGATCTCCTGAAGGAAGATGCCTTCTCATTCTGGTGACCTTGAGCCTAAGAGCCCTGGGAAGTCTTCTCAAATCCACTGTGAAATCCCACTGTGTCTCATATTTCTACTCCTTTCTGTCTAGCTCCAGGTTACACTCCATCAGCTCCTTGGCCATCCCTTTCCCGTATTCTCCAGAGGAAATGTCTTCTCTGGGGTCTCTTTTTCTCCCGGCAGCCCCGGCTGGTTACATCATCCCAAGGTACAGCAAGCTGACCCGAGACTGACTTAGGGCTCACAAGTGTGCTCCCTTTCAGCCACGTCCTCAGTCACCAGACATGATTAGTTAATCAATTAAAAATTTCATCATATGCATGTTTTGCTCACGTATGTATGTGTACCATGTGCATGCATGGTGTGCACAGAGACCAGAAGTGGGTGCTTGCTTACCCCTTAAGGTCTTGAAGATCTTTTTCTCTCCATACCTGCCTGTTAAGTAGAGCTCAGCATAAATCTCAGATTCCTGATTCATAAACTTACACTCATGCGCGTGCACACACACACACACACACACACATTACTCACTCTCAAGACTTGTTTTGTACTCTACTTGTAGACTAAGAGGCAGAAATCTCCACTTAGACCTTGAACACACATTTTTTTCCACTCTTGCCATTTGAGGAGAAGGATGTGTGCAGAGGCCTGTTGAAGCATCTCACTTTAGACCTTATAAGGCATCGCTGGGTCCAGCATCAGCTCTTTGACTCCAGCTGCCATGCATGCTGGACACATTACAAGAAGCTCATTATTTTACAAAACCCTATCTTCCTGAAGAATCTCCTGGAGATTCTCCATAAACACACATTTGTGTCTACCCTGTCCTGACTGTCCCCAGCTTAGCATACTGAGCTCGTATTAAGTCAGCTGTGCCCGTGAGTCAAGGATGTCCTTCCACTCCCACGGGGACAAAGATAATACCATAAAACCACAAGTCACTCTGTCCCCTTGACCATGGCTTCATGATGGATGGTTGTCAGGACATCATCAGTACCCCTCTGAGTCACCTGCATCCTTCTGCCAACTGGGAAGGCTGTACCTGTGGGGCACTTTCCTGAAAACCCGAGTGAGCAGCTTATTCTCAATGCTCTCTCCCAACTACTGTTGACTAGACAATGGTGGTGTCTAAAACCCTGAAGAAATATGGAAGAAAACAGGCATTGTGGATCACCCGGGGGAATAAGAGGCATTTCCTAACCACAGTGACATATTTTTCTGTGACCCTGGAGCCATTTGGTCAAATGACAGAATAAAGAAGGAAGATGAACTCACCTCCTAAGTCTTCTCTACACAGTACATCTAAATCAAGTGTTCAAACACCACCAGGACTATTCAGGACATCTTATTCAAACCTCCACAGAAGACGAGGGGTCTGGGAAGGAGGTGAAAGACAGTAGTTGTAGAAGCTGACTCTCTACCTTTATCTTGTTAGGCATCATGTTCTCTATTTGAATGTCTGCTTGGCAGTTTTAGAAATACCTTCAGAAATCACTATACAGGAGATGTTCTTATTCTGTCGGAAGTAGTGCCTCTCAGTAGGATGAGGCTGATGAACAAGCAGGGGACCCAGAAGTCTTCACGCGATGGAGATTTATGTGGCTAGGCTCTGGGCCCCCACGAACCCACTGATCCCCAACTGGAGTGATTCTTCTTGCTTTGGCCTGTGCCTTTATTACTGTTCTTTTGCTAATTAGCTGTTTCACTGGGTTTGTTCAACAGTCAAAGAGGAAGCCTGGGGTGAGTGGATGTGTGGAAAGTGGAGTCTCAGACTTAATTAAGACTTTTATGTCTTTGTGGAGTTTGATTAAAAAGCTGCAGTGCTTCTTAAAACTGATATTTTAGCCCAATTATTTATAAGCATATTACTGAACTTTGGGTAGGTCTGACATTTAAGTCAGAAAAATCTCTCCATTTCAGAATAGCATCCTTTAAAACTGAAGGAGAAATACAAGCTTGCAGTGGTAAACAGAGACTAAAGAAATTTATGAATATCAAGCCATTAAAAGACAGTAAAAGGGAAATTTGGGCAGAAGAGAAAGATAAACATACCCAAGAGGTCATGGGGACATAAAGAGCGGGAAGAGCAGGAGGGAAGATCTGAGAGGACACCACGGGCTTAACAACATGACAGGGATACATACAACCTACAGATTTCAAGTAACATTGAATAGGAATGGCATCATTTTTTCTATGCTAACAGTTGTATTATAAAATAGGATCCATCATTTTGTTGCCTCAAAGAAGAACCCCTCAGCACCATGATAGATATTGTCACATCATTTCAAACATTAATTCAAGCTTCTTTGACTCCCAGAGGTTCAGAGACAGAAAGATTTTATTGTAGTACCTGGAATGTTGTCTGTGTCTCTTGTGTGCAAAAGAGTTGGATAGTCTCAAACACCTCTGGGTCCTGCAAACCTTCAGAGCAACGGACTATCATCCTGCCCCTCTCTCTTGGAGGCTTAATTATATGCATAGCCTCTTATTTCGCAGAATGTATTGACAGGCCTGATTCACCCCAGAAGTAGCTGCCAGTTAGAAAAGGAGCTTCTGGGAAACTAAGAGTGCCTTGGTCATCCCCACGCATTCCAGCGTTAGCTCTCTCTCCATTCTCCTGTCAGACTCACAGTTGCCCACACCTGGTGTCATTGTCTGTGAAACAACCATTCTTCCAGCATTGTCCTGAGTTTGGCAGCTTCTGAATGGGACCAAATGAAAATGGTAATTTATTTCTAGCAATGTTCATGTAGAAGAACAGATAGGCATATTTATATGTACACAGACTAAAACACCAAAGCACTAATTAAGTAAATTTAGTTTTCCCTTTAACAGACTTCAGGTAATTAGCTGTCAGCTAAGATAAATTACAGTTTATTTCATTTTCATAGCATGCTTTGGTCAAATAAAGATTATGCTTTAATGGCCAGATTTAGTTGCTAATTTTTCATGCATATGAAAGGATTTGTAAATATTATTGCTTGGGATCTTTTAATGTTCTGAAAACATCCCTCCAGAAGGGATCTTATGAACACTTTTGGTGTAAGTGGGGTTTGCTAAGGAGAAAGGAGGTTGGTTCCTTCTTATTCATGCCCCTTTTGTGGAGATGACTCCAGAGCAGGGGCCAGGCCTAGAAAGCACTTACTTCAGCTGAGGGTTCTTTGGGCTTCGGACATTCTCACTTACTTTTAACTCCAGAGTCAACACTGAACATACGCGGTTCTCATGCGTCTCCGGAGCCATTTGTCATTGTTTACCCTAACGAATGGCGGCATCAGACATGGTAAAGCATTAAAAGCCTGGAAGTGACTCTCCAGCACGTGGGCTCAGTGTAAAGGGGATCTGGTGCTGTTCCTCCCTCCCTTGAGTGAGGTGGCTCAAGCAGACACTGTGCTTGAAGACACAAGTGGTCTTGCAGATTTGGCACCCTCCACATGGAGGGGAATGGAATTCACCTGGCTCAGTAGGGAACTCAGAGGAATGAGTGAGTGGAACATGGGCTTGACTCTTAACTGCAAGTGCTGGGCTTAGCCTGGGGGAGCAGGCAGAGGAAGCGCCAGACTATATTGGCGATGATGGTAGTTCTATGATGACCAGCCTCTCTCTGCTTCCTAAGCACACAAGATAAGCTCGGCTGGGGGAACGCAACCTGCAGGACACCCCAACAAAACACCAGGAGCAGAATTAGGAGGAGAGGAGTGGATAGGTTGTGGCCTCTAGGACAGGTTGTGTCTGCCCTTGTAAGGAGTGGCGGAGGACTTCTAGTCCCCTACAGTCCTGTAACGAAAACTAGAAGACACCCTCACCAAACACCAAATCCACTGGCACCACGACCTGAATTTTTATCCTTCAGAAGCATAAGAAATAAATGTCTGCCACATCCGAATGACAAGGGACCTACCAGATCAGAGACAATTAATTGGCAATGAGTTACCACACAAGCACTGAGTTGAAACTTCCTTAGATGCCAGGAATTTCACACTGAACATAGATTCCCACATTCAGTCCCTACACTGACTGTGTTTCTCATCATCTTCCACAAACAGGAAATAGACATGAAGGGATCATGCAGGTAGCACATGCAGGTAGCATACACCACCACATGCCCATTAAGATCCTGAACCCTGGAGCTTCGGATGAGGTTCAGGTTTTCCGTGACTCCTGAGTCCTCAGCTGATAGCAACACTCAGTGTACAATCTATCTCTGATAGGAAACCAACAGCCAGCATCTCTACATATCAGTGTACATGTGGTCAGCATCTCCACATAGCTGTGTATATGTGCACATGAAGACCACAGTTCAATGTCCGCATCTTTCTCTCTCACTGTCCTCATCTTTCGAGACCAGGTCTCTCTTATTTTTCCTTGTTAATTAATTTATTCATACTTATTAATTAATTAACATCCCAATCCCAGCCTCCCCTCACATGGCCCCTTCCTCATCCCCCCCCTTCTCTTCTGAGAAAGGAGAGGCCCCCATGGATGCCAACCCACCCCGGCATATCAAGTCACTGCAGGATTTTGCACATCCAGACAAGGCAGCAAGACAGGGCCACTCTTACTGAACTTAATGATAGAGTTACAAACATGTGTGACCACACCCAGACTTTTTAATGTGGGTGTTAAGGATCCAAACTGAAGTTCTTAGGCCTGTGTAGCAAGTGACTGATAGACCATCTCCACAGACCCCCAAATCATTTCCAATTTGTAGATGTACCTTAGATTTTCCCCAGCAAAGCTCAGTTCAGTTGCAAGAGTGCTTAAAACTGACCTGTCCCCCAACCCCCAAAAAATTCCTACTCCAAAAGCAGCCATTTGATGTCCCTTTCCCACCTTAGCTTCTATAAGAAATGAGTCAAAGGTCAGCTATTGTAAGCACACAGGTAATTTCAGGGACCAAAGTCACATACCATGAACTTTCAAGACTTTTAAGAATTGGAGGTAGCTGTGTTGACTCTCAGCTCAGAGGGCAGGGACAACATGGTGGAATTAGCTTATGTCCCCCTTAAATCACAAAATTCTCTCTGAGAATCTGTAGGATAGAAAGTACTAGAATCATCAATACCCCGGAGAAAATACTGACTTATGCCACCAGATGAAAGAGAGTCATCAAGATAATGAATCTTGTTATTTTCAGAGGCTCCTTCAGAAAAGCCACAACCACTGCTTGGTGTGAGGTGTCAACCCTGTTGCTGTTGCAGTACCTTTATTTTCACAAGGACCAAAGTCTTGAGAATAGAGAGGTGGGGCAGAATCCATCCTTCCTAGGTCCTCTGGATCCTGTCCCCATCTCTGACTGATGCTGGTGGCTGTTCTGACCCTCGTATAAGAGATGGCACTCTTTCATGTATCTTGGTGGTGGGTTGGTCAGGCAGGCCTTAGTCCTTTCTATCTTCTGGGCTTGCTGGTGTCCGACAAGCTGGGGATCACTTGGCCTCTCTGCCCAGGAGCTTAGCCCCCACTCTCCCCATTTGGAACATCCATCCTTCTGTCATCAGGGCTGACAACCAAGCATCAACCACTGACTTCCTCCAAAACCAGTTAAGAATCTTTGAGGATTCTTATTGCCTTTTCAGCCCAACACTTGACCTTACCTACCTACATTCTAGGATCCAGGCAACCAAGAAAGAGCCAGGATTTGGATAGCCTAGAAACAGTTCTCTTTCTCCTCTTTTGTTAGCATATATTAATTGTATAGGGTAATTATAATTTTAAATATCATAAAGTATAAAAGTTAATCTACTATAATCTGCACCCCCCTTATTTCTCAAACTAAACATACAAGACAAGATATTGAATCATAGCCTATTTTATTAGCTCATTTACTGATGCTACTCCCAGAGAGGAAATTAAATGTCACTTTTTGCACTGTTCTGGTGTGTGGGGGTGGGAGGTTGAAGAGAAGAAGTTAATGCTGGCCCCTCTCTACAGCACTGTCTCTGGCTTTTCTTGTCAGAGAGGCACTTGGAGCAACAAACTCAATGTCAGTAAGACTAAGTGGGCTTCTCCTGAGTCCCACATAAGCCCCTCTACCACATGAACCACAGTCTCCAGAGACTAAAAAGAGAGGGCAGAGAGCTCTTGTGGGACAATACAGACAGCCCCAGGATAAAGGGAAGACATCACGGCACTCAGCTCACAGAAGGCAGGGACAACATAGCCCCATTGTTTATAAACTCTAGTTGCTATCTTTTATAAGTAGTTGGGTGTGTTTGTGCTTTTACAGTGTCCACAGGAGATAGAGTAAGTTAGGAAAATTTGGCTTGTGCTTTATTTATGGACAAAGACAATAATAGGATGACCTTAGAAACCAGTGGATTCAATTGGTGAATGTGAATTGTATGTGCACACAGCTAAATGCAATTTATGAGTCTTAAATGTTGAAAGAAGTCCAAACCTTGCCAGGAAGGGAGGCTTCGGGAAAAAGCATTGTTTAAATTGCATCCATGCCACCACAGCCTCCAGGATCAGACAGCTTCTGTGGCAGGTAGGGTTTTATGCCACACTTGTGCCTCAGAGGCATCAAGTCAGAGACTTAAGCTGCCCCAGCCTCACTCTTTTATGTGGTAAAGTAGGAGAACCATGGGGACAAAGGTAATGTGATGTTAATAGAAATAGTTCACATAAGAGAGGCTTCTTGTCAGAATCAAGATTGATGACATGACAGGCGCCTGTCAGCTCATGAATACTGTGATATCTCATAACTATTGAATTGTTGAAAATAGTTCTGAAATACGTTTAAAGCAAAAAGATCGGAGGAACTGCAATTTGGGCTGCAGTTGTTGAAAATATGCTAGCACAGACTGCCTCAGAACCAGGGGGCTGGGTTATTTATTGTAGTCTGTGAACCAGGAGATGCAAATGAAGGCCAAGGGAGTGGAGGCCCCTGGGGAAGAGAAGAAGAAATGGATAAAGGACTCCCACCAGCATCTGTGGAGCAGAGCCCACAGTGCTGAGGTTAGGGATCTTTGGTCATTTTATCCCTAAAGTGCTGGCCCACTGTGGTGGGTTCATAGTGTAATAATGTTGGTGGTCAGAGAGGAAAGAGCATTAGGACTTATGGTGCTGGAGACTTTTGTATCCCTCCTTGTAAAACATATGAGTTAAAATCTATAATATGGGATTGAAGGGATGGCCCAGTAATTAAGAGACTGGCCACTCTTCCTGGAGACTTCATTCCCAGCACCCATACAGTACAATCACCTATAATTCCAGTTCCAGGGGATACGATGCTCTCTTTTGGCCTTTGCTAGCACCAGGTAGGTACATGGTGCAGACGTACATGCAGGCAAACACATGAAACCAAATGACTTTTAAAACATCAAACAGAAAGCATTAAAAGTCTACAGTGTGTCTTATTACAACCTCCAGGGCTGCCACTGGCCCTGTGCATATCAATTCTGACCAACTAATATGGTTCCAAAGAGCAGCTGATGCTCTTTAGCTTGGCCCACAGTCTACATCTCAAGCCAGTCAAGTTGATGATGCAGTCAGAGAAGGGCAAGGGGACTAGAATTCACATGAAAAACATATAACGTTCTACTCTTACATCTAAGGTAGCCTCCTCTTTTACCTTAACAGATGCAAGGTTCCTTAGTAATGTATAGGGGTGGGGGTGGGGTGGGGATAAGGGAAGGGGTGGGGATGTGAACTCTGTATGGACAGAACCAATATTAGATGGAGACCGAATGTTAGATAATCTGTATGAAGTGGGACAGGGGAGTGGTCCCACGGTAGGATCTCTTGAGAAAGACCATTTAGTAAGCACCAGGCCCAGAGAGGGCTGCACAGCCTTTCCGGTGGGAACGGGCAGGTAGCCACAGCCTCTCCCAACCCACATTCCTACCAGTCAACTACTCAATTGAAAATAGACCACCCTGGGCCCCTGCCCCCACTCCCGGGCCTCTGGCCTCACTCATTTCCTTGTAAATTCTGAATCGGTGGCATTTGCCATGCAGAACATGTGCAGCTTAATATAGCTCAAAGAAGAAAGGCAGCTGAATATTTTATTAAGTCACATTTCCCCCACAGCCTGTGCATGTTTGTAATGTGACAGTGGCCGCCAAGGATCAACCCCACACAGCCTAACAACCAAGTACTTTATTTAAAAGGAAACAAATCATCTGGCCTCTGTGCAGCCTGGTGCAAGCACAGAACTGTGGGGCCTCAACGGCCATTCCAGGGATTTAATAGGCTGAGAGAGAAGGGCTGGCTTTGGGGGAAGGGAAAAGTCTGCCCATGAAAAGCGAATGGGTACTAGAATGAGTGAGGGCTGTGCCTGCTCTCTGCAGCAAAGGAGTCTCCCCTATTGACTTGCAGGTCTTGTTCAGAGGGGACAGAGAGGCAAGGGAGAGGTGCCAAATTCCTAAACAAGTGTTAAAGAGGACCCTGTGTGAGGGCTTCTCTCCCTAGCCTCAATGGTGGGTCTGTCCGGGAAAGAACTCAGATACTGTGAAGCAGTTGACAGTGTAGGATTTTTGCAGTCATAATTTCTGACGTGGATGGAAGATATAAGAGAAGGTTGTATGTAGTACACTCAAGATGACCCGAGGGGCAGGTGCAGGAACCAGCACTGCCCCAAGGAAGAAACCCAGCCTCACACTCACTAGGCTGCCCTGCTGCTGCTGAGCATTCATGTCCTGGAGGTACTCACGCCCCTCCCTTTTCCTATATTTTAGCGTTTCAGATTTACTTACTTTGTTTTGCAAGTGTTTATATGTGCATGTCTATACACATGTAAACACACACATGGAGGCCAGCAATCACCTGTGGCTACCACTCCTCAGGAGCTTCACCTCTTACTTTTGACACAGGCTCTTACTGGGACTTGAGACTCACCTGTTTAGCTAGGCTGCCTGACCAGTGAGGCCTGGGCATCTCCCGTCTTTGCCACCGTCACCTCCCTTGCCCAGATTACAAGCCCACACTTCCATGGCTGGTTTTTCATATGGTTGGCGGCGATTGAACTAGGGTCTTCATGGCGACCTTTATACTGACACAGCTGTAGGGTACAGATGAAGTTCTGAGAGAATGTATATTATTGGCATGGGCACAGACATCAAGGATCCAACGCTTCAGATCACAGAAGTAGGAAAGGTTTCCTGGGTCAGGTTCGCAGGAATGGCGGACTTCCTCTGGTCAAGTATGCATGTATGTGGACAAATCAACCTCAGATTTCCAGTCCCAGCTGACTGAGAGAGCACTCGCCTACAGCGACCTTGCAAACCCACCTCCACCTCCTCCTCTTTCCTACACATTTAATAAACTCTCTGAGTTCCCAGGATGCTAGTGTGTCTTCACCAAAGGCCACAGCCCACACACTCCAAGCTTTTCTGTACATGTGACTGTCTTTCTTCATTTCCTGTCACCCTAGTCATGTGGGTCCCAAAGCCTTGAAGTTGTTTCCTCAGCCTATTTCACACTTCAGATCTTCCATGTCACAAGCTAGTTTGGGTTTCTCTATTTCCTTCTCCCCAACTGAGTTACTGAGTTACAAGGTCTCATCTTCTTCCTGAGGGTTAGCTTCCAATCTCTATGTCCTCAGGTCACAGCACCCTACTCCCATGTGGAAAAGACTTGTCGATATCAAATAATGCTGAGGGTCAGGGATCTGGGGCAAAAGGAGCTACTCCTGCCTGGGTAGAACATGGATATTTGGAAGGACAGCTCTACACAAACAAAATTCTGCTTAAGGAGCCCTTTGAAACTCATTAAATTTCAAACTCCTAACTGCCTTTTGAGTTATTTTGAGGTGGCCCCACTCTAAAACCCAGGGTGGTCTCAGTCTATGATCCCCCTGCCTCTGCCTTCTGAGAGCTGGGAATATAGGTGCATACCACCACACCTAGTGGTTATCTGTATTTTGATTGGCTTATATTTAATGTTCCTGATTTCATGAGGACATCTTTACACAAGTATTCAATGTGCTTTGAGCATGTCCCTGTCCTTCCTCCTCCTCCTTCACACACACACACACACACACACACACACACACACACACACACCATTAGTCCCTTCTTCCCCAGACAATTTTGCTTCTACATTTCTGTTGTAGATAAATGTGGGATTTTATAAAATCTAGGGTCTACAAATTAGAGGACACACATCTTTCTGAGTCTGACTTAAATTTGCTTAGTATGATAATTTATAGCAATATCCTTTTGTCTACAGACAATATAATTTCATTCATTTAAATATTTTTGTTTTTATCATATGTATATATGGTGCTTGCTTATCTGTCCTTGAGCTATACACGGTGCCTGTAAAGGCCCCATGAGAGCACCAGAGCCCCTGGAACTGGAATTCCTACAGACAATTGTGAGCAGCCTAATGTGAGTGTTAGTGGTTAGGCACAGCCCCCCTCTGTGGCAAGTGAGGAGAAGCAGCAAGTCCCTTCAACTGCTGAGCCACCCCTCCAGTGCAACTTAGTTCTTTTTTTGTATGGTTGAATAAGATCCCAATTTGTGTGTGAGTGAGTGAGTGAGTGTGTGTGTGTGTATGTGTGTGTGTGTGTGTGTGTGTGTGTGTGTGTGTGTGTGTGTGTGTGTGTATGTATGCAATTAGATGATGGACAGATGATGGATAAACAGATGATAGACAAGTATCTTACATTTTTCTTACTCATACCTTGGTTGATGGACACCTAGGTTGGTTCTATAACTTAGCTGTTATAAACTGAGCTGTAATAACACCATGTGCATGTGTCTCTGTTACATGTTGTCCCAGAGCCCTTCAGAAAAGTACCCAGCACTAGTTTGGTTTATTTGGTTTTATTTTAGCTTGATATTTTCACAAATAATAGAAGTAATTTAGGAGAGGTTAATAGAAGTCATTTGCAGATATATGTGGGTCCCACCCTTGCTTGGTGGCTTGTCTAGAGGGCTCTGTCTGTAGGACATTGAGGCCAACATCTCAGCAGTGCAGTTGGACATCACCTGAAGCCTGGATCCTTTGCTTTGTCCACTGCAACGATTAGCTTACATTTAGCAGAACAATGAGGAAAGCTAAGGGTCTAGAGTTCAGGGGTGATCTTTCCATTTCTGGGATACCTAGGGGATGTTGAGGTTGCTTGATATCTACCTCTTTCTGGTCAGCAGCATTACACTCTCAGTAGCAAACAAGACTCTTCCAGCTTGCATACTGCACATCTAGTGGCACAGGTACTATCTCTATTCAATGACAGATCGGCAGAACATGACCCACACTGCACAGGTTGGTGGTCCCAATCTTCATGTAGCAGCCCACTGTCAAACACACAGCCCCCAGTTCCCTTCTGTCCTCATCTTTTATCCCTTATCTCTGCCCGAGCATTTCTTCTCCAACTCATCTTTGTCTCTTATGGTACATGGTGGGGATCCTTATAACTCAGAATGGCCATATATCCAGTTTGCAACATGTACGTCTTAGAGCTGCTGTAGACTCTACCTAGACATCCCCCAGCCCCCATGGTGTGAGTTCAGGTTGCATCCAGCAGCTATTGAGGGGTCTGGAGATTGGGTTCATTAAGAGGCCAGACTGTGAACATCCTAGCCATGAGCATCTGTTCACACAGCAGCATCCACTTTTCTCTACCTCCCTTCTCCAAATCTGAACTTGCTGCCTTTGCCTCTTGGCCTACACTTGTCAATGAAGCAAGAGAGGTAAAGAGCCCTCCAGGGCAATCTTAGAGCCAGACACTCCACATCTCTGATTAAATACCAAGTACCAACTATAGGGCTTGGCTTGCAAGATCCTCTAAGCCGAGTGTATACACTATTACGTTTCCTTACTTAGCTTTCTTTTCTGGGAGCATGCAGGCATAGACTCTCAATCTGAGCAACTGGAGAGAAGAGACATTCAATTTGTCCTGTCCCACAAAGAACCTGACCAATGACTTATAACACCACAAACCATCTGAGATAGCTAATCTTGGTTGTCAACTAGACTACAAACTAAAAACCCAAGTTTGGGAGGGTGTGCCCAAACTGGTTACACCTATGGGAATCTCTCTCTCTGTCTCTCTGTATCTGTCCCCCCATGTGTGTTTCTGTCTGTTTCTCTCTGTCTGTCTGTCTCCTTCTCTCCTTCCTTCCTTCCTTCCTTCCTTCCTTTCTTCCTTCCTTCCTTCCTTCCTTCCTTTCTTTCTTTCTTTCTTTTTTTTTTGTGAGATAGGGTTTCTTAATGTAGTCCTGGCTTTCCCAAAGCTCTCCAAACTGGCTGGTCTTGAAGGAAGAGATTTTCTTGCCTCTGCCTCCCTGAAGCTTTGGGGCTGAAGTTGTATATCACCATGCCTACCTGAGATTTTCATGACCAAGTCGTTTAAAGTTGGAAAACCCGATCTAAATTTGGGCTAATACTTTTGATGGGCACATTTCCACAAAGATCACTGGGGAAACTAAGTTAGATGCAAAGTGCAAGGCACCTTTAGGAAGCCTGTGTTTCTATAGCATCTGAGATCTTTCAAAAGTACTGTTGTAGCTGTGTGGCTGGTGGTCGGTCAGTGCACAGCCCCAGGCCCTCCATGTCCAGTTATAATTTATTTTCCTGCTGGGTCAATTTTGTGTTCTTTATCTACCATAGTAATTATTTATTAAGGCATGAAACGTTTCCCATGGCACGGCTTGGATTTTGAGTGTCAGAGTTTATGGTCCACATCCACACATTGTTCATAGGTTAATGGTGTGTGCTGTGCCCAGCAAGTTATCATAACCATCATTTATACAAACAATAACTGGAAAAATATTGATGTTTGATGAAAAGATAAGTACTCACTATTCAGGTGTCACAATGGCAGATTTGTTTTTTATTAAAAAGATACTCACATTAGCTGGGGAGTGCCTAGCCCTAATTGGAATGTCTATCACATTCTTCCCTGTTGTACTGGTTGGTTTTGTGTCAACTTGACACAAGCTGGAGTTATCACGGAGAAAGGAACCTCAGTTGAGAAAATGCCTCCATGAGATCCAGCTGTAAGGCATTTTCTCAATTAGTGATCAAGTGGGGAGGGCCCAGCCCATTGTGGGTGGTGCCATCTTTATAATAAAGCAAGCTGAGCAAGCCAGGGGAAGCAAGCCAGTAAGTATGATTCCCCCCATGGCTTCTGCTTCCTGACCTGCTTGAGTTCCAGTCCTGACTTCCTTTGGTGATGAAGAGCAATATGGAAGTGTAAGCTGAATAAACCCTTTCCTCCCCAACTTGCTTCTTGTTCATTATGTTTTGTGCAGGAATAGAAACCTTGACTAAGACACCTGTAAATCTCAGGTATCACTGCAAAAGAGGTTGAAAAGATGCCAAGAGCCAGAGGCAGGATGACTGTGGGGGAGCATTTTCTAGTCACAGCCAGGACACTGCACATGTGACCTCACAGAGTCTGGACAAGAATAAGACCTGTGCAAGATCAATCCAACCAGGAATGGGCAAGAGCTCATGAAGTTCCAACTTCTAGCTGAGGAGTTATTGGCAAATGATGGCTGCCAGGGGAGGGAGGGCCAGTTTTCATAAGGGATATGGGTCCACATAGGCTACACTCATGGCACCCGATCAATGAATAACCTAGTAGCACTAAGCGGACTTTGTGGGATTTCAAAAGGGAGTGCACATGAAGTTGGGAGGGGATGGGAGGAGTTAGAGGGTAAGGGGTAAAGGTGGGTTTGATCTACACATATTACATTCATATATAAAATTAAACGAAATAAAAAGAAAGACTCTTCTTTGGTAAGTTGATTCAAGAACACGAGTCAGGGAAACGTTGATTTTAGGACTACCATCCCTCAGAGCAGTGGTTCTCAACCTGTGGGTGGTGACCTCTGGGGGGGGGGGGTCAAAAGAACCTTTCACAAGTATTGGCTAACCCACCAGAAAACACATACATTTACAGTACAATTCAGAGCAGTAGCAAAATCACAGTTAAGGAGTAACAGCAAAAATAATTTTATGGTTGGGGGTCACCACCACATGAGAAACTGTGTTAAAGGGTCCAGGCATTAGGAAGGTTGAGAGCCATTGCAGTAGGAAAGCCATGATGGACAGGTGAGAGCATCACAGGTGGCTCTCGTGAGCTGTTCTCATGTGACGCTCGCTGTTCACTACTCAGAGCACCAGATTCTACTGGTTGCCACCTTCCCCTCCACAAGGGTCTCACGTGTCATCAGGCATCCTAGATCTGTCCTCTGGAGGATTCTCTGTGCAAGCACTGAAAGAACAAACTTATCCTCTCAAGTGTGGGAAACCAGCTCGACAGGCAGGTGAGAGCTGCAGTAATACCTGCACGGCTGTGGTGCTCTGAGGCAGAAACAAGCCTGGCAGTTATGAGTACCATGTGCCGCAGCATTTGTGACTCTCTAGACCAGTTCTGATCTCAGCAGCTGTTGCACTTGGTATTTCTTGAGCAGCTACTGTTACTGGTGGTCGGGGTCTTTCCGGTCCAGATGCTTCCAGGCTCCTAGCATCTTACTCAGGAATGAAATAAAGGCTCACACACATTGCAAAGTAGCAGAGAAACTATTCAAAGTGACACAATAGGGAAGTGATCAGAAGGGAAGGCGCCATCAAGATTGACAACAGGTCACATGAGGGAACACACTCAAGGGCTCTAATTACTGTTTGCAAGGTCCATTTATGAGACTCAGGGGAAAGGAATTTGGATACTTCTCGGTCTTGATTTAAGAGCTTAGATTATAGTTCTTAGCTCTGCAAGCATGTCTCTCTGTATAATGAATCTGAGTTTAAATATGTATACCTCATTATGCAAGGCTACAGGATGATAGATTCCTCCTAAAAGTTCACTTTGAAGACACACTTTCCTTTATTGCTCATGCACCTAAATACAGTTCAGGCCAAATCAGCCCATTTCTCTAGGTATCATGATGTGTTCTGGGATGCACTGAATATATAGCATTATCAAGGGATTGCTAAGGGGGTAATCTATTTCTGTTGTTTATAGGAAGCCCACTTGTGCATGTGGATACACATACACTCACACTCACACTCACATGCACACACAGATCCTAACACTGCACGGTTGCAGGAGGGTGGGTAACATAGCAAGGACTTGTCCCCAAGGTTGCCAGGTCCAGAAAGAAGACTAGAGCAACATCTAATGCCACTTCTTTCTGTCCCCTGCCTGCTTTCCTTAGTTTTGAGTTTTCACTGAGCTGAGACTGGTTACCCTATTGTTCAGTGGAATTACCACAGGAAAGAGTGTTCCCTGGCAAATGGCATATGGAAAAATGAGTCTCTACAGTGGATCAAAAACATCTGCGAATGTGCAGCTCCAAGGTTAGAACAACAGTCACAAGCTAGATGAGTATGGAGTGAGAGAGCAGCAGGGGTCATATGACCATTCTCTGCCTTTGACAATGGAAATGATTGTCTAAGTTCTTGCCTTGTCTTTGCTGAGCTTAGGACTATAACCTGGAATTGTGAGCCAGATACATCCTGTTCCTCCATTTGTATGTTTTAATCACAGTAACAGAAAGGAAACTAGACAAACACTTAGTTGCTTCATCTTTGTATCTCAAAATGCTGAGAAACACTGGTGGCCAGAAAGTGAAAAATGTAAAGGAACAGAAATCAATGCAATCTCATTGTTGCCAGGAAGCCAAGACTCAAAGTTGATTTATCTTCTCAGACATTTCTCTACATGTCCATGCATCTTTGCTACATTAGTCATCTGGCCTTCATTGAGGCTTCCTTTCTCATCACTACGTACAATGTGGCTACAGTTCACCAGCTGACCCAGCGTGTGTGGAAAGTCTGACCCTCCTTTTCCTGGCATTCTGAAAGATGAGCTGACCAGAGTTTGTCAGACTTTCTCTCCTCTGAGGCCCACTCTGTCTAAAATCTCAATGTCACCAAGCTCCATCAATCCACTTCTCATACCAGGAGCTGGCATCCTGTCCCATCTCTGGCTGTCTCCTGAGTGTTCACATAGAAGTAGGGGCAGGGCATCCAAAGGCAGCAACTAGATTCTGAAGGCACAAATTGAAGAAGAGCTACCAGCCTGCACTGTATCATCCCACTTGGGTGCTCTAATCACCAGTGCCTCTCATGGAAATGTGCTATTTGCATATCCCCTGAGTATGACTCTGTGTCTGGCTCACTCCATTCTTCCTCAGCTTCCCTACTTCAGTCATTTCTTCAGGCCCCACCACAGATCCATCAAAACATTCATCCAGCTCACTGCACCATGGAGAAACATCAGCTTTCAAAGTCCTACCCCAAACCCAAGTCAAGGTCTGCACCCAGGCCTCAAGTCAAGTTTGAGTAGCAGAGTGAGGTTGCAAAGGTGCTACTACCTACTTTCTACTACCAGAAAGTGGCAACAAAGGAATTGTGAGCACTTCCCAGCTCCTCCCTTTGGTGCTCTGAAGACCTAATCCTAGCAGGTGTTCCAACAGTTAGTTTAGGCTTTAATGTTGTGTCACTTTGCTATGTATATTCTGGTTAGACTGTGTTTTAGACTTGGTAGCTACTTAGTTAATAAAGGAGGATTTTCACAGATCCGTAACTGTTTTCCTATGGGCATAATTCCATGATACTGCAGACATGGGACTACCTACTTAATCCAACTTCACAATGAATAAATATGTAGAATTTTATATATAAAAGATGCCATAATAAACTCTTGTTAGGCTCTGAGAGCACCATGTGTATGTCCTAAATTTTAATAACGGGAAGTAGAAGGCTGTCAGCTGAAAATTGAATACTATATAAATCCACAAATATCCCATCCAATGCAGTGAAGATCTGAGGAGATATTATACTAGGTCTCTTTTGAAGATAGAGAATTTTATGACAATGCATGTCACATAGTGATGTTACAGGAGGGTACACGTTGACAAAGATCCAAAAAGGACTTCTCACTAGCATGTTACTCAGGGCTTCAATAAGATTAGCTAATGAATGACTTTTAGCCAATAATCCGAGTCTGGAATGGGATTATGGGCAAACACAAAGGTCAAAAAGCACAGCCTTTATCAAAGGCCAAGTAAAATGGGTCAACGCTTCTGACTTACACATCAGATGCTGTATAATACCACAGCCTGTGGAGTCACAGAAAGACTTGTTCCCACAGTTCTTTGAATTACTGGTAAGGGATCTTCAAAGCTTTTACTCCATTTCCTGTTCAGCGTTAAACTCCTGTTTAGCATTAACCCAGAATGCTCATATTCACACAGACAGATGGGCCCAGTTTTCTCCTCAGGGGAAGAGGGAATTCACTAAATGGCACCTAAGTTCCAGTTATGTCTACTTTCTCCAACTTGCCACCAGTGACCACTCTATCACAACTGGATTTCACACTGGTTACTCTGTGCACAGAACCAAGGAAAGGTTTGGCCATGGTTCCATTAAAGGAAGTGGTCTCCAAGAGTATCCTACTGGATAAGAGCATTTGTGATTCAGGGAGTGTTGGATGCTAACAGTGAACTCTGCCAGGTCTCCAGGTCAGTTGGGTCAGCTTGGAATCTAGAGGAGAAGACCATGGCCGAGAGAAAGGCATGTTGTCCTAGTGAAAACTCCAGACATCCAAGGCTGGATAGGCTCCTGCTTAATAGTCTCTTGATGTTGTAAAGAGTGATGTCTACAGTTCCAGTGGGCAACGGCAGCTGAACAGATACCCCGGAAGGCAGAAGGGCCCACTGAACTCTTAAGAGCATGCAAGTGGTGGGGATGGCCTGGGAGATTTCTAAACGCTAAGTTAGACACCGTGGTGATTAAGCACTGTGGTCTGCTGTTTCTCCGAACATCAGTACCATCTGTCACTTGCACCTTGGCATCAAACTTCCTTCATCCTTTATAGACATTTTGTTTTATGAAGTATGGCATGAGTGGTGGCTTGTTCCTCACCGGGCTATGTGTTGAAGGCTTTGCCCCTAGCATGAGGTATTACTGTGAGGTCCTTTAAGAGGTGGGACTTGGGTCTGGTGAGATGGTTCAGAGGATAAAGACATTTATTGTTAAACCCAAGGATCTGTGTTCAATCCCTGGGACCTACATGGTGAAAGAGAAGAGCGACTGCAGGCTGACCTCTGCTCTTTACACTTACGCCATGTCAGGCCTGTACCTACTACTTCCTAAAAACAAACAACCAACAAATAAGACTTTAAAAGAAAGGCAGAGCCTAGTGGGAAGATGTTAGGTCACTGAGACTATGCCCCTGAAGGAGATTGTGAAGATGTAGCTTTTCCTCCCTCCTCATGCCTGCTTCTGCCTGGCATTTCTACCATATTGAGATTCCCAAAGCAGGGCAAAGCTTCCAAAACAATGACCCAAAGTTAACCTGCTTTTTTTTTTTTTTTTAAAGCTGATGACCTTGGAGCAGTTCCAGCAACAGTTACTGTCTAGTAGTATGGGACACCATTCCTGGGGAGCTGTCAGAACAGTCACGGCTTTGACTGCTCCAACCCAAAAAGAACCCCGGCAAAGGTTTTCTATTCTTTCCCTTGTATTTAGACGAATTGCAAAGTACAAAGGGCTAGAAAACATCTTCTCTTCATAGCTACAACTCTTTGTGAGGACGAGGCGTAAGAAGCCCATGATCAGAAAAATTTAAATGAGCATGGCTGCAGCAGATGCTACGTTGCAGTTATACTACCGAGTTAAGAAAATGACTCTAGGATGTGATGTGGAAAACAAACTCAACACTAATTTTTAACCACACGAAGCAACATTAAGGAAATGAACTAGGGTAACTTCAGCCTATGCAACATCCTAGTCCACAGGTGTGAGGACAGAGGCCTGCTGGGAATCCCTGCAAAACACAATATAATAAGTGACTGGACCTTTCTTTTGATTTTAGATTTTTAGTTTAATAAAGTTTTTTTTTTCTCATTCCCATTTTCACAATGATTTAGAACAATCTTCAAGTCCCTGGGTATATATTACAAAAAGAAGAATGATATAGTTCACTAATGTTCTCTACAGCAAGCAATGTATGTGCCACGGAGATTTACTAATCTCTTTATGTATCTTTTAGCATCCAGTATTTTCAGAGTTGTCAAAGAGAGGAATCAATGCCTTAAACCATCCAAGTACAGCCTGGGAGTTGGGCTTTGAGGCTGTGTGAAGCATTAATCTATATACTTGTTCGTGATTTCAGTACAGAATTACTGAAGAGCAACTGTCAGCATGTGACTGTATCGGCAACGCCAGACTAGAGGCTATAAAACAGGGAGGTTTTCAAGGAATTGATGGAAGAGGATTGAGTCCTCCATTCCCATCAACAGCAGCCTGGAAATCAAACGCCATCTTCCAATAACAATTGATTAAACAAAAGCCTGAGAAATGTTTGGAATGCCTCAGCACCAACTGTATCATCTCTCATTCACCCAAGTGGCATAAAATTAAGTAGCTCTTCCTGACCGGCTCTGGGAAATCAGGAAAACAAACATGACTGAAATGGAATAATTCAAACAGCCACCAGGGACCACAGCTGCTGTGACTCCGGAGGCCAGATCTCTCATCTGAGAAAGGTCTGGAAGCAAAGGTCCCTCCTCCCAAGAGCTTTTCAGTCAGACGTTCCTCCTTTAGCGATAAAGGGGAATGTTCTGGACTTGGGCCACCCACAGACAGGACTTGTACCCAAGACCTAGATGTGTGCCTTACTTTCTGGGCAAGAATTTCTTCTCTGCTTGAATCAGTGTGGGATGCTGGAAGGGCAGTGTGCTCAGGAGAAGGCCAACACAGTCAGAAACTGTGTTTAAGGCAAACAGACTCGTAATTGGCTGTGGAAGGCTTCTTTTTTTTTTTTTTTTTTTTTTTTTTTGTTTTGTTTTGTTTTCTTAAATTTGCACTAAGAAAAAGTCCAGAATCCTGCCCAAACTCAGGCATCAATAGCTACATATTTTCACTTCCCAGACTTTGTTGGTCCTACTGCATGGATCTCAATCGTGTGGTGAGTATTCAGTGTCTCCGCAGTGTACACAAGTGGACCATGTAAACATACAAAGGCCACTGAAGTTTGCCACTCAAATGCTAACCATGCTCCAGCCTGATCATGTGGGCACAGCAGCACCTGGGGAAACCTGCATCTGCACAGTCTCCAGATGTTCCAGGTGCAAATTGAATGTATTAGATAAATACACAATGAAGTTCATACTTCTGGTTGCTTTCTTCAGTGATCCTTGGCCACAGTCTCTAACATAATACACAGTATCGAAACTATTTAAGTATAGAAGGATGCCCCATTATCAAGTATAGGTTAAGAAATGTGCATACCAGACTGTGATCTTAAATGCTGGCGTTTGCTGACCATGTAAAAAGCCAGGATATGTGGAGTAGCTTCCAGCAGATTTGCATGAACTCTGACAAAGTATTCCCTTCTTCAGCAGGTAATGACCTCCACACTTTACTATGTTTAATATGTCTGCCGTGCTGATGACTATATGTCCCCACTCCACCTTGAGAGGTGATAGGCACAGATCACTGAAACTCAAACACACAGCAGCCCAACAGCTCTTCCCTGTAAGTGTCTCTCATAGCTGGATCTTCCTGAGTCAGCAGCCACCCTTTCCTGTTCTACCCTCCTCTCAAAGACTGCTGGAACCTCTTGGATGAAGTGAGAATTCCCAGGCACAAGGGAACTAAATCTATGTAATTCATGGAAAAATATGATTTCTTTACTTGCCACACCCTCCCCTGGTATAATGGTTCTCTGTCCACCATCTAGTACAATGTTAGTGAAATCTGTTACAATTTTCAGATACTTTTTGTACCTTATAAGCAAGGTGGGACAAAGAAAAATACCTATGTTTCTTTCCCCCATACATAAGGGAAAAAGCCTTATATTGTCTCCCCAAAGCTCCACAGAGCTCTTATACAATGCCTGTCTACACTGCCCAAAAGCAATGACAGATGTGTGAGTGTACAAAAGGGTTCTTCCCTTTGCTTATTCTACCTATGGGCCAGTCCTCCAAGAATAGATACTCATTTTGTAGACTAAGAAACCTGAAAGAGGAGAGACTACTGCAGAGATAGCATGCATGCGCGTTCGTGCCCGCGCGCACACATACACACACACTCATACATGCATGTACATACACATAACACACTCACATATACAGACACATTCACATGCACACACATAAACACACTTGTATATATACACACACATGCACACATGTACACATATACACATGTACACATGATGTCATGGTCATTAGGGAGATGATTATCAGGAGTGATTGATTTTATAGGAATGTCCAGGATACCTTGGTTCCACACTGCTTATGTCAAACATGACCCAGGATACTTTTATGGTCTTGAAAGAAGGCATGTGTCTTAGAGTTTCTATTCCTGCACAAACATCATGACAAGAAGTTGGGGAGGAAAGGGTTTCCACACAGTTATTCATCACCAAAGGAAGACAGGTCTGGAACTCAAACAGGCCAGGAAGCAGGAGCTGATGCAGAGGCCATGGAGGGATGTTGCTTCCCCTAGCTTGCTTCCCCTAGCTTGCTCAGTTTGCTTTCTCATAGAACCCGGGACCACCAGCCCAGAAATAGCACCACCCACAATGAGCCTTCCCACCCTTGATCACTAATTGAGAAAATGCCCCACAGCTGGATCTCATGGAGGCATTTCCTCAAGGGCGGCTCCTTTCTCTGTGATAACTCCAGCTTGCGTTAAGTTGGCACCCAAAACCAGCCAGTACAGCATGTCAGAAGCTACCTGTAGAAAATGAGGTCTCATGAAGGCTAAAGGTTGTACGACTCACAGAGCTGCCCAGCCCACTTCCAGGCTTGAGGATACAGCTTAGTCTTCTGAAAGGGATAGAATCCAAAAGGAGAACTGATTTTTCCAAGGTCATGCAGCATGTTCTGGTAGAACAAGGGGTGCCATGTGACAGAAATATGACCCCAAGACCTCCCCTGCTCTTCAGGGCCAGGAGGAAGGCAAACCTTTCACCTCTGTGTGCCTTGTCTCTATTCATTTGAGAGTACAGTGAGCCTGCTTCCTGCTTTGATATTTCATCCTTCCTTGATACCGATCCAAAATCAATAGGATTCCCAGGGCTTCCCCTACTATTTCCCGCTGTACTGAGCACATCAGCAGAGAGTATTCTCAGACCCACTTCCTCACAAAAATAATTGTTCCCATGTCTCCCCAGCTCCCACTTAGCTGTCCGCACTTAGAAAGAACAAAGCAGGGCGGTGGATATCTCACTCACTAGGAAGGAATCCCTCCTAAGCTCTTGGGTCCCTAGGAAAGTTCAGTCTCCTACTGAACCCTGCCACTCTGTGACAAGGAGCTTCCCAGGCCTTTTGAATCTCCTTATCTTTATTTTAGAAATTACTGCATGCATATACGCATTTACACATGTGTGCACAAGCATACCCACATCCATATACATATTAGGGCTGAGTACTTGGAATTGGGTAACCAATTAGGAGACTCAACCCTGGGGAAGCCTGTCCTTTCTTCCCCTGAATTCCTGTATTAACTTCCTGTGGTGTTTTATCTAGGGTTCTGTCATGTGACACTCCCCATCCTCATTGTCATCTCAGGTGGTACTGTCCTTGTTTAGACCTTGTTCCGGTAGCCATGTTGTTGAGATTCCCTGTCCTATATAGAAGACACCACCTCCCCTCCAACTTCCTGTTCCTCTGGCTTACAACCTTCCCCTTATTCTCCCATCTCTTCCTGTGATGAGCCATTTCCTAGTAATGAAATGGAAAAGAAAAGAAAATCCTCTATGCCACTGTCATCTGAAATCTGTTCTGAGTTTTCTGAGTTCCATTTATTATTTTTCTGTAGAGTGTGATGTTTACTCCATGTCTTAGAAGAATGTTGAGAAAATAGCAAAGCGTTTCTTTCCAAAATGGAACTGGAATTTAGAACTTGGAAAATCCGTTCGGTTTTTTAAGAGCCACAGTTCTGTCTGTGGAAGCCCATGTTCTTCTAGGTTCTCGATATCCCTATGCTATCAGGGAAGGAAGAGGGAGCTGTGTGAACCACAAGATTCCCTCTTCTTTAGTCATTGGCCGATAATGTGGTTTTGAGACCAATCAGCCTGAGCACACAGGCCAGGGAAGGCTGTCTCTGGCAGAGGATTCCAGGAAGACAACCCTAGCTGGCCTCCTCCTTCAGAACGCTAACATGCCAGGAGTGGCTCTTAGGGGTTCTGATTCCCACTTCTGTCAAAACAGATGCAACAGCCAGGGCTAATGAGATTCCTTCAGCAAATTATCAGCAGGCTCAGAGCCACGTCCTCCTGGCCAGCGAAGCCACACCAGAGCCACAGAAACGGGACGACAGCAAACGGAGTCACATCAGAGAAAGGGCAGCTGTTGGAATCCATGACAGATTTTTCTAAATTCCATGACAGAGTTCTAAATTCCAGCTCCACTTTGGAAAGAAAAGCTTTGCTGTTTTCTCAACATTCTTCTAAGACATGGGGAAAACATCACTCCTCAAAAAAAAAAAAAAAAAAAATGCAATAAATAAAGAGAAATCAGAACAGATTTCAAATGACAGAGACATAGACAATTATCTCATTTTCCATTTCTATCAAGTTACTAATTCTTCATTGATATAATGGCTGGCCATACCACTGTGTGTCCCCCAATGGAGCTGGGAATAAAGACGACTGTTGTTGAGCACAGAATAGGACAATTGTCAAAACAGAACAATGCCCTGTGCAAACTGGAATGTGCGTGACGTTAGGATTATCAGAAGCACTTAAAACTGGCATGTATCCTCACTCTAACAATGAGCAATTTCCCCCCATTTTTCTCTGTTACTGTTACCCCAAGCATCGACTCTTTGATGTTGCTATTGCTGCTTTTGTTATTGGAGGGTGTTGCTATGTTGTCCTGCCCAGCCTGGAATTCACTATGGAGAACAGACTGGCCCTGAACATTCACCCATAAGCCCTCTTCTTGCCTCTGGCTCTGGAGTGCAGAGCTTACAGGTATATACATTCTGGCCAGCTTCTAATGACATTTATGTATAGTTCCCAAACACGTCTGGAAGCCTAGAGAAACCTTTTCTTTCCAGAGGCATACATCTGTTTACAGACACCAGCAACCATCCAAGGAATTCAGGAACCAAGAAAAATGTTGGGAGCAACACTGAAGAGTAAATGCCGGTTCCCCTACCCCAGGGTACTGTGAACTTGATAACAGGAAGCCAGATACACTCATGTTTGCTTTTAACAATGCCGGTCATCCTGGGATACACTGAACAGTGCCTGCAGGTTACAGAGGTTTATCACATTTTTTTCCTCACAGTATCTAATTATTCACATGCTTTAGGGAAATGTATAACCTATGACTAAACAACACACGCTATAACAAAAAATCACAGTGGGAAAATGGTATAATTTCTATGCATCAACCACCCAAAGCGTATGACAGCTACAGTAGTCAGCTTCTGTATTTACAGTCTGAAGACGTGCATGCCAATGTTATGAGTTGACTATGATCCCAGATGTCAAGTGCTAGAGACAAGACCCCCAGTGCTGCAGTGTCAGAGGGAAAGTCTTTTAGGAGCTGAAAAATACCCATATTATAGGAGTGGACCATTTATTGTAGAAAGTCCTGATATAAGAATGCCTCTGTCCTTTTCATAGGCTCTTGCTCTTATGCCTTCCAACTAAGGGTGGGCACCACAAGATGAAGGCCCTCAACCTTGGATGTCACTATTTCTAGAAATACTTGAAAAGCATTTTCTCCTTCAAAAATCCCATTGCCAGGAATTCTGTCAAAGCATCGCAGAATAAACCAAGCCACAATTCACATTCTTCAACAAACAAACTAACAAAAAACTAAACTAAACAAACCCAAGCCACGGTTTCACATAGCCCAGGTTAGCTAAGAACTTGTGCAGCTATAGATGAGGACCTGGAAGCCCTGGTCCTCCTGCCCCAGTCTCCACAGTGCTGGGATCAGGAATGCTTGCCACCATGCTTGCCTTTATTCAGGGTTAGAGATCTAACGTGATGCAGTTAGTTAGGCTATCTATTGCACAGTGAAAACTCTGTGGCCAATACCCAAGCTGGGGAAAAGGGTTTATTCAGCGTATACCTTCAGATCATAGTCCACCATTGGAGGAAGTCAGGACAGCAACTCAAGCAGAACAGGAACATGGAGGCAGGAGCTGAAGCAAGGCCACAGAAGGGTGCTGCTTACTGTATTGCTTCCCCTAGTGTTCTCAGTTAGCATTCTTATAGAACCCAGGACTACCAGCCCAGGCATTGAGAAAATGCCTTATAGCTGGAGGCATTTCCTCCACTGAGGCTTTTCCCTCTCTGATAAATGTAGCTTGTGTCAAGGTGACACAAAACCAGCCAGTACGCTACGCAAGTACTCTATAACCTAAGCTTCACTTGCAGCTCTGGAGTTCATATTCTTGGAAAACACAAACATTGTACAAATGTGAGCTTTGGGGAATCTGAATGAAGTCTCTCTTGACAGCAGCAGAAACAGTTAGCCTCCCCCCCCCCCCCCAATGCCGGCTGAGTGCTTGACTTTCAGGCATGCACTATTTCATGCATTCAACTTCGTCATTCTAAAGTGTAGATTTGGAACTCTGACCTTTATTCCCTAAGACACCACAGTCTGAAGGATAAAGCTTTATATTGCAGTGTACCAGTCCGACCCGCTGCATGGGAGGATGAGGCTTAACATGTGTGGGTATGAAAGACTGGCTCAGTGTCACTGGCCTCAGGCACAAGATCATCGCACAGATGTGCACAATTCAGTTTGATTCACTCCCTAAGTCATCTTTAGGTCTTTAGAGAGTTTGTTTGATGAATTCTTGCCTGAACTCAAGGGTGGTCTTTTTCCTTGAGGCATGAAAGTAAGGCCATGCCTGATCGGACCAGCTTTGGTAGGGAAGGCCCGGCTTCACAAAGCCTTTATCTATGAAAAATAACTTGAAATCCATTATTTTCAATAAAAGTGTCAGGCTTAAGGTTCAATTAAAATGATGCATGCCTGTTATTTGGCAGTTGGTAGATAAAACAGCCAAACAAGTAAGACAGTCAGGTAACAGGCAGGATTTATACCTGTTAACAGAAGCTGCTAAACACATACCCTTGGCCTATACCTCTAGGAGCTTGGGACAAAAATACTCTGGTCTTCCCTCTGATTACTGATAATGTTTACCGAATAGAGCCTTGGTGTAGATTGCAGTGGTCAGGAGAATACCACCAAACATTTAGTTTCCAGTGAGAGCAAGCAAGACTGAATAATTCACTTTATGAATGGCTCATGTAAACACCTAAACAAGGACCATGGTTCTACTTCTTCAGACCCAGGATTCAAATTCCAGAAATGAGATTCTACCCATGATCTTGTGCAGAGCACAGAGGCATGAAGCCTGGGAAGAAGACCCTCCGCCAGCCAGTCTTCCAAAGAAAACTGTTAATGCATTCCAGATTCTGGAGGCATTGGGGACACCGGAAGCTCAAGATGGATGGACCAATGAGGCGTGTTCTGAGTATCTGCACAGTTTTCTGGCTGACACCTGTATTAGCTCAATGGTATATCTCACCAGCCTACACCATGCCAAAGCCAGTAGACCTTGCTCTGACATCAGTGGGGTTTAACAGTTTCAGACTTTGACCAATTCACATTTTAGTTTTTATTTTATTTAAAGTTGGTTTTCTTTTCTTTTAATACATTTTTTAAAAGATTTATTTATTCTATGTACTTGAGTACACTATAACTGTCAGACACACCAGAAGAGAGAGGACATCGGACTTCATTACAGATGGTTGTGAGCCACCATGTGGTTGCTGGGATTTGAACTCAGGACCTCTGGAAGAGCAGTCAGTACTCTTAACCACTGTGCCATCTCTGCAGCCCCATAGTTCAGACTTTAAAACTGATTGCAATATTAAAGATATGAAGAAGTATAGGCTGCTCAGAGGCAAGCATCTTGCCATTTCTGGACTTCCCCAGCCAGGGGAACACTTATATGCGTGCAGGTGAAAGGGCAACCCTGCACAGCACCAGCAACAAGTGCACCTCAGAAGGTAGCCGGTGATGTTCGGCCACACATTTTGTGTGCAGCCGACATCATCCTCTCCTGTGAGCAGGCTTAGAGCAAAGTTAGCACCGGAGATAAAGGCCCATGAGACAGCTCTGTTCTGTGCCCTCTGTGCAGCCCTCAACCTCCATATGCAAGCAAGCCTCTCTTTTTTTTTCTCCTCCCTTTTAACTGAGATGTCAGAGTTTTGGTTTTAGAGCAAGTGGGCTAATTTAAGGAACTCTACATAAACTCTAAAAGGCCTCACATATGTGCCATCTTTGAAAAGCCAGTCTGGCAAGGAGGCTGCATCCTTACAGCTTTATCACCAACACACACAGCTCTGAGAGCTTAAACTGCTCCACACAGGGTTGGAGACATGCAGGGATGGCAGGATGTCTGCATCTGAATGTTCTCCGTGACTGCATTTATTTTCCTTGAGAAGGGCTAATGGGCCCATTCCTCTCTGCGAGATCCCTGGTTTCCTCCAGCCATCATATATCAGAAGTGTGTGCATGGCCCTTTCTCCACCCACATGGTATGCAGCTCATAGGGAACTTCGTGCACAATCTGGGCTGGTGGTTACACACAGCTTTTAAAGCCTTGGTGTGAAGACCCCTGTTCTATTACATTCTCTCTCTCTCTCTCTCTCTCTCTCTCTCTCTCTCTCTCTCTCTCTCTCTCTCTCTCTCTCTCTCTCTCTCTCTCTCTCTCTCTCTCTCTCTCTCTCTCTCTCTGTGTGTGTGTGTGTGTGTGTGTGTGAGATAACCCCAAAGTTCTGATGTTCTCATAAGTACAAATACCCCAAGGAGATCCATCAGGCTAATGCGAGTGAGTTTTAGGTTTCAAACATCTTGAAGACAGTTCTATCATGTTTACTGCCTAGGGATTCTTTTCTATGACATTTCCTTTTTAATTTTATTTTTAAAACTGGTTTTACTTTTACTTGTTTATTGTGTACATCTGTGTATACAGGAGAGTGCATGTGCCGTGGATGTGCTATGGTCAGGGAGACAATTTGTAGAAGTTTTCATGCCACCTGAGGGTTCTGGGGATTGAGCTGAGGTCATCACACTTGGTGGCAGAGGCATTTGCACATCAGGCCAGGCCACCTTAAGTCTGCGTATGTAACACTTGTAAGAGTGGAGACCCAGTGACCACTGTGGTCTCCTCCAAGCACTTCAGGGATCAGGAGGCTGACTCCATTCCAGTTCTGGAATTTACGACAAAGATACTATGAAATTAGTCATCTGTTTCTCTACTTATTTATTTGTTTGTTCATTTCTGGCACTGGGAGCAACAGCTCAGCGTTCAACCATGGGCTATTTTCACAGCCTTCTTGGGATTTTTAAATATTTTATGTGGCTACTAAAATTCTATAAACTGAAGCCTGCAGTTCACATTGGCCTTGTGTTAACATATATCGATGTGCTACAGAGCCTCATATGAATCCTAAGCAAGAGGCTACTGTACTCTAGATGTTAACACTATACAGAGAGAAAGAGAACGAGAGAGAGACAGAAACAGGTACACGGAGACAGAGATAGAGACAGAGACAGAGACAGAGACCAAGAGTCTGCAGACACACATACACACAGAGAGACAGACACACACAGAGACAGACACACACACACAGAGAAACAGGAAGGAGGCCAGACACAATGTGCATACCTCACACAACAGTCACATACAAGCTGTGTGACACTGTGCTTGTCACATGGGTGTGGATGGGACAATAACATCGGATGGTTAACCAGACTGCCCTGTCTTCAACTTTTTGGATCATAACAGCCAAGGAAGGGGCTTAACATTCCAAGAAATGTTCTTCTGGAGATAAGTTGTCTCCCAAGGATCAGTGTGGCATTTGTCCTTGGCCATGGTGGCTTGGGAGACACCAGACCATGCGGCTGATAGGGACACATTGATTTGTGGCTTCATATGTTCTTGTCCCAAGATTGATCTAATTATCTTTAAATTGATTAAACTTCTTAATGGGGAAAAGAATGGAAACCACCAAAAAGAAAGGCAAAGAGCCAGTCAACCATCATTAGGAGCAAAACAAACCAACCCCTGTACACAGCTCTGTGGAAGAGTAATATGTGATCCTGGCAAATATTTTAGGTATTGTTCTAGAAGTGATTAGGCTGGGAAGTAAGGGTTCTCTCAAACAGCAAATAATCTTCAAAAAAATCTGGGAATTTAAAAATATGTTCATCTCAATTGTCTGTAATATTCATAAAGTGCAAGATATCGAACCATCCCAAACACTGCTGCAGAATTGAAAGGCATGTTTCTTTCACACAGGAAGCTTGGAACAGAAACAATACACAGACTTTTGGCTCTTCCCTTCCCTGATCCTCATTTGTTCCGATCATTTCCAGCAACCTACCCCACGAAGTTCACAAATATTCACATGGCCTCTCTGCAAACTTTATCTTCTTCACAGTTTTTCTCATTTGAAAGTATTATTTATCTGTTCGAGCAAGAACAACACAATCCTATAAGCCAGAGATTTTCTGTAGAAATAACTACTAAGTAAAACTAAACTAAAAAAAAAAAAAAAAGAGAGAGACTCTGGGAATGATGAGATGGGAAAGTGCTTGTCTTGCAAGCATGAAGATTTGCGTTTGAGCCTAAGAATCAATGTAAAAAAATAGACATGTAACATATGCTTATAATTCTAGGGCTAGAGAAGTAGAGCCAGAAGATCTTGAGGCTCACTGGTCAGTCAGTCTAGCCTTCTTGGGAGCTTCAAGTCAGTAAGAGATTCTGCCTGTAGGAGAGGAGTGGTTCCTGAGAGTAACACCGGTACTGCCCTCCACGTGAATGTGCATGTTCTCTCTCCCCTCCTCCACACAGAGAGAGACAGACACATACACATGCACACATACACACAGACAGAGACACACACAGACACAGGCACACATACACAAAGAGACACACACAGAGACACACAGACACACACATAGGAACACACACAGAGACACAAAGACATATATACACACAAACAAAAACTTGAATAAAAATGTGTTACACTTGTATCTACTCACTGCAATAATCCTAATTCTTCAGAATTTAAATCAGGCAGTCTAAACCCTGGCCCCACAGTGAGACTTTCCTGAGCACGCAGTACTGATGTCTTGTTCTCACTGGTACACCTAGAGCTAAGCTGGGTAAGTTTCAACAGTCTTTCCTGATACTCGGCACACCACACCTAAGCTGCCGGTATCTCAGCACAGGCCTTCAGCTACATCTGTGACAGTCAAAGGCCACAGACTGATGACTGCACCTTGTTATCTGCTCAGCTCTAATCCCAGCACTGCAAGGGAAGCCAGCTCCTGTAGCCAGAGCAGAATTCAGTACAGTGGTAAACCTTCACTCCCCACCACTTGCTGTTCTTTCCCGAGAATTTACAGTGTGACCCAGCTCAGTCCCATCTCCCCTCCTCTTTTTTGTACAGCACAGTAGCTACCCTGTACCACATAGCTGGAGTTAAAAGCAGGCTCCATTTGCTGAGTCCTTCACTTATGCATTCTTTTCCTGCTGACACATGTCAGTCTCAATCTGTAATCCCTCTTTAATCGGCCTCCCCTTAGTAAAAAGTTCAGCAAGGAAGGGCTTTAGAGACATGAGTCCTTAGTCTTGGAGAGGACCCAAGTTCAATTCCCAGCACTGATTGTGATGCACATCTGTCTGTAACTCCAGTATCAGGGGATCCAATGCTCTCTTCTGACCTCTGTGAGCACCTCAGGTATGCAGGTGGCTGTATATGCATATATATACATATACATATTTTGACACACACATGTATTTTATATATATATATATATACATATATATATATATATATATATATATATATATATATATATATATGGCAAAACATTCATACATATAAAATCAAATGGATGCATCTTTAAAAATAGAAACAAAAAGTTTGGCAATGTTTGGTGAGATGATTCATTCAGTGGATTAATGTATCTGCCACCAAACCTGACAGTCTGAATCTAACTCCCAGGATGAACAAAGTAGAAGAAAAGCACAAACTCCCACAAATTGTTTTTTGACATCCACATATGCATCATGGCATGTGCAAACTACCCATATACATGCCAAGCATAAAGAACTGTAAAAATATTTTTGCAAGCCCAATAATCTTCTATCCAGATTCAGCAGAGGGCCACTGGGAAAATGTCCCAGAAGTCTTTATTTCCTGACCTGTGATCTATGCTATTTCTTGCCCATCGGTACTTTTTACCCATAAGAATTAGAAAATGAACCCCAAAATGCATGTCGGCTTTCCTCTGAATAAACGGAGTGTCCTTGTGGATCCTGCCCTCCCAGGAAGTCACTTTGTTACACGAAGAAGACTTGGAATGTGGACTTCAGACTGTCAGTGGAGGTCTTTGGTGACAGTGTCCATTGCTCAGCTCTCTTTAGTTTCAGCCCGTTCTTGTTCATTCACAGTTGCTGAATGAGAGGGCATCTGCTCCCTCGTGGACCGGAGTCACAGTCATGATGCCTGGATAGTGCCCCAGGTGAGATATGTCTGAAGTAGAGGAATGGTTTGTGTACAGTAGGTATGGGCAGGATTCTGCAACAGGAAGAGCAGCCCAGATGTGCCCAGTATCAGGAAAGCCACCCTAGAGGAGGTGGCCATCTGGGGAGGAATCAGGCCTTTTCTAAGTTCTGAATGTTGATTGATTGGAGCTTTGTTAACTGGGTACATGAACAAAACCTGGGCTCTGTACTGTGGGTTGTTCACTAGAAAGCATAAAGAGGAAGGTGCTTCACATTCAACAGACTCAGCACACAGGTCAGCCAGGCTGGCTTTAGGATCTGGGCTTGGGATGGAGATTCCATAAGTAACATGAGAGTTCTGGGTCCCTCAGGGACTCACAGCTGTGTGCCAGAGAAACTAGAGGTACCTCGGTGAAATCTTGGAATCTTTAATGCTTCCAGCCCCAAGCCAAACTATTTCTGCTCGGGGAGGACTCAGATGAGCACCCCAGGCTCATGTTGGTGTTTCTTCTGGAACAATCTAGGCGATCATGTCAGTCATTCCCACCAGAACAGCCTGTCCTGTCTCTTAGGTAAGGCTGGGGCTAGGGACATAAATCTACAGAGTCCTAGTTTTGTCTTTTAGATCAGACAATGGAAACTATAAATAAAGTCTGTATCTTCTCCTGATTCCTAACTGTGCATTGTGCAGTGTGGAAATCAACCCATTACCCTCTACTTTAGAGGTATCCTGTAGATTTATTCCTGATCATTTTTCTAGACTACACTCCTGTTCTCTAAGCATTGTGCTACTGCTGGACTTAGCACAGCACCCAGAGGTGATGACTGCTTAGTTCCTATCTGTGCACAGTATAGTCAAAAGACCTATAGCACTCAGAGATAAAGGCTGCTTGTGACTACCTGTGCATCTTGTGGTCACTGGACCTAGCACAGCACCCAGAGGTGATGCCTGTGCACAGTGTGGTCTTTTGATGTGTTTCTTCTGATGTACCTTAAGGTTATTCTCTCATGTGCTAGACAGCATGAAGTCATTGGATGTGTGTAACCTGCAGTCTCTGTGCAGAAAGGAAAGGACAGCAAGGTTCCAGTTATATCTTGCTAGATTGATGGCACTCATCAGACTCTCAAAAGAAACCTTCGGACTAGTCATCCATGACCCACGTAGGTGTGCTTTAGTTTAAACTTTGGAACATATGAAGCATCCGCCACCTCAGTCCTTGTACCCCTGCTGATCTGTACAGAGTAACCTGGAACCCTCCCCACCCCCACATGCCCATCTCCCCACATTTGTGATATAAGTACCGTTCATGAAGTTGTTCACAAGTGAAACGAGACAGAAAACTACCTGCTGCATACTCCCAAAGCAGGATCTATTAGTGCTTGCTTGCTTTTAGAGGCTGGGAGAAACTCCATCATCTTCTTTATTTCAAAAGCCTCAGCATCTTCTTATATAATTACTTGACTATGAAACACTGTTACAAATCTCAATTCTCTGTAGAACTAGGGAGAACGAAGAGAAGTATGTATCTTCCCAGGAGCCAAGGAGACCAAGGGCCACAGCAGTGCCCCAGCTACCCAGAATTGGGACATACCTTCTATACGGTCATACTATATATGTGCCTTATTTGTGCCTTTTGGCAGGGATTAACCCAGGGCTTCACACACCCCCACAAGCCACATGCCAGACAACAAAAGGGGGGTTCTTCATCCACTCATATCCAGATGCTTCTGTCTATTTTGCCGTGTCCAGTTTACATCAATTTTTATGTTAATTACTGAACACTGAATGTGTTAGTTTCTCTCTTACAATCTCTCACTAAGAACTGTTTGACCCAAAACAAAATCAAATGTGGGTGTTTTCTGAGTCTTCAGTCCACCAGCTACATGATGAATTCAACCCTTCTGAGCTTCACCTTCTCCATGTACACTGGGGAGTTAGGTCTGGGCTCCATCTGCTCTGAGCTCAGCAGAGGCATCCTGGAGATACCAGGGAAGGGCTGTCACTTCCTGTACCAGTCTTGGCTGATTTCCTTTGGGGAAAGGATTCTGCTATGAAATCAAAAGTCCAAATGTCACCATGCCCGGGAATGATTCAAAATCAAATAGTCCACAATTTTTACAGAACAATCTACTTCAAAATGGGCATGAGCTCCTGAGGAAGACTAGGGATGAGAGGAGTCATTCGTACAATGGCTGTGTCAGGATGCATATATTAAGTACTCGTTAGATAAGTAGACCTGAAGCACGCCTGGCCAACTCCCAGCCAAGCTCGTGCCTTTTCCCACCACAACAATGTGCCGAGAATGACCATTCCCTGAATGTGGAATCAGACTGGATTCGCCTAGTTCCCTCAGAAGCAGGTGGGACAGCTGGGTTAGCAGTCTGGGTGTCCAGCCCACAGCGTGCTGTCTGCCAGTTCCCACCAAAGAGGGTTGTTGGCACTGCAAAGGCAGGCACTCCCTCCCCAACCCCTTGTCAAAAGGAGCTGAAATGAAGGTGGGGGGGGGGAGGGTTTCGGAGACACTGATACTTTATGATTTTTAGTGGTTAAAACTCTCTTGTCTTGTTCTTTCATACACTTAAGCCTCAGAACTAGAGAGTGCAGGGTGATTTTGTGTGGCAAAACCAGACCCAGAAATTCTGTCATGAGTTTTCCTAAGCATCTCTCTTGGGGTATTTAAAGATACACACAGACATGCACACACACACACACACACACACACACACACACACACCATAATTTGTGTTAAGATACCTTGCTCCCTCTAAGTAAATTGGCATTTGGTTCTTAAATCACAGTTCCATTTAGCTCTATGAAAATCAGAAACTTGGACAGGCACAGTAGCTTGGGAATCTGAGGCAGAAGAACTTGACATACATTTAAATCAGCCCAAGACACACAGTGAGACCATTACTGAAAATCAGGAAAAAGAGATAATGCCAGAAACATCTAGTTCCTGAGTCCATTTTTGACCTCTGGAAACACAGCAGGGTGAGACACTCACAGGCCTACACTTTCTCTCAGTTCAGGCCTGGCTTCCCACTCAGGAGAAACCCAGATTCACACACTCTCAGGTGAAGCTTCCATGTAGGCCCTTTTCTCCCTTGCTTCTAGAATCACACGTGCCTTCTGCTGACTGCTTGCGTTGTACATGCGTTGTGCTGGGTGAGGACCCCTAGCCCCAGGTTACCACTCCTCTGCTCCTACCCACTCATAACCACACACCTAGGACATGTCAGCTGGGAACACTGCCCTCCTGGCCTGGGGTCTTTCCTATTCAGCCCTTCATTCTCCGCCCTTGGCTCCTCTCTGCCTGGGGTACCTATTTATCCAAACACAACTATGCCTCTTATCCAACATCCGCCTAACAAGTGGCTAGAGCTCTGGGCAGGCCATTGACATCAACATGACTACCTCTCTCTCCTGTGCAGAGACCATACTGGGACTCACACTCTGAGTACTCTCTGAGATGTCACAGGACAAAGACAGCAATAGCCTCAAAAAGCCTTTGGAGAAGTGGCACCACTTCTGAATAAGCAAAAGAAATTTTCTTTATGACTTTAAGACCCACCATTTAAAGCCTGAGTAGTTTAGATTTCTAAAGGAGAATAAAAGTGTTGGGGGTGGGGCTGAAAACAGGGTTGGGCAGTTCCACCAAGCCCTGTGGAAAACAGGTCACCAAGGCAACAAGGTAAGGTCCCAGGACACTGGCACTTTTGGATTGTTGTTTGAGAATAGCCCTGCCTGCCCCTGGTTTTCAATATTTAATCAGTAGTAGATCTATACCTACATTTTGTTTCCCACCTCTGCCCACACAGGCATACACACAGAATGTTCCAGAAGCCCCTGTTCTAGAGGAAACAGCCTAGCCCCTTGGGATGGCGCTCAGCCTCGTGAGGTCTCAGATGGAGGACGGCAGCTTTGCTTAAGTTCTGGCAGAGGAAGTTAAATCTCCTTAAAAATTGATCAGAGACTAGTAAGGGAATAAGATCTACATTGTTACTGGGAATTAGCAGATGGTTCTGCATGGGTAAAGTGTTGGTATTGCCACCAGTGGACTACAGAGCCTGCCCTGTGGCATCCTGCTGCTGCCTCTGCCACGAGGCTCTCCTGGCGACAATAGGGTGACTGGTTTGCATCTCAGTTTCCACAGCAGTGCCAGAAAGTTGCCTTGTGGCACTTGCTTGCACCAGAGAGGCCAGCTCCACGGGGTTCTGAGTCACGGGTACTCAGGCATGTATATCCTGCCTATGACTTACAGAACTAAAGTTCTCCTTGCTGAGACCTAGATTGACTCTTCCACTAAAGATCATGACCAAATACCTTATCTTTAATTCCAGCCACTAGGCCAGAGTTTTCTACCTAAAATTGGAGTCTTTAGTTATTCCATTGTTTTGTATCTGACGTTACCATTAAAAAGTCTCTTGGAGGAGCGCTGTGCACTACCTTATACATATTTTCTCACTCACTCTCTCTCTCTCTCTCTCTCTCTCTCTCTCTTTCTCTGTCTCTCTCTGTCTCTGTCTCTCTCTCTCTCATTTTTCTTTCTATTTTGTGTTTTCACACAGAAGAACTGGGGAATGGGCACACATGGTAGTTAGCACAAGTCATGGCTGGGCAAGTGACATTCTAGCTACGGTGGGGACATAGCACTGCTGGAGGCCTGCATACAGAAGAAATACAGAAATACAGCTTCCTGCATCTGGCCCCCTTTCTCCTGTCTGTTGAGACCTCTCAGACTCCTCCCAATGTGTCCCCATTTTAGGTGCTTGGGCACCCAGAGTCATCAAAGAGTGCAGGGTATCAGCCACAAGCAGAACTACAGCCAAACTGAGCTCAGCTACCCCATGGTCATCTGGCACCCTGCTCCCAACCACAGGGAAACAGACTACAGCCGCCATGCCCCAACGAACCATGGCTCTTATCAACACACACACACATACACATACACACACACACACACACACACACACACACACACACACATACACACACACATACACACACACATACACACACACACATACACACACACACACATACACACACACACATACACACACATACACACACACATACACACACACACATACACACACACACACACATACACACACACACACACACACACACACACACACACACACACACACACACACGGGGCGGGGGCATCCACTCACTGTCCCAGGGCCTCACAGTGAGGATGGAAAAGAGGCACGTAGGCCATTGCTGCTCCTCACAAGCAGCATATGAATTCAGCATCAGAAAACTCCTCCCTCCTCATCGATGAGGTAGGGAAACAGGCGTCTTCTCTGTCTACTGGATCTGATCTCAAAGTGTCACACATAGGTGCATCCCACTTCCCTAAGGACAGTGCCACACTTCCTGTGTGCAGAAAAGGAGGAGTGCTCATGACAGGAAGTAATCACATCTGAGTGCTCCCACACACCACTTGGGCTAGACCTCCTGAAGAACACTGAAAAGCCCTTGTTGACTCTCAGCGTCCCAGGGTTCTCTATGTATTTGCTGGTCTTAGCTAGGTTACCTCACGAACAAGTGTTGGAATGCGGGGTGGGTTTGACTTTGCAGAATACCAGTATAATATAGCAAAACATGTTTATTATGCCACAGCATTTCCCAGAAAGTATGTACATTTCTGTCATCTTGATGAGCTCTGGAATTACCTAGGAGATACACTTCTGGGGACTTGAAAACCTTGACGAGGTTCATTGAGGTGGGAAGAGCTACCTACTGTGGTGGGTGCCATTCTGTGACCAGGGATCCTGGGCTGTACAAAAAGGAGAGAGTGGTCTGAGTACAGCGCTCATCTCTTTCTTCTTGATTGTGGATGCAATGTGGCCCACTGCTGCCTCTACTCCCCACCTTGATGGACCCTGGAACTCTGACCCAGAATAAACTCTGTCTTCTTCGAGCTGTTTGTGTCAGACTGTTTTAATCACAGTGAATAGGAAAAGCTGGACAGTGTATTTTCATTGTTTGAACTCAGTCAAGAGCAGCAGTCTGTCTGGAGACGGAAGGTCTGCCACCCTCCTATTATCTGGACTTTCGTTTAGTATATCAGGTGGCCCTTCTGAGTAGGCTTGTTTGACACACTGTGTGATGCGGACCTAGAAGATTTAGAGCTATCCCAAACCTCTGTGAGCCAGCTGCCGGCATCTGTTACCATGTACTGATGGAGTATGGTACATTCCTGAGGATAGCACATGGTAGCCATTCCCCTTTCTCCTCACAGCACTCCTAGGCTGCCTGGTGTCCTTTCCCTCAGAGCTCTAGTGCTGTGCTCTCTAAGGTAACTCTGGGTCCGTGACAGCCATGTTTGCCTCTGAAAGCCTCACAGCTCCAGCCGCAGACTCTGGCAGCTCAAGGGCTAGTCAGCTCTTCCCAGGGACTTACCCACACAGCTGCAGATGACTTGAATCTACTGAATTTTCTTTCCGTGACTGTGTCACGACAGTCATGTACACGAAGGCACTTTCTGGATTCTGAATGCCTTCGTCTCCTATCATGACCCTGCAGTATGTCAGACTGTCCTTTCTTAATACTATATATTGTTTTTCTTAATTTGCCTCAACCATTCTTCGCACTCGAATACCCCATGAAATGCAGGCATCTCAAACTGCCTTTTCCTGCGACATGGTTACCCAAAAAGCTGAACTCTTTCCATAGTCAAATCCATATTCTCTTGCCATAGGCTCTTAGTACGCTAGGAAATAACAAGACTGTGCTCCAAGCACACCAAGCAGGGAAGTCATGCACAAATCCTGCAGGTGATCATTAACTTGTTTACAGCCTATGCCCCACGCCTTTTATCAATTGTTCCAGCTATTGTGCTAGCTCTGGGAGTCTAGAATGAAATTCAAGACATCCCTCTGTTGATTTAACTTACCAGTCAATGTTAGGTTCTGAGGCCCACAAGTAAGTAGGTAATGTACATGCCAGGAATCTCTGGGACTGATCGTGGTCACAAAAATAGAAGCAACAGGAAGTAATGGTCACATCTCATGACCATTAAGAACAGACCTCAATCACCTACATGATACTCAACATGTAGCCCTCAATCTGAGGTGGCGAACGGCATAACTGTTTCCGCAGAGGGGGCTTTGGGACAGTCTTTTCATGGAACACATAACTCACACACTGAGAGATTTCTGTCACCAGAGGAATATAGGATACAAACCTTCACAGCATAATTTTGTTACACATGATGGTTACATGTTCATGTGCATGTATATTAGCATGTCTGTTATGAATATACATCTGTGTCTATAGTCATGCATGCATCCAGATATCATCTATATCACTAAAATATTATCCCTGCTCAATAGCTGTGCAAATGTTTTATGGCTCATTGGAAAAATCCAGAATGAATCCTTCTGTCTTCTCTTATTGAATAGCATTACTGACTTCTGCTTTCCAATTTTAAATCATTTGAAATGGGGATAGCATATGTTAAAATAAATCTGTTCCTTTAAAAATTTAAGTGGAAATATCATTTTAATTTGGTTCTCTGAGGCAGGATTTAGTCTTCCCTCAAGAGCTCACTAAATTTGAATCCAAGTACCCTCATCCTTTCTGTCTCCCCCTTTTGGCCTCTGTGGGAAGAAAATGAGAGGAAGCCAAGGTGAATTCAGATGTCATCAGCCATCTCAGTCCCATCTGAGTGGCCTCCAAGGCACTTGACTAAATCACCCACTCACATTAACAAATATGCTAGTTCCCAACATCCCTGGGAAAATCATACTGTGTTCAAAGACAGACTTAAGGCTGGGGAGCAATTGTGTTCTGAAAGGCCCTTCTTGTCTTTTATTCTATCTCATCCTCACCATATCCTTTAGACTGAACCTCTAAACAACTCATTAGGCTTATTCATCTATTTTACAGCAGTTTTTTAGAAAACTGGGAGAACCATGCTAATGCTTGGGAAAAGATGAAAAACAATTGATTTTATACATTTCCCCATATTTAAACGAATTTGTGAACATTCTAGGCATAGAGAAGTTATTTCTTCCCTCCCACATTCACATTACTGGTTCTAAATTTTAGGGCAGGTGGAAAAGGGAGCCCGCCCTTGGCGTATTGAGAAGAAATAGATTCTCCATTGTGGCAGTGCACACACTTTCTGACAAGCTTTAGGGTGTGAGGTAACCAGTTCCAGACTCTGTTGACTCTAAGAAAGCCATGGGTTTGTAAGCACAGCCACATAAGCCTCACAGAAAACCAACAACTAAAGCACAACCAGGAAACATTCTCTCTCAGGACAACTAAGGCAGATCTCTCCCACAGCTCCCATGATTTCCCAAGAGCTTGCTCCACCAGCAAGAAGCAACAGAAAATGAACAACTGAGTTCTTCAGTGTTCACCATGAACTGTATGGATTTATTGTTCACCATGAACTGAGGTTGTTGGTTTTTGGTTGTTTTGTTTTGTGGGGAAGCTTTGAGAAAGTGTCTCCCTTAATAGTCTAGGCAAGTCTTGAATTGTGGTGATCCCTCTGCCTCAGTTTCCCAAATGCTGTGACCACAGGTGTGAGTTACCATAATATTCTGCTAAGTGGAACTTAAAGAAATTGCATATAACGAAATTTGCATTTTATCTTATTTATTACCCCCCATGTGTGTTGGGGTGTTTAAGATTATTGTCAACACACTTTAAAAGTACATGTATTAGCATGTTGCATGTGAGCACGTGTGTGAATCCATCCCTAATTTTGAAATGTGAGATTTTGGTGTCAACACCAGTTTTGCTTTTCTCTCTTCACTCCTAGGTCACTTTATGGACCTGGTGGCCTCCAGCGTCAAGGCTGCCTTTGTACCCCAGCTGACACCAATATCCACAATCATCTGATTCAAGAATTGGGGGGGGGGGGGTAAAGGTCCAAAAATCACACCAAAAGCTTGTGCATCATGCATAACACATACCCTCCCGGCCACTGACATTCCTGTGCATGCTAAGATCTGGTAAAATGAGGGAAAGCCACACAGACTCAAAGAAAGTTCTTTTGCATAAGTAGGCTACACCCTGGGCACCTGATCCCTGCCCAGAACTGGGAACAGGAACGGCAGTAAGTATTCTCAGACTTATGGCCTCTGCCCAGAAAAGCCCGGTGAGCTTTGATGCCATACCTAGCATGAGGAGACAGCCTGATGATCGGAGACGCAGTTATGAGATGCTAATCTGAGGTAGAAGTACATTTTTATGAAACAAACATTGCATAAGAGGAGGAGGGCTTGCTTTGCCTGCTGTGGACCTGTCCAGCTCAGATGGACATTAACCCTTGCTCAAATGCTCACACTGAAGAAGACTTTTTAGATTTCTAGTTTTGCAGAATCTTCTCCCCAAGAGTAACAAAAATGTATGTGAGACCTCTACGTGATGAGGCAAAATGATCCCTTAAAACAAACAAACAAACAAACAAACAAACAAAGCATAGAAAATCTTTGTAAGATTGAGGGAGAATATCCTCCAATGGGGGTCTCAATAAACATAGATTCAAAGTTATCTCCAAATAGTTTGTGACACAGTGTCTCCAAAGACTCTCTAGGAGTTCTATAGGGGCTTCCTCTTTTTTTTTTTTTTTTTTGCCTTAATGTTGGCAAAAGTGACCTAAGGACAACCTAGACCCAAAAGGGAAACCGAATATGCTGTGAACTAACTGAGCTAGCACCAGCTGTTGTGCCAGCCCGGTTGAGCCTCCCAGGGTCTGCTTCAGAGACCTCTTGAGGTAAAGGAAGCACCAAGGGACAGAAAGCCTTCAGACCCTCCAGTAATAGAGCTACAGCCATCATACCCAGGTATCCATTCCCCAAGCATGCCAGAAGGGAAGCCTCTTGGGGCAGGGACAGCTCTTCTTCCTGTAGGACTCCAAGCTGGTCTAAGTGTCCTGATTGCCCTGAGATCTGCCACTCTCAGCCAGACTCACCTGCCTCCTGGCACATCCTTATTATTCTGGGCAGTGTGCTCTCTGCCCTGGGGAACACAGCCTGTCCCTGTCTCCACAGACACTCTGGGGAAGAGAGCAGGGAAAGCAAGCACAGGAAGGAAGATCCTTTGCTGGGTATGCTTGCTTCTGACTTTTCTTGGAGCCACAGGAAGTCCCTCTGCAGGGTCTCAATCACTCAATCAGCCTGATCTATGTGTGTTTGCAATGTCCTCTCTCCCCAATTACAAAGTAGTTGGGAATATTCACAACTAACATGGGTTAAGTGAGGCAGCCCCAAAGAGAGAGACCTTTGTCCAGGGCTGCTTGGGCAAGTCCACCTTGCATCTCAGCTATTGATAAAGCCGGGGTATCCTTTAAAATAGAGGGGGTGGGGCAGAGTGGCCTAACCCAACACACCAACTGGGGGTTAGAGCTACAGACACCCAATAGACCAGATCTCTCTTTCTCTCTCTCTCTCTCTCTCTCTCTCTCTCTCTCTCTCTCTCTCTCTCTCTCTCTCACACACACACACACACACACACCAGCAGCCTTACCTGATCTTGCTGCTGTACAGATTTTCCTGAGGCGCTGGGCTCCTTGGCGGTGGTCATGGTCCGTTCGGGCACTAGCCACCCCAGAGACAGGAGGGGTCTGACTGTGACTTTGGAGGCACCAGGATCGGAATGATAGGGTGAAGAAGAGAGCGATTCTAGTCCATACTTCCAAAAATCACCAGCTTTTGGGGGGGCGGTGGGGGGAGGGAGCTAGGAGAGCAGCCTAGTTTGCTCTTTAAATGCAAAGAGCAGAGACGGGGCTTGGCAGAAGAAGACGCTGCTGCTCAGTGGGGCTTCTCCAATTAGCCACAGCCTCTGCAATCGCCACAGAAACAATAACTGCTTAGCAACCGGCAACTGGCGGCTGGGTGCAGGCAGGGGCCCGAGTGATGCGTGCTGCTTCCCCACCGCCTCCTGGCCGCGGCCGCGCAAAGGCGCATGCTCCGGCTGTGCTCAGCCTGGCTGGGGCTGGGGCGGGGGCCGCGGAGGGGCTGAGGCCGGTGGACCCTACACCCTCGCCCAAGCACCAGCAGCCTTGCCGCTGTATCCATCATAAAACCATCACGAATCCAGGTCACATCGGGGCGCCCGGTGGCTGAGCTAGTTGCCCGCAGCAGTACTACTAGTCCTGTGGTTCCCACCTGGGCAGGGGGATCAAGAAGGATACACATTCGTTTTCACTATCCCTGGCTACAAAAAGGCAGTTGGTTAGGGATGGTTAGAGGGCTAGGCTTTCCCCCTGTTTGCCTTGGTTTTTCTTTACAAGTCGGAAAACTTTGGTTTCGCCTTTAGAGTGACTGTATCAACCCCAAACCAACCCTGAGACAGGAAGAGTTCAGCCTGCTCTGTGCCCTTAGAGGTCACACGTTCCCTGCCACATCTGACCCTCCAGAGGAAGCCAAGCAGCATACAGTGCCCCAGCCATGCCTGAGGCCTGGACCTCCATGTTGGATGGAGGAGCGCCTACCAATCTGAACCCTTGCTTCCTGCTAATACCAGACACAGCGGGGTGAATGTTTCACCTGAGAGAAACTCTTAGAAAATCAGGGTTAACCAAGAGGTTTCACGTGGGGATGGATCCTGACCCAGCAGAGAAACTTCAGGTTAAGCAATGCCAGAGCCCTTTCCCTCAGCCTTGGCTCTGCTCTGTGCCCCTTTTCTGCAAGCATCTCCCCATCTCTGCTTCTCTTTCTAGTCTCACAGCCCCTGGTTACTTGCTGGAAAGAGCCCGGCTACCTGATGATGTCACTATTGGCCACTAATTATGTTAGGAATTGCGTCCTGAGGCCTGGGTAGCACTGATTGGGTTTTGTAGCTAAGATTCCATTTAGCAGGAGTTTCAGAGACACTGTCCTGGAATCCAGCCCCTCTGGAAGTCCAGGGCCCAGTTATTTTACAAGAGCAACAGTTGCTCATTGACAGTCTGACAGAAGCCTGCCTGCTCTACCACAGCCCAGACTCTGCTGCTCTGAGTGTTCGATTGGTTCTGATTCTGATACATTTTTACACGGTACCCAATGGCTTACTTACACTGCTTTGGCCAAAAGGACAAGAGAAAAGTCTGGGGTGAGCATGCCACTCAGAAGTCTGCTTCAGTCTGTTTGTAATAACTGCCCTCCAGTCTGGGCATGACTTAAGAGGTTGTATAAACACCCATGTTAGTCACCATTGCAGCCCTGTTAACCAAGGTGCTTAGATTCTGATTCAATGTTGCTGAAAGACAGGTGCAAAACCTCTAAGACAGACTCTAGGGTGTTCTTATAACCACATAACCACAGGCTTCTGTGAGTGGTGAAGGTGCCTGCCACACCCTAGTTGTATCCCTGGTTCTAGAATCCACGGCAGTACATTTATCCTTAGGGCTCAGTAATAAAGCAGATAAAACCTACGGAAAGAGGATAGGTTTCATGGAATGGACCATCTTGGCCTGTACCCTGGAAGCACCTCAACACCTGAGGACCTTAGTCAGTCAACAAAATCACCCCCTGCCTCATACTACAGTCTCAACACAGCCTGTCAGCTGTAGTTTCTTCTTTAACCTAAGCTGACTGGAACAGGTTACATCCTGAGTTACCATCTGTATCATCTCAGGAAGGACTCATTGCTCCCCTCTGAGGCTGTGAGCTGCTATGCCCAGACAAAAACAACATCATAGATGAGAGCTAGCCACTGTCCTCAGGGACCACAGTCCAATGGGAAGTGGTCCCCAGGGATGCTGTGTTATGTATGCACCATGGGCATATAGGAAACTCCTTCAGGCTCCCCCCATTTTACTTCTCAGTGAAGTGCTCAAAATAGTCTGATGCATCTAAATTGAAGATGGTCATCATGTCCAATTTGAAAGATGACAGAAAGCATTTCAAAGGGATTTCCTGCTGCTGGCCAGGCCATGACTCCAGGCTCCTCAATCCCCTCAGCCCACCAGCTTGGTTCTCAGGAGTCATTATGTGGGAAAGTGCAGAAGTGAGCATTGTTGGTGGCAGGTTGATCTACTCAGAACTCCATGGGATTCTCTCTGGTGCTGGGTTCCCAGATACCAGCTTCTTTGTACACTTGACCTTGACTGTCTTATGGGTGAAAGAGCAGGGCTTCCTGCCTTAAGAGAGACACTGCAGGAAAAGCTATGCAAATTCAGGATAAATCTTGCATCCCTGGGAGGTCTCTGAACTATTCTCAGAGCATCCCACGGTGGCTGACTGGTAAAGGAGATGGCTGAGGGCTTGCTAATGAACAGACATAATGACTCGGTTTTGCAAGATGAATACATCCTAATATCTGTGGTATAGCGCTGAGCCTGGAGTCCACAATGCTGTGCCACACAGTTAAAAACCCATTAGTGGGGTAGATCCCATGAGTGTTCTTGCTACAGCAAGATGAAATGGGGGTGTCTGTTGCTGATATTTTTCAATTAATCACAACCCCTTTGTAGGAGAAATAATGTACTTCAGTTCATCTTCTGGAATCCGCGTCTTTGCAGATTACTATGTAGGCAGAGAATCTCCAGCCAGGTCAAAACTAAGTCATCTCATGTGTAATTACAGGTACTTTCTCCAACTCTTCCTTCAGAGATGTTAACAGCTAGCAAAGAACATGTGTGCCCTGCAAGGCAGGAAGGCTGTGCGGACCAAAGACGGAAACTTATGCTGTCCTCAGCAACACATCGTCAGAACTGGCTTTCATACCCACTTCTTTGACCTCTTCTCCCCCCGACACACTCTCTTGTTGGGCCTTTTAAAGGCATTTCCCAAGTGCCTGGACAGGAGATAAGCTCTAAGTTCTCCAGGCACGGGTTAGCTTCTTGATCAAGACTTTTCCAACTTGCTGGGCAGCAGGCAGCTCAGAGCTCCTTGCTAAGACCTGTTTGTTGTCAGGAAGAACTCAAGATGAAGGATCTCCCAAGACCTTCCCAAGGCCTTTCAGGAGCACCTTAGATATCTCACGCCAAGCTCAGTTCTTTCCTGTGAGGGCCTGTGTTTGTGAGGCAGCCTGAATTCTTCTCTCTAGGGAATAGTTTTCAGAGTGACCAGTGAATATATACGGGAAAGACTGCCCAGTGCCCTATCTGCTGACTCAGCATAGTGCTCACCATCTTGCATGTGCAAAGCCAGAGACCTCTTATTTCCTGTTCCAGTTCCACTATGAGCCCTCAGGTCTCTGAAGCCAGCCTTGCCAATTGGACTTGGGGGCCTCTAGTCATGCTGTCCTCCAGATGTATGAGTGGACATTGGTGCAGACACAGCCAAGGTTTGTTCATGGACATATGGACCTGGATTTCCCTGATAATCTCAATAGCGTCTCATCTTTTCCCATATACCTACCCCAAGGAGCCAAGCAGGTACAAGAGCTTGGCAGGAGCTAAGCCTCACTTAACCAAGGTGTGCACTGAGCATGCACCATATGCAAACAACAAAAACTCCTTAGGAGGGATTCAGGGGGCAAAGATGTTGGTGTTGCAGTAGTGAGCTGCAAAGGTTTATAACCTGTAGTACTTACTACCTGCCTGAGAAAGTTTTTATTAATGAACAGTTTCCTGAAAATGTAGATGACTCTGGGGTAGCAGGTATGAAGCAGTCATCCAGGGTTCAAAGAAACTGATAGAAACACACATGCCACAGTCCCTGAAAACACTATTAAGAATGCTAGGAAGTGGCTAAGTCTCCTGAGCTCCATGTGCCCATTATTACTGCTAACATCCTGTCTGGAGCAGTTGGCCCTGGTGGCAGAGCCAAGCTCTGAACATCTGGAAGATTGGTTTAGGTTTGACTTTGAGAATCTACTTCCTTAAGTGCCAACGTTCTGTTCCGGGAATCACTCCACTTGCTTATGCTTGGGTAAAGAATCATGGATGGTCCAGACAGAAACAGCATCAGCAGCTTAGAGATCTGCGCAGGCAAGGATCACAAGGGAGGGACCCAGGAAGCAGCAGCAAGTGGACCAGACTACCCAGGAGGAAGATCCCTTATATCCTAGTCTTGGGAAGAGGAGGGTCTGAGTGACCAGGGTGCTCAAAGCCCTTTCTCCAAGCTGGAGGACCACCCTTCTCCTGTATCTACTATACATCGTTTACTTTGAGAAGCCTGGAAGCAGATGTTGAAACACAGACGTTCTCAGGGAACCGAAGGTCAGAGCAAGGCTGAACCCCAGGCTATTGGCTTCGCCTCAACAGGAGGGGCGCTGAGGCTTTTTGCCACCTCCCTGTTTTTTTGAGTTTCCTCCTGGGAAGACAAATTTCAGCGTGTGTGGCATGGCTCTGCCTATTGTGTAGTGTAGATTCTCAGAGGAGAAGGCCATGCTGAGTTTCAAGAAACCAGGCCAGCCTCTTATTCTTTATGTGCAAGTTTTGACCACCATTTGCTGGACTACAGAATGCCATCTTCTCTTAAGAGTTTGGCTGGAGCCCCTGGAGCCAGGAGCTGGGAGCTGCACTATGGTGATTTGGGTTTGCTCAGTTCTCAGATTGTTGCTCTATTTTAAGAATAGAAGAGTGCAGGCCCCCGGGCTGTCCTTGGTACCTACAGTCTTGCCGACTCCTGCTGTGAATAAAAAACACCCTTGGCTTCTTTTCAGCAGAGCCTCTCTTGAGACCAGGAAGAAAGAAACAGAAGAAAGAAGGCAGGGGCAGATGGTCCTGGTTAGACCACTGATGACAACATGCTCAGAATCCCACTTCTCTAAATCTCAGCTTCCTTTCCTAAAAGCGAGGGAGGAGAAAAATCATAAGAAACTAGAAGCCTCCCCATAGGCTCTCCCACCTCACTTCCACTTTGCCTGTCCTGTTTGAACTTCACAGCGACCTTAAGTGTGGGCTGTTTCAATCCTGCTTATAAGCATGCTAGAACACCACGGGAATGGGCAGATTGCCAGAGCCCTCACTGATAGTGCTAGAAGGCCTTATGTATCCAACTCTGTTACCTAACTTCCCACCCTCTGTGCTGGCCCCACACTATTTCAGTTATGAGTTCTCAAAGTTACTCTCAGCTAGAAATTCTACCCATGAGTCCAAGGTCAACTGCCAATGTCCTAAGGGACATTGCAAGAGAACTTTAAAATCAGCTCACAGTTATGTCTATGCCCAGACTTTGATGGACCTTGGTATATAATAATATGTTTTATTATTGATTCTTGCAAAATATAGTGATTCTTATAAAACTTGCTTCAAAATCCTCAGGTTTTAGCCATAAGACCATTCATGTTCTTTTGCCTTTCCTGGCTGTCCCTAAATGAGCTCATACTTCTTATAACATTTGCATAGCCAGGGCCTGCTGGCCCCCGGCAAAGCTGCACATGACGCCTGTTCCAGGCTGGGTGTCATGAGATTCTCTTTAGGTTCCTCACACTGCTGGGTGACCTTGGCAACAGCAGTGTGACAGATGCCTTGCTTATGATTTTTAATGGCTCTGACTAAATTTTCTGGGGCTGTTTGGGCAGCTCTGGTTTGGTACCAGCTGTGGAACAAGCCCTCACACTGCTTGGGGGACACATGTCAGGGCTGGCTCAGCTGTCTCTACTGCCATGCTGGGCTCTATAGCATATCAGAAAGATGTCTTTAAGAAGCCCCAGGACACAACCTGTGAGGCCTTGCTCATGTCTTGGCTTGGCAGGCCTTATGTTCCTCTATATGACCTCTGGGCAATGATAACTCCTGTGTTGAGAAGCATCTTTGTTCCCAGTGTAGGAGGATTTCCCCCAAACCTATGGGAAATATTTTATTTTTAGCATAAAATGATTTAAGAAGCAGATAGTCCCCGAGAAGGACCAGTTGACAATCCTGACTGTCCTACCTTGCCGAGACACATCTGATTTGGCTCTGGGGATTTGTGGACCGAGGCATAAATGATGCTCAAATGAGCTACTTAAGCTTGGAAGCCCACAGGAGTAACAGGGATCTAAGGCATAAAGGCATTCAACCAGGGGAGCCGAAGAATCGGCCGTCCCACCAAAGGTTCCTATCAGTACCACACGCAAAGGCCTCCCTCTGCCGAGCTCCTCACCCTTCACTGCCACGATCAAATGTCCTGCCTGTCCTCTGCCCCCAGAGGTTCACCCCCTCCTTTCTGTGTTTTCCCATCATGCTTTCTGTGTTTCCTGTGGCATCACTGCTCAGCTGCTGGATTCTAGGCCTCCTTTTGAATTCCTCTTTACAAGGCCAGGCAGGGAAAGCGCTGCACACCCATGGAAGGTACTGCTGGTGTTGATCCCTAAAATCTCTCACTGGTGAACCACAGTCCTTTCGCCTGCTAGAGTGGGTTCTCTAGGCCCTCAAATGGCCATGGGGTACAATCTGTAAATAACGGGGCAGGAGCAGGGCACAGAAGGAGGCAGTACTGCCTTGGCTGTCTGGGGAAAAGGGAAAGCCACAGAAGGGAAGCAAAAGGAGTCTACACTGTTGGAGAAGCCGGTTCAAATGCAGCCCACAGGAAGTAGCTGAAGGAACAGCCTTGGTGTGGCTGGGGCCTCTAGCCCTACTCCAGCCCCACCCCAGTTGTCTGCACAGCAGCTCCACTTTGATCTCCTTCCCTACATAGACAATTAGAGCCCAGGGGGTCATGGTTCACAGTGCCAGGGAGCCTCCCTCCCCTACAGTGCAGCTGTCCCAAGTCCCAAAGGAGAAAGTAGGAAAGGAGGGCAGCCATGAGAGAGAAGGGAACATCTTGCATGTGGCACATCAAAAAAGTAACCCATGTGGAAGGTATTTCCATTATCCCAGCCATCCAACATCTAAGTCAGATATGAGATAATTTTCTTTTTAAGGCTCTCTTTCACCAAAAACCATGACAAGTAGAAGTTCTCTCAATTCAGAGCTCAGCCTTTCCAATTTAACAGACTTCGTGGGCTGGGAAGATGGTTGGTGGGTAAGCGCTTGTTATGCAAGCATTAAGACTGGAATTTAGATTCCAGCACCTACCAGGTAGCCACAGTGACCAGCCTGCCACTCCAGTCAGAAAATGCAGAGAAAGGAGGTCCCCTGAGAAAAGTGGTTAATGAGGACAGACACTGATGAGCTCTGGGTTTGATTGAGGGACCTTGCATGTACACACACATACAAACACACACACACACACACACACACACACACACACACTCACAAACACAGAGGCATGCATGCACACTCTACATATATGTGCTCACCCTATCTCCATACAGTAATAGATGACATAAAGGATGTTAGTAAGCTTTCTGTTGTAATAGCAAGAACCTTATGATAATCAGTTCATTAAAAAATAAGCGTTTTCCTTGACTCACAGCTTTGGGATCTTTAGCTTATGACCGTTTGGCTCATTGCTTTGAACTAAGTCGGAAGGTGGAAGCTTGTGGCAAAGCTAACTGTTCCTCTCATAGCTATGAATACCAGGCAGAGGTGGGATGAGAGCTTCCAAGGCCTGCAAGAAAGCATGCCCAGTCGCCTAAGTTCTCTTGCTAAATGCCCCTGTGAAGGTTCTACCATCTCTCAGTAACGCCAACTGGTACCAATCCTTAAACACATGGGCCTGTGGGCGGCAGTCTGGATCCATACAGTCTGGATGCTGAATGTTAGCATCTTTCTCAGTCCCCCGCAACAAAACTAAAGACAGCTATTTAGTAGGGACACAGAACAAGTGAGTGAGCATGGGTGGCTCTTGAGATAATAGACAGCTGTCAGATTGTGAAACCGACTTTCATCTTGCCTGGTTTGGCAACTAAAGAGAATGGATCAGGAAATTTTGTGGCCCTGGCTCCTAGTGAGGTCTGACCTTGTAAACAGGTGTGTGGCACTGGAAAACTCTGTTGCATTCTACACAAGCCAGAGGGACAGTATCTGGCCAACTTCCATGGTCCAGCCCTGTCCAAAGCTTCATTCCTCTTCCTAAGGGCCCCGACTGCTTAGCTTCTTCTGGAAGCTTTGGGTGAACCTTGAAACACCTGCTATAGCTCTGCTCCTATCCCCACTCCCAAGCCCTACTCTGCACTGTCTGACTTTTCCTTTCATCTGGCCCAATGATAAACTATACTGGGTACACCGAGTCAGCCTGGGTTCCCAGCAATGGAAGGCAATCATCCAGCATGCATGAGGATCACAGTCAGATATTCCAATTTACACACAGATCCAAGTAAATATCATGGAGCAGGGTGCCCAGGATTCATTCTAAGACAGGCTAGAGGCATATCTTAGGAAGGAAGCAGGATGGACACAAAAACCAGAGCTTTCTCTATACCATCTTGGTTGGATGAGAGGTGTCGGGTACCAGGGATGCTCCTACTTGTAAATGCTATCTTTGTGAAGATTTCAAGATCACAGTTAAGTTGTTTCTACAATGTGGTTACTACCACTCATAAATCAATACAGTTGACAGGAGGCAGCTACTACCAGCATTTAGGACCTGCTGATGGGTTAGCTTAGCCAGAGTAGTAACTAGAAGGCAGGGAAATTGTTTCTAGACCCAGATATCTCCTTCCTTGCCTTCTCCTCTACCATCAGGACCTCTTCTCTCTTCAGCTAAAGTTCAGTGCTCTCTTGATGTATGTGGACTCCTATTGACCTGAGAAGTAAGAGAGCCCGTGGACTTTTCTCCGGCTGGTGGGCTAGCCTCCTCATCTATAAACTCTTTATGTCATCAGAAAAAATGTGGAAAAGAATGTAAACATGTAAAAAAGATAAAAACAATTGTTTGGCTGGTTCTAACTGGAGACCAACCTTTAGACATGATTAAGAGCAACTTAGGAGGTGTTGGAACGAATCTGTGGACAGACATTCCAAGAGAAGAGGTGAGACAGGCCAGCCTTACCGTTCTTCCCAAGAAAAAGATTCAGAGAAAGCAAGAGCAGACTTCTTCCATGTTCCGTGACACGGGTGAGGATGCAGAGACAAGCACAGCAGCCCAAATGGACAGAGAAATGGAAACAGATCTTAGCAGTGATGAGCACAAAATGGAGGCCAAGGGAATAGATGGAGTGGAGAGAAAAGGAGGAGACATAAAGGGGTCTCTGGGCCTGTGAGTTCCCCAGGCCCATTTCTGGGGACTTTGGTGTTACAGTTGTTTCCCTGAGGCAGAGATTAGCAGATGACAGCTTTGTTGTACAGAGTGGAAAAGACTAAACTAAACCAGTTCTGACCTGTGTTCAGGGGAATGTGAAAGTCATGAAGGCCTTTCTTTTCAAATGCAAGTTGGTTACCAATTTAATATCAGCTGGGAGTGACGAACAGGCCAAAGGTCACTGCACAGATCAACATGTCAGGGTTTCCAAGGCTTGCTCATCTCCATGGCCTCTCCACATGGAATCAGAGGGAATCTGGGGACATTTGTGACTGCAGCTGAACGTATCCACTGAAAAGACAGATTTGGAGTCATCAAAAGAGAGAACTTCCTGTCAGGTTAGTTACCTGGATTTATCTTCTCATTTCTAAGCCTATACTGAACACCCGTGACATGCCAGATATTCTTTGGACATTTATGAACACAGATATGCAAAGTACAGACTGGCTTTGAGGGACTCTAAATTTGGTGGGTGGGATAAACCAGGTAATAAAACTGACTTGTCTGAATAGCAATGTGGTGGGTGTAAGCAGAAGTTTGCCAGTGGCAACCCCCATGACCACTGATGAACCAGATGAGACGGACCGTCAAGTAAAGTGGTCTTGAACATGGAGGTTCTTGGTGGCACATGTGGCAAGGCTTGAGCACTGTGTGTGACTTGATCAAAGTAGGGCCAGTGTGGCTCTGAGGATGAGGACACTTAGCACTTGATGGGCCACAGTCTTCTCTGCAGACAGTTGAAAGGTGTTAGTCTAACATACCATGGGCAGAATGGCCATTTGGAAAGGGGTCATCACAAAGATTGGGAAGTGGGTTGGGGAAGAGATCTCAGTTTAGGAACCTCAGGGAGTGGCCCAAAGAAGATATAAGGAGTATCTGCATTAAAACAGAAGGGAGAAGAAAAAGGACAGGCTTGGGCTTCATTAGAGAACCACTGAAAAGCACAGCCACTAGGCAAGTGTCTACTCCTTCTTAGGAGACATGCAGCTGCAGCAGAACGAAATATCTCCAAGACCTATAACAAGGTCGGCCTATTCTAGACACACTTGTCTTTCCGTGTTTTCCCTTTCATGTGCATCTTTGTCCCATGTTTCACTTCCTAGTCTGCTTGACTCCCGTAGTAAGCTTGAGACAGAATCCAGCTCTCAGAATTCTCCATTCACACGGGGTCCTGTGATGGCGGTGGGTATAGCAAAAGCACAGATACACATTTTCAGTCTTATTCTCTGCAGATGTGCACAGTATGTGGCTCTGGGTCCAGCCACAGCATCTTGGACACACAGAGATAGCTTATGCAATGAGTCTCTTTTACCTTCTTAGCTCTCATCCCAAATGAGGCACCAGCAAGCCAGAGATCTCCCTTGAATCTGCCCCTCACCTGCACACAGTGTATTGTGGGTGCTCCATCAGCATCTGAGTCTGTGAAGGCAGGAGAGGATTTAGCTTGTGTTGACCCCTCACAAGACTTTGCTAGGGAAGGACTCTCCACAACAGAAGCTGCCCTGGTGTGGCCCCAGCATACCACACAAATATCTACTCATCCTCTGGTGGGGACTGGAGACATAGAGGGCTAGGAAGTATTATCTGCCTTGGTGGGTTTCTGCGTTGGTTGTCCATTCTGGCTGTGCTGCTGGACTGTGCCCATCACAACTTCAGTGTCCTTCCTGCTTCATCAGCAGCCTCTGCTCTGCTTGCTGGTGTCCTGGAAGTCCCCTCCCCTGCCATTTTGCCAGGTCTCCTCATTCTTCAGCCCTTTTATTCATCACACGTTATTAAAAGGGTCACAAAGTGACCGGCCTGGCAACACACTCCTGTTTTTAAAGTAGGACACTGGTATTTGTGTCAATAGCTCGCTCCTGCTGTGTGTGTTCTCTGTGCAACTCTCTGCCATCCTGTCTCCTTGTAGCTAAATCTCTGGAAATATCCGGGACTAGATCAACTCAACAGGCACAGGAACATGTGTCTGATTTTCGAGAAAAGAATCAGATAGGTTAAATACCCTTTTATGAATCTAAACATACCATGTAGGTGCCAGGTTATAAAGCACTTTACATAAGATGAATATTCAAAGCTACCTCAGCAAGTGGGTAACCCATCCCCCTCACCCTGAGAAAGTCACTGAAGTTGGAAGATGCTCAGAGGAGTGTTGCTTCTGGACTATGGTCACACTGATGGCTAGTGGGAAAGGAATGGTACTGAGGTTTGTACAGAGCCTTTTGGACATTTCTATCTTCCTTCTAATAAGACTCTAGTGGCAGATAAATTTTAATAAAGTCTACCTCTCCTACAAAGCAGAGGGTAACACAGACTTCCAGGAGACTGTCACATTTCCATGTTCCAGCGCCAGGTACAGGTCGCTCCACCATGAATCATCCTTCAAGGCCTCGTCCTCTTCTGTTCACCTCCCTGTCTCTGTGCAGTAAGTCAGGAAATAGAACAAACCAGGAATTCCACAGAACTACACACAAATTCATAAGGAAGGGGCCATGCCTCCCAAGAGAGCAGCCTTGCCTTTCCTAGGCCTTGATCTGTAAAACCAAGCAAGCCCTGGGGGGGGGGTATTCTTCTCCCTTATCTTCTCCTCCACATGGGGCTCCGAACCCAGAGCAGTCTGCAACCCTCTTCCTCCTACATTGTTCTTTGCTTGCAAGATTAGTTTGTTAACACAGGAGGAGGCCCGGAAAAAAAATCCCCAAAGACAAGACAGAGCAAGCTTTGCCCTACACGTTTCTCAAAGAACTTTCCCAAGGGAGGCTCTTCTAGCCTCACCCCATTAACCTACCCCTAGACTATTTCTCCTTCAAAAGCAGGGAATGCTTTTCAGTAAGGGTACAGTTTCTGCTCCATTTTTTCCAAGCCCAGACTTGAAGAAAGCCATGCCTTCCACTCAATCCTGTCTTCCAGTTTGTTTTGGTTGAGGTAGTAGAAGTAGGACCTCCAGGCCCCAGAAATAGTCACAAGGCAGGAGTCATGGAAGGCATGATGAGGAATGAAAAAAGGACACAGACACCCAACCAGGAACAAATCTCCAGGAACAAACACCGCAAGCCAGAGGCTTCTGTGTGCTCTGTGAGGTTGAGCTTGGGGGATTGTATGGACACAGAAGGGTCAGGGTCTGTTTAGAGCTTCCCAGTGCACAAGAGAGACTGAATCAAGAGCCCATATCCATCTATGCTGCAGAGATGGTTCTCCCTGTGTAGATGGTTCTGCCTGGGATCATGGTCCTGCCTAGATGGTTCTTCTGGCTAAATTACAAAGGTTCTGACAAATCTTCCTTGGAGCAGATCTCCCCAGTGACTAGCTGTTGTCACTGCTGAAGTTAATGTCCCATGTTCTGCAGCTGCTCACCTGAGGCCAGAATTCATTCCATCCTCAGCAGCAGCCACTTATTTACCCAGAATTCCATCTCAACAAGAAGGTGCAGAATACACACTGGGACTGGGAGACGAATGGGAGCCCAGTCAGAGGAAGGACAAGTCACAGTGGCTCCAGTTCTACGAGCCATCTACTCAGACACTGGGGCCTGCAGGTCACTGCCTCGCACAGCCTGCATGCCTCTGAAGGCTGGCAGGCAGGGGACTTGTCATTCTTTCGCATTAAATAGGAGGAGGCTGCAGAGTGGGGAAAAGATCTGCCCTTCATTAAAGGAGGAGGATGAAGCCTGCATCCGTTAGGGATGCCAGCAAGAGATGTCCCTTTGTGTTCTCAGAAGATGTAGGGTCCTGAAGCTGACAGAGCAGGATTCATCCCAAAGTCTCCATACCCCCCACAAACAGCACCAGCCATCAGAAACCAAGTGGAAGATGTGTAAAGTCAGCTGCCCCTCCCCAGCTCATGGACAGTGGCCCTGCCCGCTGCCCGTGTGCTGTATTCTCTGAATGATCTGCTATGGCCTGAAGCACTTGTAGCTATGTTGCCAGGCTTAGTGTCCACCCTGGGCATGCAAAGGCAGCAGCCCATGAATTAAGCATCACAACATGATGTCTCCCTTGGTAATGGTGAGGTTCTCAGAGATGATGGGATTGCCTGGGGCTGCCGAGTGAGCTGGATTCTGGCTTCAGACCAAATCTCGTTCTGACCAAATCTCTCTCCTTCCACATTCTTGAAAATATAAGGCCCCTTATCTGTTCCCTGGTTTAGGAGACACTGGACCCACTCTTACTTAATGTATGGAATTATGACTTGGTGTTAAATGTCTTTCATCTGTGTTTGAACATTTGGGCCCCAGCTGTGGCAGGGTTTGGAAGGATCTGGAATATTTGGGAAATGAGACTATCTAGAAGAAGCAAGTCATGAGGGGTCAGGCCTTGGGGTTTCCAGTTTGGCCTTGCTTCCTGTCCCTCTCTGTCTCCTGATCCGTGTAGACATAAGCAAACATTCTCTCTCACGGTCCCATTGTCACAATAGGTGAGCTTCTCCTGACAACGTACCTTCCCTACCTCAATGGACTGAGTGCCCTCAAACTGTGGGACAAAACAAATTCTTGCAGGGACTAGAGAGATGGCTCAGGAGAGAAGAGAGCTTGATGTGTGAGCATGAAGATCGAACTCAGGTTCAAGCACCAGTGTGGAGTACCAGGCATGTCTGAGCCTGTATCCTGAGCATCGTGGGCAACGGAGACAGGAGGACTTCTGAGCTTGTGGCTACCAGTCTCACTCAGGTTTACTGAGAGACCCTGACTCGAAGAAATGAAGTAGAAAGCGATACAGCAGGACAAATGATGGCCTCTTCTGGCTTCCATGTGCACACTCATACACTCTCACACCCAAATAAACAAAGAAATTAAAAAAAATACTTTCTGTCTCAAGTTGTTTCTTGTCAGGTACTTGGTCACTGTAATGAGGGTAACTACTCTGGTATCCTAAGCAGGAAACACCATGCTGACAAGGACACATTAAAAGAGAGAGAGAAAGAAAATCATGCTGTAAATTAATTCCATTTTCTTAGAGGTTCAGTTGAGTATGACAGGAAGAATAGATGACAAATGGGTTTTGAGAGGTTGAGAGTAAATGAGTTTATGAAAGTACTCTCCGTCACCAGTGTGTCACAGTAAAGACATCTAGAGTTTGCCTTGTCTGCAGTACTCTCCTCATACTGTACTTTCTCCACAGACTGTGCTCTCCTTAGACCGTCCTCTCCCCACAGACTGTCCTCTCCTCACACACCATCCTGTCCCCACAGACTTTTCTATACTCATGGACAGTGCTCTCCTCACAGACTGTCCCCTACTCACAGACTGTCCTCTCCTCACAGACTGTCCCCTACTCACAGACTGTCCTCTCCTCACAGACTTCCCTGTCTCCACAGACCATCTTGTCCCAACAGACCATCCTGTTCCCCACAGACCATCCTGTCCCCACAGACTGTCCTCTCCTCACAGACTGTCCTCTCCTCACAGACTGTCCTCTCCTCACAGACTGTCCTCTCCTCACAGACTGTCCTCTCCTCACAGACTGTCCTCTCCTCAGACTGTCCTCTCCTCAGACTGTCCTCTCCTCAGACTGTCCTCTCCTCAGACTGTCCTCTCCTCACAGACTGCCCTCTCCTCAGACTGCCCTCTCCTCAGACTGTCCTCTCCTCACAAACTGTCCTCTCCTCAGACTGTCCTCTACTCACAGACCGTCCTCTCCTCACAGACTGTCCTCTCCTCAGACTGTCCTCTCCTCACAGACTGTCCTCTCCTCAGACTGTCCTCTACTCACAGACCGTCCTCTCCTCACAGACTGTCCTCTCCTCAGACTGTCTTCTCCTCAGAGTGTCCTCTCCTCAGACTGTCCTCTCCTCACAGACTGTCCTCTCCTCAGACTGTCCTCTCTTAACAGGCTGTCCTCTACTCACAGACCGTCCTCTCCTCACAGACTGTCTTCTCCTCAGACTGTCCTCTCCTCACAGACTGTCCTCTCCTCAGACTGTCCTCTACTCACAGACCGTCCTCTCCTCACAGACTGTCCTCTCCTCAGACTGTCTTCTCCTCAGAGTGTCCTCTCCTCAGACTGTCCTCTCCTCACAGACTGTCCTCTCCTCAGACTGTCCTTTCCTCACAGACTGTCCTCTCCTCAGACTGTCCTCTCTTAACAGGCTGTCCTCTCCTCATGGACAGTGCTGTCTGTATCCTGAGTCATCAGGACTCTGCATTCATTTACTGCATTCACAGCAGGGGAAACAAGGAATTAAACAGGATCATCTCTACCCTGTGACAGGCAGATTATTGCATGCGGACTGTAAAGTGTGGCAGCGGGGAGATGGCTCAGTAAAGTGCTCACTGCAAAAGCGTGAAGCCCAAGTTTGGATCCTCAGCACTCATGTGAAGAGCTGGGTGTGGTGCCACGTGGCTGATGTGGTGCTGCATGTCTGTAATGGGTAAGTGTGGGTAGGGGTGTTAGGGGGTTAGGGGAGACAGGCATATTCTTGGGGTTTACTGCTCAGCCAATCCATGAGCTCCGGATTCAGAAATCAACAGAAGACCATCGTAAAAAGTAAAGGTGAAGACTGACTGAAGGCATGCAATGTTTACCTCTGGGTTCACACACACCAACCCATGGGCACACCTGTATGTCTGCACACAGAAGTGCACACACCCATACCAAGAAGTCCATCACACACAAACACACACACACACAGACACACACACACACACACACAGACACACACACACACACACCTTATTATGCTTTTTTTCAGTTTCTATTACTCCCTATGAATTTATAATGTGGTCACATTTTTTACAGTAGTTCCTCAGAGAAACATAACAACAGCCTTGATTTTGCAATGTAATAATCAAGTCTTTCTAGTACAACGTGGTCACAGCTATGCCCCCAACACACGGGAACTAGTGCCAAAATTCTCAAAGCCCCTCCATCATACTAAACACAGTTTTTCCCATTGAGCAATAATGTATTTCTCCTCCCTCTTTGCCCTGACGACTTCTAATCTGCCTTCTGTCTCTATGAAGTCCTCTATCCTAGATGTTTCATAATGTGAAACAGTACAATCTTTGTCCTTTCTCGTCTGCCTTGTTCATTCAGTATTAACCTTCAAAGTCCATCCATCTTGCAACATATTATAAGATGCCATTCACTTTGCTGGCTGAGTAATATTCTATAGAATAGATATACAACATGTTGTATGTTTCTCCCTGTCAGTCATAGTTTAAAATGCTGCAATGAGTATTATTTATGATTCTCTGAGCTTCTCTTATTTATTTTTTGGGGGGTTTCTTGAGCCATTTTAAATTTTAGCGATATAATTGACTGGCTAAAGTTCACAGGATGCATACACTAGTTCAAGTTTCAAAGCTCTAGAAGAATCCAGAAGCATTTTCCACTTCTGGGTGGAAAATATAAGAACTATCACACAAGTGCCTCATGGTTCTCTGGGCCACAAATTGGTCTGGACAGCCAAAGACTAGGCTTGAGGACACATTTTTCTATTCTAGAATGACAAGATGAGGGGTCTCCTCTTGGCTTGTCTTCTTCATCTGTCAATCAGAGGAATACTTCCTGCCATGGCTACCTGCATACATAACATAATGATGGAATAAGAGAGTGACTCCGAAACACCTATCACCAGAGAGCCTGTCCGACGCTTGCCTTCTGAAAGAGCTATTCTAATGCCTGATGCTTGCAAAAGGAGGCAGCCATGGTGAGAGCTGAAACCGAGACAAATGTCCTGTAGGTGTGTGGCATCCAACGTGTGTGTATCCATGGCAGTTCTGCTTCCCCCAACCTCGGAGATCACAGGACCGCTGGGACTAAGTTTACAGTACTCAGCTATCCACACTTTGTTGTGGTGAGATCAGCAGGACTGGCCTCCATGTTCAACTCAGTGTATGCTGCATGAGTACCCAGTGCCTGGCGATCACCGAGATTCCCATGCTACCTTGGTTTAAAGAGGCTATGTCATAAAGATGGCATATGACTTTGCTACTAGTTAGTGTCGGGCTCAAATGGAGAGCAAGTTTGAGGAGAGGAGCTCTACTCAGTGAGATTGCTCAGAACCGAGCCCTGGCTAATGTGCAGCCTCCTACACTACTCAGCCCAGGCTCCCTGGTGATTATGGAATGAAGACAACCATGATGGCCTTGTCTTGGCCTCATGAGAAAGTGCTATCTTCCCAGAGTCTCTGCAGTTTTTTCTCTGTGTGTGTGCATTCATGGTGTGTGTGTGTGTGTGCACGTGAGTACATGTGAGTGTGTACATGTGAGTGTATAGAACACAGCTGTGCATCTGTGTGTATGAATGCAGTATGTGTATGCATTTGTGTGGTATATGAGTTTGTGCATGTGTCCTCTTAGTACACATCTGTGAGTGGATGTGTGTATATGCACATGCATGCATAGGGAGATTACAGGTCAAACTTCAGTGTTATTCCCAGGCCTCATGCACTGGCTGGGAGCTTGTTGATTAGACTTGGTTGTCTAACCAGCAAGACCTAGGAATCCACTTGACCCCATCTTACACATTGACTTTTTATGTAGGTTCTGGGGGCTGAATTCAGTTCCTCTTGCTTGAAAGGCAGGTGATTTATTGCCTGAGCCACCTCTCCTAAGTCAACTATTTTTATAATAAGTAGGTGACTATATGACTAAGTGACAAGTGACTATGTCAAGGTGACCTGTCAAGTAGGTGGCTATGACTCTTCTTTCAAGAGTTGGTAAACTGAGGCAAAGAGCCCTGCAGCACATTGCCCAAGCTCACACAACTATGCCAAGTCCATCGTCCAGAATGATGTAGAGCTCATCTCTGTACCCCTCCCCTTTTCTGTCTTACAAGCTAGTGATCTATAAAAGGCAATCAGAACTCAGATAGCAGACTCAGTGATGAGGGACAGAAGATCACTGGTTCCAGTCCAGTGGGGGGAGGGGGCGTCTCTGGAGATTACTCAGTACTCCAGAGCAGGATGGGAACTGGAGGGAGACTGTCAGATATCCCATTCCATGTCTGCAGATAGATGTACTCATTGCCTCTGAGGGCAAGAGGGAAGTCAGCCATGTTCTGAGCCTGGACTGATCTGATCTGGATGGCACAGGAATGGTAGCATTTGGATGTGGTCCTCAAGAGTCCTAGTTCTCTCATATTTAATCTCTCGGTTCAACCAGGCATTTATTGCAACTTCCAATCCCATTGGAAAACCACTTGATATTGATCCACCCAAGCACTCAGGAGAGGTTTTTGTTCAGTTTCCCTTCACAGGGAAAGGCTGGAGCAGGTACCTTCCTTCTGGTGTCTAATCAGCATTATAAACTCCTTCTGCAACAGAGGAAACTACACATGAGTGGTCTGGGCAGAAAGGTGCTAGGTTGCAGATCTGTCCCCTTTTATCTGAGTCTGTGGGAGAAGCAATACCCAAGGTTAAAGGTGCATTGTCTACAGTGAATCTCTCCTGAGGACTCACCATGGAGAACACAGATCTAAAAGTGACATGGGGACACAAATCAATAAGAGGTACAATTGTCTCTGACTGTTACCTGTGTACTGTTTAACAAAGTCTCTGCAGACTGCCCAGGACATGTGCCTTTCAGACAGCTGTAAGATGACCTCAGGGAATATACAGTTATTGGGCTGGACAGCTGAGGAATCCAGCACAGGGACCTCCACTGAAAGGAAACTATGGATGGCCCTCATCTTCCAGGCTACATGCAGGTTCTATAGAGGCACAAAAGGTCACATTATAAGTATTTAGAACACAACATTCACCCCTATCCCTCACCTCGTGACCACCTGTTCACTGGAGAGGCCATCCTGGGAAGTTGAAGTGCTCTGATGCTAATTGGTTTGCCCTTCCCATTGCCCATCCTTGTGTCCAATCCCATGGATGTTAGACTTTGCCAGGAATACCGTTCAGTGGGGTCAAGGGCATTTGGTGTTTCCTCTGACGGTCATAGTCATAAGTCAGTGGGAGGACATAAGAAGCAGGTTCTTGTATGAGTCCTGTCCAGGGAGTGCATATTCCAGAAAGTGTGTTTGGACACCCAGAACACACTGAAATAGCACTTAGCACAAAACCCTCCCATCTTGCAGAGCATCTGATGGTGACAGACACTTGTGCAGATACACTGCATTCCTAATGGTTCCATCAGGTTAGGTGTGTTTACTATGTATGCTGTCACTGTGAGGGTCTGTAAGAGATGTGTGTGTGGCTCATACACAGTCTGGGAGCAAGGAAGGACAGTCACAGCAGGAGATGAAGGGATGGCATGACCTGAAGGATAAAAATACCTCTTGGCGGATGCAGCTGTTCATTTAGAGACAAATTCTGACGTCTAAAATCATATCTGCGCTACTTAACAGTTATCTGCTGGTCTCACTTGTTGGTCAAGCTTCTTAATCTGCAAATTCATCATTTGTAAGAATCTGATTCCTTTTGGGACGGTTGTGAAAGTTATGCATGAATACAGATGGCTTTTGGCTGTATCCCAGTAAGCTAACCATCAGCTGACAATTCTCAAAACTGAAATCCACATGTATCCTGCTATCCTGGTGAAGTACCAAGGGATGCTAGTTTTTTCCCATTGTGATCAGGGCTGAGGAAGAGCTGGTGCTTCCTGGCACCAGCCAGAGAACTGTGTTGCACAGTGATTTGGTATAATGTTGCGAGTGTCACATTGATAGGATCTCTCAAGAAACAAGCCTCTGAACATGTCGGCAGGGGAGTTTCTAGACTGTGTTAACTGAGGTAGAAAAATCACTCCTAATATTGGAAGCAGCTTTGTCCCAGACTGAATAAAATGGATAAAGTGAATTGAGTACCAGCTCTCAACTCGCTCTGCTTCCGGCCTGTGGATGTCTTGTGACTAACGGTCTACTCCCTTGCTGCCACACCATCCCTGCTCTTTCAAACTGCAAGGTTGAACAAATCCTCACCTAGCACATGTCAGTCTTTTGACTCAGTGACAAGGAATGTGACAAATAGACTTGGGGACAGACCAACATTTGAATCTATAGGATGGATCATTTCTGCTTTATTGTGAAGCTGAAAGCTCCCATGGGGGACCATCATAAGTCATGGACTACCCTTATTTGTAAGATGCTTAAAGTGCAGCCTGACTCTCTGAAGGGAGGCAACATAAGTAATGCAGTAGTGTCAATATTATCATTTTCATGAGAATGATTTATTTTACTCTGAAAATATTTTTTCAGAGTAAAAAATGAACCTATTAGTTATGAATATTAATTTAATCCAAATGTAAATTGAATTAGCAGTTAATTAACTATTAATCGCCATAATTGTGGCCATTATCTATTAAACAGTTACAATAGGAGCAAGTTCTGCATTAGAAGTGTTGTGCCAGATCCCAGCAGCAACCAGCAACTTCCTCAGCATCTCATGAATAAATGATCGTCAGCTCAAAGAGGCAAAGCACAGAGCAAAACAAGTGGAGGTCTGAGCCTGCAGCAGACCCTGCCTCAGTGTCATTCCTCCTGGCCTGGGCTCATCATTGCAGGTGAGCACAGGGTTAGAGACCATGGTGTCTGGAGGGATACATTTACATGTAGGTTCAAGTTTACATTTACTCTGGAGTTGCCGTGATGCCGGGAGGGATATATTTACATCTAGGTTCCTGTTTACATTTCACTCTATCACGGCAGAGCCCTGGCATTGGAATCCTTTTTAAAAGTAAAACTGCAAATGTTAAGAAAACAGGAATAATTGAAAGTAGTCTGGCAGCAATGGCTGCCCTGTTGCCACAATGGTTGGTTCTTCACTTATCATATTGACTGAGCGACATCCGGTGGATAAACAATTATTTATGCGGGGGGGGGAGAACAATTATTTAATGTTGATGCCAGTTAAATGTAACTTTTCTTTGACAATATCCTATGGATTGTTCTTAGCACTTACTTAGCATTGCATCAGGCTCTAAGCTCTGAGTGGGTTGTAAACTTTAGAATTCAATAATGGGATAACATGGTTATCTCAATAGGAAAAGACATGGTCCACCATAGGGGACTTAAAATGGCTTCACGTAGGAATCTGGGTGTGGGTTCTTATTTACACATAGATCTGGTGAGCAAAAAATGTCCTGGGCACTGAGTTAGGTGAGAGGTGTGTGGTATGCTCTTCATACGGGTGACTTGCCAACCCCAGCGTCGGAGGAGGAGACATTTTCCCATCATGCCTTGCTGCTTTGCAGCTGACATTCCATGGACTTTCACATGAGGTTCTGTTGGGATCAGAAATCAAACTTCTGTCACAGGGATGGAAAAACAATTATGCTATTATATGTAGCAGCACAACAAGAAAGAAACTCAATGACAGGGCACTAAATGGTTCTATTTACATAGGTTTGTCCTATAAGTTTTTTTTCTCCCCGTGATACTAACATGAAAGGCAGCCTTGGGACACAAAAGCAGCCACAACATTTGATGATCTCACACAGATACACATGCACAAACACACACACACACATACATGGGGTGGGGGGAGACTTTCTGTGAACCATACCTCCAAACAATAAATCTGTCATGCTATTCACCATACACATCTCCAAATTTTCCATAGTTCACACATCTCAGTCACTTACATGAATACATATGACATGTAAACACACTTATGCACACAACATTAACTTATACACTTATATACACAACCCTGCACACACCTCCTAGACACATGCAAACACACTCAGTGTTTCTATTGATGTAACAAAACACTATCGCAGAAAGCAACTTGAAGTAGAAAGGTTTCTCCCCCCGACCCCCCACTTTTAGTTGTAGTCTCTCAAAAAGGAAAGTCAGGGCAGAAACCTGAAGACAGGAATTTGGAGTGAAAGCCATGGAGGAGTGCTGCTCACTAGCTTGCTCCTCATGGCTTGCTTAGCCTGCTTTCTTATAGTAGCCAGAGCTACCAGTTCAGGGGTGGCATTATCTACAATGAGCTGGATCATCCCTTATTGATCATCAATTAAGAAAATGCATCACAAGTTTGTCTATAGGCCAATCTGGCAGCTTTCTCAGCTGAGGGGCCCTCTTTCTAAATGACTCCAACTTGTGTTGACACAAAATTAGCCCCTATACATAGCCACATGCAGACCACAGACTTTCTAGACAAACCTTTCTTTGAAGGACTGTAATCTGATACCACTGAACATATTTCAGAACACAGTGGGGGCACTTACAATCTGTAAACACATTAGTGGAAGTCACAGTGAATAGAATGAGCTTATTTGTAGGCAACAGTTTTGATGGTAAAAATGTGTATCTGTGTAAGTTCTAGATTGACTGCTAAGTAGTCACACCTTTTAAAAGGTTGTCCTGTCCTTTTTGATTATCCATATACCTATGTGTATCTGCGTGCAGATATGTGCTCATGTGAGTGGAGTACTCATGGATTCCAGAAGAGGGCGCTGGATCCCCTGGAGTGAGACTACCCACTGTGAGTGCTGGGCACCGAATCTGGTCCTCTGGTAGAGCTGTGCTTGCTCGTTGTCCCTGAGCCATCTGTTCAATGAAATCTTGACTGTCAAAGGTTTTTACTTGCACACAGTTTCAAGCAAGGAATAGACAGTAAGTCTCATACTAGAGCTATGGCAAACATCATCTGTTCACACTTATGACACTGGGTTAGGACAGTGTCTGCGGTCCATGTGTCTGCTCGTGCATTTTCTTCAGACTGCTTGTGCAAACAAAGCTGTACACAAACTTGTTCAAAGAAAACATCTTATCCAACAACAAGAGAAAGCCATTTGGAAGCTTATAGAATGTGAAATGATCTCTCACAGTGCTTTAAGTTGAATATTTTTTCTCAGTCAGCAAGCTTGTGAATAACTGAGATAGCTCGATACTTGTCAGTTTGGCTTCTTGCATTCACTTGCTGGTTTCAGTGGACCCAGCCCTGCTTGCTGACCCCTTTCACATACCCAGGATAGACTATCTGCTCATATCCTCACCTCTTCTTATCCATTTTATTATCTTCAATGTATGTGTACGTTTGAGTCTGTGTGTGTGTGTGTGTGTGTGTGTGTGTGTGTGTGTGCACGTGCACATGCACTGTGTATACATATATAACAGTAGTAATAAAAGAAAAAGAGACTATCAGTTGAGAGAAGGGTGACATGAGGTGAGCTGGATGGAGGAAAAGGAGGGCAGAAAGTGATGTCATTCTAGTGCAACTACCACATAAAAAGAAAGAAAAAGGAGGGAAGAATGAGAAAAAGAGAGGAAGAGAGAGAGTGTTGAGTTCTCATAGCTAACTTTGCTTTCTGTTTGTGTATGTGTGTGTATGTATCACATCCTAAGGACCTGCAAGGCTAGAGGGTATGCTGGTATATAAGCAGGCTGTCCATCTGTGTGAGACCTGAATCCTACACTTGAGGATATGCTTGAGAAACCTCAGTGTTGATGCTCCGAGTGGCTTTGAAGTCATTCCCATACAAACTGAGACTAGAAAGAGCCTGAGACCCAGATGCTTTGCTTCCCAGTGAGGACAATAAGGAGCCACTCTGTTTTCTTCTGTCAGCAACACTGGAAACTTAGGTTTTTATAGTTTATTAAGGCTACATTTTCGCATCACATTTTGTCACTTTGTTGGTGATTTTGCTGTTGAAATGGCCCCTGAGTGTACTTCTCAAGAGCTACCAAGTATTCTTAAGCATAAGAGGGTCGCAGTGTGAGCTATGGAAAAATATGTGTTTAAGATCTTTTTCAAGGCAGAATGATTTATGGTGTTTCAATTGTGAGGTCCATGGTAACCACCAACCTGTGAGTCAAATAGTCTTTATACACCGCAAAAGACACCTGCAAGGGTTTGTGTGCTGATCTTCTGACAAAAAAATGGTCAGACCCAAGGTCTGAGGGACCCTAGCTGTGTATTCACCAGAAGCAATAGCTTCTCACTGGTGGTGGTTTGCATGAGATGCCCTCATACGCTCATGTGCTTGAATACTTCATTTCAAGTTAGTAGCACTCTTTGTGGTAGCATATCAGGTGTGGTTTTGCTAGAGGAAGTGCCTCACTGGGAGTCACTGGCTATGGCTTTGAGACATTAAAAATTTATGGAATTTCCAGATAGTTCTCTCTGCTTCGTACCTGCAATTCAAGATGTGAGCTAACAGTTTCTGTCGAAGGCCAGCACAACTGTCTGTCTCCATACCTTCCCATCAGGAAGGTAAAGAATTTGTGCCCTGTCTGCCTCAGCTTCGGGATGGTAACAGACTTATACATCTCTGTCACCACACAATAAAACCTCCTTCTACATACCATCTAGGCCAGAATAAAACACTTCATTGCTGATGAAAACTTTATGTAGTTCTATACTGAAAGCTGTCAGAGTTCCCTACCCACCCTATGACTGGGCCCCTCCTCTTATTCCCAAGTCTACTTCTTGTGCTCACCATCACTAGTTTTCAATCAGTACTAGCCACTGAAGGAACCTTCCTCTTCCCCAGCCTCCCCTGAGAACTCCCATGGGGGTTCTAGATACTTCTTTACTCCTGAGAGGCATGGGCAATGTCAGTATCAGAAAGACGGAGTCTGAATTCAGGCTCTGATGTTTTAACTACTCTTGGTGATACTGTGGAAGCCAGTCAGTTTTTACCTCATGCTGAGAGCTTCTTTCTCCCCCTCTCTCCTGTTTCAATAAGTGCACTGTTGGACTTCATAGAGCTAGTTTGAGAGGAGCTGAGACAAAGACAACTCACCCCATGTGATTAGAACTGTCAAATGGACTGGGCTCAAATCCTTACAGATCAGAAGATGCTGGGATAGAGAGATAGTCAGCAACAAATGTTGACTGCACCCTCCCAGCATTCAGCTGTGTTTGAAAACAGGCATGTAATATACCTGCTTAGTGAGGGTTTCTATTGCTGAAAAGAGACACTATGCCCTTGGCAGCTCTCATAAAGAAAATATTTCAGTGGAGCTGGCTTACAGTTCAGAGGTTTCGTTAAGTATCATCATGCAGGCAGACATAGTGCTAGAGAAGGAGCCGAGGGTTCTACATCTTGACTCAGGTATCAGGAATACACTGAGCCACAGTAGGTCTAGTTGAAGCATTTGACCTCAAAACCTACCTCCAGAGTGACACACTTTCTCCAACGATGCCACACCTACTCCAACAAGGCCATACTTTCTAATAGTGCCACTCCCTGTGAGGTATGGGGCCCTTTTCTTTCAAACCACTACAATACTTAATGGTTCCTGTGGCAGGGGTGGTATGAGAGAGCCCATGGAGAACCAAATGAGGTGGCAAGTTTACTTGAGCACAGCTCTTGGCTGGGAAAAAATTGAAAGTCCATCGACTATCATATAGAAAGACCCTCCTTAGCCCCTGAGCATAGGACAGGGTTCAATAGCAGATGTGAATGAGGGGTCTGTGCTGAGTGTGAGCTGGGTGCAGCATGGGAGAGTACCCTAAGTCTCCCTTTGTGATCGACGGTGCTGTGTGCTCTGTCCTTGTCTTGGATGCTCCCCTCATCCCTGGGTCCACCTTGTTTCAAAGCTGAAGTTTATGAAAACTTTGAATTCACATGTATGTTCTCTTCACCACCTCTTTTCTCAGTGGGATCTCTTTACATTGCCTTCCTACATAGGGACTTAGAAATAAATACCCAACAGACTACTTACTATAAGGTTTATTATATTTTATCTTTAATATAAGCATTTTAAGTTTGGTGGCATTTTCTATTTCTGTGCTTTTTATCTCAACAAAAGCCTACACTACGTATAAAATTTTAGGACAATTGTCATTTTCTGTTTTGAATTGACATAGTCTAGTAGGACCGTTTTATAGGCCACCATGTGATGTTTTGCTGTTTTGTGCTGTGACCAAACTGCATTCATCATCTCATAAAGCCTTCGCCACGAGAACACTCAAAGCCCTCTTATAGCTATCTGGAAGGAACACAGTGTAACAGTCCCTCTCTCTACTGTGTACTTATTCCTTCCTCTAGCCAAGTAACATCAGCTACTCTTCTCCACAACTCCCATGGTTCCTAGCCTCTGCTCTCAACTCCCAAACTGCATCAGGTTTCTTAGGTTTTCAATGTGAGCACAATCAGTGTTTGCTTCTGCGTCCAATTCCGAGACAGATAACAAGGATTCACTTTGCTCTAGAACTGGAAATAAACTCTCATGTCAATGACAAATCTCCATTGCAGACCTCCCTGTTAATGTTATCTCTTCTTTAAGCTAAGACGGACTCCCTACTCAACGCCTGTTAGTCTTTTCTGTGGCACTCTCTTGAGAGGACTGCCAGTCAGCTAGCTGGACTCCACTCATGCCAGCCCTGGCTGCTTCCGGTACATTATAGACAGCCTGAGGAAATGCTGCCGAAACTCAACTCCAGCTCCAGAAGGGAGAGGTGAGCCATGGCAAGACCCAGAACCCTAAAAGACCCCAGGCTTCTTCCACAAAGAGCAGAAGAGAGCAGTGTCTTCAATAGCCCAAGAGAAGACTTGTGATTGTATTAATTTCATTCTTTGATTTTATGGGGGACTGCAGCCACACTATAAGCAGCTGTGTCAGGTTCCCATTGCCTTCACTTTCCCACTATGAACAGTGAGATACAATACACCTGTGTCCTTTAAACTGCTTCTGTCAGAGTATTTTAATCACAGCAAAAAAAAAAAAAAAAAAAAAAAAAAGAAAGTAGAGTACGTACATGTTGGGGGCTCTGAACAGTGCTTTAGATAGAGTCATTTCCCTAACCTCTTCCCACTGAGATCCCTGTCACCCATGGACATAGCAAGGCACATTCCAGACTGGAAGAAGGAACTGTCTGCCCTGTGTGCTTTGCTCAGGGTCTTTGTGAAATCAGGTGGCATTTCATATTGATGAAGCCATCTTCACATCAGACCCGCCCTGACAGTCTGCAGAACACTTCCCTTTGGATTAATGATCTTTGCAGTTACGCTAACACACTATAAGATCTAAATTCACAGATGTCCCCAAAGAGCTATTTGAAATGACAGGTGTGTCCTCTGAGGTCTACTGTGATGCTGTAGTGAGCTATGGTTGTCACTGTGATGATCATTTCAACCTGTTAAGAGTTCATATCAGGAGACAGCCCAGCTGAGAACCATGGGACAAGACACAGATGTTCACGCGGCTTAGCTGTTTCACGGCACTGTGGTAGGACCCAGCTCAAAAGTGACAAAATTGGGGCATTTGTTGAGGGAGTACCCGTCTATCCAGCAGGATGAATAAGATGATTTCCATATATTGGAAGCCTAGGGGGCTGAGGAATTTTGATTTATACCAGCTATTCGGTGTGAGGGTGTTGGTTAAGACTAGATCTGCACATTGAGTTCACAAGATCATTTTATCTCAGGTGGGAAATTAGAGATTGCAATAGCTGGTGGAGAATCTTCCTGACTGCCAAATAGGGGCCAACTCACCTCCTACCAGTCTGACTTGATGAATATAAAAATGGGGAATCATTGGCTACTCAAACTACATAGAGACAAACCTAATTAACAAAAGTCCGTGTGTATAGACAACTTGTTAACTTAAAAATATTTGTGTCTTCCCTCTGAATAAGGAAGACAGACACAGTAAACTGTGGAAATCTGCAGGCAGAGTGCTTGCCCTGCTGAGCAGGGACCCAGTCTTTCATCCCAGCTTGTTACCACTCTAAGATGACTTTTTATTGAACTTAACACTCCGCACATTTTCGAGTGCCCAGAGAGCTTTTCAACAAAAGGAAAATTGTTCCTCACAAAGTAGGTATTCTATGGATAATAAAGGAGACAGTGATATGGGCCATGGGATTCACTGTCTCATCCCTGCAATCACACGCAGTCCTAGCTCCACACTGGACCCCAACACATACAGCTAGATTGAGTGGAAGATACCAGAGGCAGAAGCAATGCTTGCTCTGAAGAAACATCCTTGTCTTGACTCCCTCTCTGGGAGCTCAGAACAAACCTTGCCCAAGGTTGGGGTTTAGCTCTTCCTCAGAAAAAAATCTGACCTGCACCCAAATGGATCAGACAACTCGATCTGAAATTCAGGAGCCTCAAACACAAAACCCTGGGTATGCTGCTTCCCATTCCAACCCATGCCACGCTGGAGGTGTTGGTTCCTTAAGCCTTTGATGGATCTCAAGTGTCCTCTAATGCTATGCTGATACCCTACATTCCTCATAGACCCTCTTTCTTGCTAATCCTCAGTGATTTTTTTCTCCTACTATGCATTCAAAATTATTTCCTCTATATAATTACTTCATAAATAGTCAGCGCCAGATTTTCTGAATCAATGGAAGGCATCTCTCATGCATAGCAACCAGAGGATAATCAGATCAACATTCCAAACACGCGTTGTAAAATTGGACAGCAACACTTAATTTCTAACTTGATAATGGTGTGATTAAGTACACGTAATAGCAACACAGCATAGTGACTGTGGAAAGGAAATGGATAAGTGCTCCCCTTCCCTCCTTCAAAATATTAAATTCAATCTTCCTTCAAGAAAAATGAGAACTAGATAGAAGTAGCTAATCATGGGGAAAAAAAACATATAATGAAGATTTTAGTGTGGCCCAGAGTTTTAAGTATCCAGCCTACAGCACATGGAGTGCACATGTGCATTCCGATGTGTGCATGCATGTTCATGTATACATTCGTGTGTGTGTGTGTGTGTGTATGTGTGTGTGTGTGCGTGCACGCGCGTGCTTGCACGATCATTTTTCCTTATTTATACTTCAGTACAAAGCAACAAAAATTATGTGTGTGCAGATGACAGAGAATCTCAACTTTTCCTGTTACTCATGTCATTGGAAAGCAGGCATTGTACTTTCAGGGCTTGGGGGTATTTAAACAACAATGGTCTCTTATTTGGGAGAATTCCCATGTTCGTAAATATTTTAAACAATTCTGAAGATCTACAAGCTCTATAGACCTATGTGACTTTAATTTAAACATGTCTAAACCTATACACTAAATAAAAAGATTTGCACTTATTTTATGTGTAGACTTTGACTGCATGTGTGTGTATCATTTTCATGAAATACTCACAGAAATTAGAAGAGGATATTGAATCCCCTAGAACTGGGGTTTTAAGCAGTTGTAAGTTCTCTTAACTCTGGGGCATCTCCACAGACACTTAGACTCACAAATTAACGGAAAAGAAAACCAAAACCCAGTAAATTCGAGGAGCTTGTGTGCAGACAGAAAGCCAGTGAAAGAAAAATATACAGAGCATTGCTGTAACTTCAGGCTGCCTTGGCATTCATTTCAAACACAAGTTTTATGTTCTCAGACCAAAATCAGAGACTCAGTCACCTTTAGTACAATTTCTGTTCTGTGCTACATCTAAATGGAGATGTATTCAAGTCACTGAAGATGGGTCCCATGCTTTTCTTCTTTGGACCTAAAAATAAACCATATTTGACTTGGTTTGCTTTATATAGACAGCCAGTTACCATGAAGCTTACTGGAGAAAGCCTGCTGTGGCATGAATGTGTGTGGTCACAAGTCATGTGCTGAACATCTAAGCACCAATGTGACATCATTGGAAGGTGAGGCCCTTGGGGGTGATGGAGTTATAGGGGTCCCTTGGAGATGGGACTAGAACTTGCATTACAAGGGACTCTAGAGAAGGAAGGATTCTGTTCCACACTCCCAGACCCTACTCCATGAGAGGATATGGAAGATGGACATCTTTGATCCAAAATGGCACAGGTCCTAACCAGACACCTTGATCTTGGACTTTGAAAGTCCAGCAAGGTAAGAACTAATTTTCTATCATTTTATAAGCTTCTGACTTTATGGCATTTTGTTACATTATAAACTGCTCAGATCACTATGTTGGTATACATGCGCCTTGTCTCCCAAACAAAGAATCACCTCCACTCCTCATGAAACACAGCAAGAACAGGGGATTCCTTACAGCCATAGCCATTTAGGCTTGAGAAAAACAAGGCCAATTTTCAGATTCAATAACCCATACATAATTCATATATTTAGAAGCCCATACATTCTGAGATGCTATTGAGAATGTCTCAAAGATTTTGGGCTAGTCTAGTCTCCAGTATGGTAAAGTGAAAAAAATTGCTTATAACATTTATTTACTAAACATTTTTTGGGTAAGAAACGTAATCCTATTATTACTAATATATTTTATGAAAAAAGATAAATCCCTCCAAACACCATAGTGTGGCACTGCTTTATATTTTTTGCAATACTCAGTGACTCTAGTTTAGTTAAGGAGGATCACAATATTATCAAGACTGTCTGTGAGAGTATTAACCATTATCACCTTGGAGTCAAGCCTCCTGGCAAACCTGTAAAGGATGTCTGGATTAATATTAGCCTCTTCAATGCCTGTGACAGGCTGTTTTGACTGTATATTAACTGCATGGGTAAAGCCATCTTAGCTGTGAGCAGGACTATTTTGTGGGCAAAGAGTACTAGACTATATAATATGGGGTGGGCACACTGAGCACCAGTATGCATGTGTTCAATTCTTTCTGTTCTTGACTGTGGATATAGATAGATACTTTAAGTTTCATATGCCCTGTAAGTCTATCTGTTATAATGGACTGTGCCCTGGAATTGTGAACCAAATAAATCTTCCATTCCTTGGGTTGCTTTTGTCATAATAATTTATCACAGCAACTGCTAAGCTGTTCTCTTCACGATAGTTGTTAATGTCACATGTGACCCACTACCATCAACGCTACCACCGATTCTACCATCTCACCACTACCACCAACACTAACATCATCATTACCACCATCGTTGCTATCATATCTTCATCACAATATCACTGCCACTGCCTTTTTATCATCACAATCATCATTGCCATCAACGTCACCACCATCACTACCATCATCAATGTTACCATCAACAACCATCACTGTCATCATAAACACAACCATCTGTCACAATCCTCACTGTCAACATTATCAAATGATGATCATCACGATAGCTATGAATTTGGGCCCTCCTCACTCTATGCCATGTCCTATGGTAAGTTTTTTTTCTAATATAATTTTGATGTTCATAATAACGTATAAATCTTTTATTGTTTTCCACTTTTCAAAAGTGACAGATGACTTGCTCAAAGGATCAGCTACTTGGAACTTGAATAAGAATTCAGTCCAAATCTTCATGACCAAAGCTGATATGCCCCATCCCCAAATGGCACCATGAGGAGTTTGTGTGTGCTGACTTGGTGTGCTTCTGTGTTCTCCCATAAAACATTTTACAGCACAGAGCATTGTTGTGAATTTCATGTTGGTCATGTTTTGATGTGAACATCTTGGGTTTTTCATTAGTTGATGAATTTTACATAATGAGAGTTAAGAATAATTGAACTTAAAGGTGCCTTTTCAATGCACACAGCCTCCTTGAGCTCCAAGTCAATGCAGCATTCAGGGAATCCAGCTGCTAATACATTTCTTTTCTTTCTAGTGTCCATCTTTCTATAAGCCTCTACAGATCTCCAAAGAACAGAAAACTGTCTAGAAAGCAACAGAACCTGCCCTTAGGCTGTCAAAGGCCAACATAGATTCATTGGTCTGAGGATTTACCAACATGTCCTTGGATTCTATTCCAGTCCTTCCAAAGCAAAATAAGACAGTCAAAAATGGATGTGTAGACAGGAACTAATGAAGTACTCACTTTTCATGGGAGCATATTTATCAAAAGAATGTCATGAGATCTCACATCTTAATGTCTATTTTTTTTATTCAATATAATAAAAATACTCAGATATGGGAGGGTAGTCTAACATCAGCTACTTCCCACAAACTACTATGGAGTTAGACTCCTCTCATGGGGAACTAGAACCTAATATGTTTTAATCCTCAATTATATGGAACTGTTTTTTTCCCCCAAGGTATTCTCTCTGTCTTTATTGGGTTAATCTGGTGCAGCTTGGAGTTTCTGTTGACTCCCACCTTGATTTTTCTGCCCCTGTTACCCCTGTTCCTCTAAGAAATAGACATGAGTTTCTATTCGAGACTTTCTCTTCATTATCAGCATCAAGGTGACCTTGGGACTGACAGCTTTCCAAACTGGAAAGCAAGATTTTGCCCATATGAAAGTACTGAGGAATCAGTAATGCCTTTACTTCAGGCTTTACTCCTCTGAGTTGGTGAGCAGACTCTTGACCCAGACCAGGGAAAAATCGTCTCCATTCTAGCACCTAATCAAATAAAAACTCTTACAAATCATTCTCTCTCCTTGCCATGCTGAATGTTGTCCAAGGTCAGTGGGTGGAAAGTGTAGTTAAACCAGGAGGATAGATCTGAATGTATCTGGGACCCAAGTACAGCCCCAAAAGATATTTGACTTCATGTCAGGAAATGGCTTTATTGCCTACAAATCCCTCCATTCCTACTTTATCTCTGATGGAACATTTTATCTAAGCTTTGCCTACAGTCTTTTCTTCCTTCAAGCTTCATGGATGCCTTTTTAAAGGATATTTAAAGTGGAACTCCCACTTCTCACCCTCCATACCTAATCTACTTACACTACTTTGCTGAGGCTCCTGTAAGGAGAGCCACACACTAGATAGCTTAAATGACAGAAATCTAATTCTCCAAAGTCCTGGAGTTTGGAGTCCAAGGTCGAGGTGGGTGTGGCTGGCAGCCTCTCAGGCTCTTTTTAGCTAGTAGGTGGCATTTTCTGTCTGTGTCCTCATGGGATGTACCCAGTCTGTTAGGATTTCACTGTAAGATTGGAGAGGGTACCTAATGAATCTACTCTCCCTTTTCTGCAGATTCTGAGGAGGGACAGGTATAAAGTTGTCAGTTTCTTTTTCCCTTCAGAGTTAGAATGCTCTAAATTTAAAAATACTGAATACAGCTTTTCTATTTCTTCATTTGTTCCTTCCTTTCTCCCCTTCTCTTCCTTCCTCCCCCTCTCTTCCTTCCTCCCCTTCTCTTCCTTCCTCCTCTTCTCTTCCTCCCTCCCTCCATCCCTCCTTCCCTCCCTCCATCCCTCCTTCCCTCCCTCCCTCCCTCCCTCCCTCCCTCCCTCCCTCCCTTCTTTCCAGGTTAATCATGTATTCCAGGTCAAACTCCCCATGCCAGAGGATGACCTTGACCATATGACCAATTTGGCTCTATGCCTAGAGTCCCGTGATTACAAGTATGTCCCACTGTGCCCAGTTTATACAGTGTCAAGGCTCAGACTGCCAAATACACATACTCACTATGATGTATGTACTTCAGTGCATTTTATAACCTGGATCTAAGATAAAATAATACAGCTTGAGGGAATGAAGGCCCTCAGAGCCCATGCTCCACCCTACTTTCCACATAACATTTATCTCTGGGTCTCTGATTATTTCTTTTAGATATGCTTCCTTTGAAAATAGGCTGCATACAAAGTCAAAAACCCTGCTCTTTTTTTTTTCTTTTTTTTTGAACTTAAAAATGCTGTTCTAGTTTTATTTATATTTTTGGCTATTAAATGAAAACAAAACCTATTAATTACATAGTCCCAGGGCTTAACCAGACCAAATTAGCGGTTCTTTGGCACTGTTTGGCACTCAATAGGACTGACCTGTTAATGAACATAATTTTGATCAGAAGTTGACTTTCATTAGAAAACAACTAGTGATTATCTTAATTAGAAATTATCTTAAGTCTTAATGCTTGGTAAATAGAATATAAACAAAAAATAATTTTTTCTAATAATAAATGGTTACTTGTCATATTTTCCCAGTTACACAAACTCCATTGTTACATGAACTAACAGAATATATAGAGTATTTTGCAATAATCTTCTAAGATAACTTTAGTATAAGTTATGAGAATAAATAGTCAATTTGCAGTCATTCTTTGACAGCAAAAACAAAGGAAACCCAGTGATATACAGAAAGGGTATTCCCCACCCCCTGAGTAAGTTGAACAAAGTGTTTACATATTTGTTACTAAACTAAGTACCCATTCCTCCTCCTTTCATTTTTATGCACCGCTTGTCAGTCTATGTACCATCAACCACACTAAAAATAACTTTAATCTGATAATTCTAAGTGAAAACGGAATACAAGAGGGCTAGAGTTCTGCCGATTTTTTTTCTAGATTTATGTAAAGCAAGTGAACCAGTTCTGTTAAAAGGCAGCTATAAAAATACACATTATCAGAAGCTATAAAGAGTTTTAAAATCCAGTTAGAATGTATGTTGTAAGGCATTTGGCAGATTTCTACCCATTTTGCCCCCTACAGAGTGAGGGCCAAGGCACATTCTAGTGTGTAGGCTTGAATTTAAGATGCAGCTCTCTTTTGGGCTATTGACAGATTACAATCCTTTGTTTTCTCCAATTTTCATGAGTATTCATGTGGTGTGCATGTGTGGGTGTACATACTTTGTATTTGGGGGTAGAAGTGTCTGGGTGCACATGAGTGCTCAAGCACATACAAACATGTAGGTGGAGTCCCAGGGTTGATCTTGGGAATCCACTTTAGCCACTCCCCTGCCTCATTCATTGGAGGCAGGGTTTTTCACTCAAGCCCAGCCTTGTCAATATGGTTAGTCTTTGTAGCCATATACACATTGCCCTACACATTGCCCTAGAGGTAGGTCCATTGTCCCTACTTTCCAAGGTAGAAATTGCAGGCGGGTCACCAGCATTTTAGTGGGTTTGGGAGATCTGAATTCTGGTCCTCAGGTTTGAATAGCAGCATTTTAACCACTGAACACACTTTAACCCTAAACCTTGAACCTTCCATTAATTTCATGTTTCCTTCTGCATAATTTTGACTGCAAGGGCCATTGAGTCAATACAGAAAACAGCACAAGCCCCTGAGTGGAAACAGCAGGCACACAGCAGGTGTACATTCTCTCGCACACACATCCACACATGTGTGAGCACACACCATTGGGAACTGCCAGCCACCTCAGGTCACTATAGCCTCATCTGAGTTCCCAGGCATTGACTTGACATCAGAAGCCCTCCTCCCCAACTTACACTCCCAAGCTATAAGTTGTCTCCCAAGCAGATCTTGTCTTTTTTAAGGCCACCACAGTGTTTATGTATTTCTTGACCAATTAGCATATGCAAAGGTACTCTATAGCATTTTAGACTAGGCTTCTGCGTCCTCTTTACATATCATGAAACTCAGTTTTCCCTAAAACACTGGGCTCTACAGTAACTTTTAAAGGCCACACTAATTTAAACAACAAGTGCCCTGTCCAAGGTATTACCAGAGAGCCTACATATTCAGTACTTTTCCATGAGCTATTTAAACTCGTGTGTTGTCATTTCCATTGCCTAACCCATATATCTGTTGCTTTTGTTATTACTCTGGGGGACGAGATAAAACATATAACAAAAGCCTTTGAATGGGCAGACAGGCTCTGATGGTCTGCAGGGCCAGCCCCTACACGCTGGTTCTCCAGCCCTGTTCAAGTCCTTTGGAGAAGATGCTCTGTAAGCGGAGGGCAGCATCCCCTCACACTCAAATTTGAATGTTATAAGCAGAAACTGGATTGTTATGATGATGATGGAACAAGTTATGGTTTAAAGCAATGGGAACACTACCTTACTGGCTTATGGGCTTCCATTAAAACACCCGAACTTGCTAGGATGTGGAGCTATTGTTGTTCAGATAAGTGAAAGGGCAGGTACCTGGATGCCCTCCTCTTTACCAGGTTCAACCCATCTTTATTCAAAGGTCCACTCATCACCCTGTAAGTCTATACTTCTCAATGATGTCTGTGGCTCCTATCCTGCAGTAGAACATGGAACCTGGAAGTGATGTAAAGTATGCACTTTGGTATTGGTTCTTGGGAGAAAGGGAAAGGAATAGCTGAGATTAAGACAAATTAGTGAACAAGGTTGATACTGAGGACCTCTTTCAGTCTAAAGCCAGCATGAGAAAGACACAGGGCAATCATCATGACTGACAAGGAGATTCCTGAGTACACTCTGCTAAAGAGCCACATGGGAAATTTATGTCTCCATGTTGAAATAGTTCCTGCATGTCCCTGGAGAGAGACTGAGTTGATGATGGTCGTTCAAAGCTGGATCACTTTCTGATGCTTTTATAGACTGGAAAGGCCCATGTACGAAATGAGCAGCTTCACTTTAGTTTAATGGTAAACTGAGAACAACCTGCTGACAATACAGATTCTAAATGTTTTGTTTCTTCTGCAAGGATGACTCTAAACTCTCTGACCACAAGCTACCAGCAGCCCCACAGTCTTTCTCTTTCACAACTGTGGCCTAAGCAGATAAAAAAATGTATGAGGCAATCTGGGCACAGTCACCAGAAAGAAGATCCAAGCTCCCTAAAGATGTGGTTGATGATGTAAAAGGCAAGCATAGGTGAGCTCTAGTTCCACAGGCATTTGAGGGCTGGGGAGACACCTTGCATTGAGTTCAACCCAGGTGTAGTGGAGCACATTCCTCATTCCACTCCTGGAGAGGCAGAGGCAACAAGATCCCCATGGTTCACTCACTGATTAGCAACGCCAGACTATATGGCAAGTCCTAGGCCAGTGAGAGTTACTGGAAAAGGTGGGAGGGAAGATAAAAAATGGAGGGATGAAAGGAAGGGTGTATCTCCTCAAAAATGCATTAGATGCATGTGTATGATTCTCAAACAATAAAAAGTAGATCATGCCAGCATCCAAGGTTGCCTATGACCTCGCTTTCACACACATGCACTTGCATAGACATAAACACAGGCATGCACACATACAATTTCCCAAGACCTTATAGAAAATGTCTCGATTTCTGAGACACAGAAGGCTGCTGCACGGGTTCTTAGGAGCAAGAAGGTTCCTGCCTCTCACAGAGGACCCTGAACCTTCATGGTGTGCTTAGGAAATGGATCAATAATTTGCATAGTGTGTTTCATGAAACCTTTCTATAATCAAGATAAATTATAACCACTGTGGAGTTTCTAAATCCCAGTCCGATAATTTATTCCATAAATTGAGTCTCATAATTCATCAAGAAGTGATTTATCTTCTGGCCATCAGACTTTAATCATCCCACACTAGACTCTGCAGCAGAATATGTCTTCCATGAGTCAGTTCTTAGGTTTCAGGCACAATTAGGTTCTTCCTGATCCTCACAGAAGCAGCACTCCAGCCTTTTACAGCAAGATTGTACATGCACATGGACACACACACAGACACACACACCACACACACTCCTAGCTGTCCTTGATCTCAGATATTCACCTGCCTATACCTCCTGAATGCAGGATCAAAGGTGCGTGCCACCACTGCCTGCCATCCGGAAGGCTTAAGAGAACTGCAAAGGAGGTGATAACACGATCTTTGTTCACTCGTGATGAGCGACTGTGGAGATGTTCAGAGGTGTGAAAGACACTGTGGAAAGAACTGTTGGATGTCTGGATAAGGAGGTGGCTCAGTAGGGAAGGTACTTCTCCCAAAAGTATGAGGGCCTGACTTTGAATCCCCAGAACCTACATAAAAGTTAATGTGGTAGCATGCACTCTTAGAATGCCTGAGGAGAAATGGAGGCAGAAACAGTAGAATCCCCTGAAGCCCATGGGCCAACTTACCTGATGTACAGGAGAAAGATTTTGTCTCAAATAAGGTGGAAGGTGAAGACCAACACTCAAGTTTGTCCTCTGACTTCAGCATACACATGGTAGTATTCATGCGTGTTAATGTGCGCGTGTGCGCGCGCGCACACACACACACACACATACACACATGCAGGGGAGACTGTGGTAGTTTGAATGAAAATGGTCCCTATAGGCCCACAGGGAATGCCACTGTTAGAAAGTGTGGCCTTGTTGGAGGAAGTGTGTCACTGTAGGGGTGGGCTTTGAGGTTTTATACATGCTCAAGCCATGCCCAGTGAGACAGTCTCCTTCTGCTGCCTGTGGATCAAGATGTGGAACTCTCAGCTCCCTCTCCAGCACCATGTCTGCCTGCCTGCTGCCATGCTTCTGACCATGAGGATAATTGGCTCAACCTCTGAAACAGTAAGGCAGCCTCAATTAAATGTTTTCCTTTGTAAGAATTGCCTTGGTCACGGTGTCTCTTCACATCAATGAAAGCCTAACACACACACACACACACACACACACACACACCATCTTTTGGCCTTCATGGGCACCTGCAGCCACGTGCACCCCCACACATATACACGTTATTAAAATAGAATAAATCTAAGAATGATGACAACTTAATTGGATGTGAAAGCAGGTCTTTTGATTTATGCCATTTTCTACAGTAAGTGTTCACTATGTAATGAGCCCTGTAGGTGACAAACTATTGGGAAATCAGAAAATACTGCAGCTCTGTGGCATTGCCATTCTGGAAACATCTACATTCTGTTTTAGGATTGGACCAATCAACCAAATACAAGTTATGGAGAGCTGCTGAACACAAAGGAGGAAGTGGAATACTTTGAAGAGGGCAGAGATAACAAAAAAATGAGACCCCATGTTTCTGCACAGAGTTGCCTGGTGTCCATAGCAAATGCCTTCCCCTAGCCTTCTCCTCCAAGCTTCTTATCCTTGGTCCCCCTTGGAGGTATTGGGAGTTGTACACACCCACAGGATTCAAACAGTTCACAGGCTTTTCCTCACCACACTGATGGGACATAATTCATCTGCAGCCTCTGCCTTGTCAACCTTCAGAGAGTGCTAATTGTCTAACTGTCTGCTCTGGCATAATCATAAAGCCTTTTAACATTGTACGGTGCCCCTAGAACAATGGATTTGCGTTTCCAGAATGTGACCTTGAGCTCTTCTTGTTGGGTGTGGAGGCGAGCCGTGCACACATCCTCCACACCTCATTCATCATCCATCCTGCCTGCCCCATCCACCTGGGCAGGTCAGTGGCCTTAGCATGCACCTCCCGTGCTATTTAGCTCACACACATAGAATTTTCACACCCCTTCCTTTGTCTACACACTCTCTTAATTGCTGCTTTTCTTTGGATTATAGTTATTCAATTCCTGTTACCCACCATCTACCTATCTCCCACATTAGCTTTCAGCATCTGCATTTTTCTACCTTTGGCTTTTATTTTTTCCTCTGAAACACCTCACTCCAGACTCTCTCCTGTTCTGTTCCTCATTAAAATGTGTGACCTCTGTTCTTTAATTCACTGAAGCTTTGAGTTTTAATTTTAATTCACTGAAAATGTGACTGCTTCTCATTTGCTTCCTGCTCTCAAGCTCAGTGACCACATCTCAACACTAATCCACGCCATTTGCAGTTCTGAATCTATCTTTGCTGTGTCTTCTTCCTATCCACATATAACATGGCTGCCCAAGTATCTTTTATGAGTGTGCCCACTCCTTGAAATTCAGTTCTATCCTGTTAAATATCCCTTTCACATTTCCCTATAAAAATTCAGAATGATCTATGCAATATGACTTTATTTCCTAGATTTTAAATTATCAGTCTAACTCATGAATAAAGAAAGTAAATTCATCTTTAATTACAATGCGAAGATCTATAGCACAACGGGATTCTTTGGGTTTGATTTTGTAGTTGCAAAAGTAAACCTTGATGTGAAAGACAAGTCAGAGCAAAGGCATGTTGAATGGTGGTTCTTTGTTCAGTAGAAATAACTTGGGGATATCAAATATAGCCATCAGCCAAGGGTGACAGCTACCATGTTTTGACCTATGTGATTGTGGACCTAATCATCCACAGAGAGAATGAATATAAAAGGGATTTTCTCACTTAGGTGGGGAGGGTCCTGTTCACTACAGCTGATAGCACTTTCCTACTAGCATGGAGGTGTGGGGAGTCTTATGGGTACTACATCTTTGGCTTACCCTACTGGAACTTTCTTTTCTCACCTGTAGAGAAATTTTAATCCAGCAGCAGGCTTCTCTGGCAAGATATCACATCCAAAGATATACATGTGAAATACAGACATCTCCTTAGTGCTCACCTTTAATTCCTAACAATGAAGGTAAGGTTAGCTTATAGAAGGAAGCAGCAATATTTGAAGTTGACATCTAACTGAGGAGCAGGCAAAGTAACAAATCAGAGAAAGAGTTAACAGAGTGAGTCAGACATAGAATCTACCCAACTCTTGCAAGAACAGCAGAGGAAGAGAGGCTACTTTAAAGTCAGAGAGAGAAAAAAGGCAGTAGTGTAGTGTGTTTGTGTCGCAGTCTTCCTGGAACAGTTTTATAGAGTTGGGTTACAGAGAAAAAATAAACACAGGTGTAGACAAAATGAGCCAGAGAATGAGAAAAGCACAAAAGATAGAATTTCTTGCCAATGTTAGTATAAGTCCAGGCAGAGCAATTCAGTCAGATGATAAAAAGAGCTGGATTGAATCAGTCAACTTGGAAGATTAGATTGTATGAAGGCTAAAAGTTTCCAGGCTCAAGACTAATAGAACAGAGAAGGAAACACTCTGGGCTGTGCCAAGCTGTGTATTTACATATCTTGGGTATGGCCCTTATCACTTCATCAAAGGAAATAAAAGTGACATTATATCTTCTGTCCTCCTCTCACCTTCATTTTTTCCAAGACAGACTCTCGTGTATCCCAAACTAATCTTGAACTCACTATATATCTGAAGGTGGTCTTGATCGACAAATCCTCATGGGTCGACTCCCTAAGTGGTAGACTAACATGTGGGGGGCACTTTACCAACTGAGTTACAATCCCAGCCCCACTCTTTCTTTGAACAGACAACTTAGGCACAGAGAAGGCTGAGACAAGTCTATTTCCTTGGCGAAGAATATTTACTCAAAACAGAATGGTGACAGTAGTGGGAACTTCCCTGCCCAGGCTGCTCATGTGCAGTCTATCCAGACAGCCACTCACCCCACTTTATTTTTTGGGGGGATAGATTGGAGGAATATTTACCATGACATTTATTTAGCTTTGATTTCATTGGTTATATGCCTTGTGAACAGAAAGGAGACTTCCAAGTGACTTTTTCCTGTCCCTCTTTCCAATGAGCTGAGGCTTTTAATGTCCTCATCCAGGACAGAGAATCTGAGAAGCAGCTGGGACAGGATTTTCTGTTGACTGCTCATAGTGGTGACCACAGGAAGACAGTCTCCTCTGGCTTCTGGCAGGTGGATCTCAGTTCTCCAGCTTCTCTAGACATTCTGCAGGCTCCCACTGAAAGCTTTCATGGGCTTATAAGGATCTGTCATTATCTGTAAATGTTAGAGAACCTTCTGCTTTGACCTCAAGGCAACAGCTGATGGGGAACACAGTTTCAGTGGCTTTTGTCACTATGCTACAGGTAGGAACAGTATGGGTTAGGGTAGAACAGCTACCTTTGGGCCCAGTCTGATCAGAGGATAGAAATAACAGTGAATTGGAGAGAGGGAGGGAGGGAGAGAGGGAGGGAGAGAGAGAGAGAGAGAGAGAGAGAGAGAGAGAGAGAGAGAGAGAGAGAGAGAGAGCTTAAAACAGCAACAGATGTGACTAGTCACATCACAGATGTGAAGGTCAGTTGGCCTCATGATAATGGCAGAATTTCAGTTGTAATGAAGCCTGATCCCTGCCTGGGAAACTAGGGCCTAGGCTTCTATGTCCAACTGCCACAGATGGGTCTGTACCCAAATCAGCTTCATCTTCACCATGCTTTCTTTCTTTGCAGCAAAACACATACGTGCACACACACACACATGCACACATGTGCACACACACTTAGTGCCTGGGCATCTTCATTTTTTACACAATAACAAACCCTCCTATTATGCTAGGTCAAGTTTAGGATGCATCTTGAGAGCCCTAGCAGATGTCCATTCACAGTAATATTTCAGCTCCTATGAGAACGTCACTGTCTCTGGTATGTCTCCCCACAGTCTCTTGTTCCTTCTGCCTAAGAGGCAGCCACTTCCAAAGGCCTCCTGTCCATTTCACACATGTTGTTCCCCCAGAATTTTCAGGGCCTCTTGTTCTCTAAACCATCAATGTTCACACCATCTACAGATTTTGAGGTTAGCGGTTCTTGGGACACCTCTGCCTGATCCCTGGGCAGCACTTTGCCCTCTGTTCTATCCTAATGAATACCCAGTGATAAGTAATGATGCCCTGATATACATCAGACTTCTCTTTGCTCTATAATATACTTGTGTGACAGTTCCCATGTGCAAATGGAGAAATGGAGGTACAAGCCAGGCATATAATATGTAACAGTTTACTGCTTGGCAAGGCTTGTCTGGAGCCCATGCCTTGTGAATTCCAGGACCTTGCATGTTACATTGCAAACTAAATTGTTAACATCTCTTTTTTCTTCCCCTCCCCTTCATTCTTCTCCTCTTCTCTCCCTTTCCTTGTCTTTTTAATTAATGTCCAATTTCAGAATAAGAGAAGTGATTTAGGAAGTGATACGCTTCCAGGCATTGACCCCCCACCCCATGCACAACTCCACATTTGGCCTCCCTTTGCCTTTTCTCTTCTAACAACTCTTCCTCTCTTTGTTCCGACACAGATTCCTTTCAGTCAAGAGATTCATTCTTCTTGCTGGGAAAAATGCCACCAGGGAAGACTGTATTTAAAGACAGACAAGCTGAGTTTCCTATTAAATAAAGCTGTCTGAATTCATCTTTAGGAAAGGCATTTCTTTCTAACCAGGGAGAAACACCATTTTTATAGTTCCCACCTAAGATCAGAAAAAGGAAAGAAATCCATTCGTTTCCTCTACAAGTTCACAGGCAGAAAAATGCCTCCCTCAAGCCCCTGCCAAATGTCCATAACACCAGCTCAAAGGCATCCACACGCCATTAGGACTCACATATACACACCCACTGTCTCCCATGACAGCTACTCTGGGAGGAAGCACAGGACTGAGCAGGGTACAGCTTACATGGTAGTCATCAGTGGACACAGGAGAAAACATGATCTAAGTTCTGATTTAGAGAATACAACCTAGAAGGTTGAAGAGGGCTCTGGAGTCATCAGAAGTCAGCTGCAAGCCCTAGTATAATGGAGGTATGTACAGGCAAGTAAAACATTGAATCATTCATATGGAAAATAATAAATAAAGGTTTATATTTAAGAAGAGATATTTGATAAGTAACAAAATAGTGAATTAATTAGTTACAGAAAATAATTAACACAGACATATACCTGCAGAGAACTGAAATACATGGCACACAAAAGCCTGGTGGATCTGCCTAGGTCATCCAAGTCCTGGGTGCTCACATCCCACACATGGTAACTGACAGAACAACTAAGCACTACTTCAGGAGAACTGTGGGAGATTTACAATGCACAATCAGCCATCCTGACTTGATTGGCACTTAGAGAACTTTCCCCTAACACTTTAACAGTATGAATTCTTTATGACAGGAATGGTGGTCTAGGTGGTAGTCCCAGCACTTGGGAGGCAAGGCAGGAGGATGAGGAGTTTAAAGCCATCCATGGCTACATAGCTCAGTGCCATCTTTGGATGCTCTTCCAGTTTGACTTTAGCTGGGTTTTCATCAGTTTCTTTCTCCAAAAACCATTAAAACAGATAAGAAAAAAATTTTAATCTTGAAGGGGTGTGTTACTTACTCATAAGATAATTACAGTAGGAATAGAAAACAAGATATTTAAGTAAAGTTCAGAAGCAGTAAGAATAGGGATAAGGAAAACCATGATTAAAGCTAAGCAATAGTGAGACAACACAGTAGAAGTCAGGGAGTTTGAGATAGTACCACTTGGGGAGAAATGTGGGGATTTCAATGCTTATATTGAAAGAAAATGGTAAAAGTAATATAAATGTCCCCTTTAGGAAGTCAGAAAAGATAATGCAAGTGAACTCCAGGTAAGTCAAAACGAAGAAGTGGAGATGAACAAGAGGAGGAGAGGAGGAGGAAAATATGAGATGGGGAGGAGGAGAGAGAGGGAAAGAGAAGGAGAGAGAAAGGGAGAGAGAGAGGGAGAGAAAGAGGTCGGTATGGAGAGAGAAAAATCACTGGCTAATGCTTCACAGAGTTTATGAACTGATTAGACTTTTTTGTTTGTTGGCTTTTTTGAGGCAGAGTTTCTCAGTATAGTCCTGGTTGTCCTAGAACTTGCTCTGTAGACTGTCGCTTCAAATTCACTGAGATATACCTGCTTCTGTCTCTAAGGTGCTGGGGATTAAAGGTGTGTGCCACCACCACCCAGCTAGAATTATCCTTTACTTAATTTCTTATTTCTATTTTACATGTAGGTTTGTTTTCTGGCTTTATATGTAAAATATGCGCATGCCTGGTGCCTGTGAAGGAAATATGAGCAACTGGAGTTCCTGAAACTGGATTTACATATGGTTGGGAGCTACCACATGAGTGCTGAGAATCGAACCCAGGTCCTCTGGAAGGGCATCCAGTGGTGTTAACCACTGAGCCATCTCCCCAGCCTTTCTCTCTGGTTTTGGAATCCTTTCCACAGTCAATATGCTTCTACCTTCCCTTCCCCAGTCTTCCCACTCTACTATGTCTGTGTTTACAGTGAGTTCTTCAGACACTTTGTTGTTTTCCAACAACATTCCATCTGGTAACTGTTATAGTCCCCATCAGAAGGGTTCAGTTGAGTTTATTGCTACTAGGCTAAATGCACCATACAAGCCGTACAACGGTTAAGTACACCACACCAGCCGTACACCGTTTCTGTGTTTCTGTCACTGGGTCATTTGTGGCAAATCAAGTATTTTTGTATTTAGAATTTTCCTTTAAATTTTTATAGAAATTCTATTGTTTACTTTGTTCATCCAACAACTATACTAGGCAGGCTCACTTTGATTCAGGGGTAGATCTATTCACATAAACATCAGACAGTTACAGATTCTAATTAAATTTTTTAAAATGTAATTTCAAACAGTTGCATAGCTTCTGTTTTTTCTTTTTTCTTTTTTTTTTAAGATTTTGCTTTATCTTAAATTCTGGCTACATGCATGTGACTGCTTGAGGGCATGGAACACAGTGAGTGCTGGCACCCAGGGAGACAGAAAAGAGGACCAGAGCCCTGGAGCTGGAGTTATAGAACCATCCAATGCTGAGCCTTCATCTCTCCAGCTTCTTCATGTAATATTTATCATACATCTCAGGCCAGATGTTAAGGCCAAAATTATAACTATTTCTAAAGAACTAAAGGAGAACATGGCCATAATGAATGAACAGAGGAAGTTCTATATAAAATTCAAGGCTAACATCTACTTATGTTAATACACACACTATAAGGTATTTTAAAAGGGAGGTTAAGTGCATAAATATTTTCAATTTATTTGTTTATTTATAACTACTATGACCTTGAGTTTATCTTATTTTTCTTTAATGTAAAATTATGTCACATTCGTTCTGTTGCACAGGTTGAATGGATCAAAATGACAGTTTTCATTTGTTTGAAAATGTTATTTTACCTAAAAGAAAAAGCTTTCTACCTGTTTTTATTTTCCCACTTTTCCGGCTCTCTAAAAATTGTTCTAGCATTTTCCCATGAGAAATCTTGTGCTGACTGGGGCTGTGTTTCCTTGTATATAATATTCTCTCTCAGGCTGTTTTAAAGGATTTCTTGTTACATTTGTTTGTCTCTTTTTATTATGGGCATAGAGTTTAAGGTTAGTATTTTAGCTATTTTTTTCTCTTCTGTCTGTTTGAGACTCACGTGATATGTGTCTTTCCCTACTTGAGTATAGCTCTTCATAACCCATCGTAATTTTCCATTTCTTTTCTCTGTTGCTCTGCTGAGGCCTCTCTGAACCTGTTTTTCCTTTGCTCAGCACTTCTTCTGCAATCCTCAGAAGGATTATGATTAGGTCCATGCCCTGCATTTTTATTTAAGGCTTACTAATCAATATGTTTCCAGTTACAAATTTTTCTTTAAAAATTGTAGCCACATTTGTTGATTTATTGTGAATGCCTGTTTGTGCTTGCATTCTTCATCCTGTATCAGTCAGAAGACAATTTTGAGGAGTCGCTTCTTCCTCCCACCATGTGGGTGCTGGGGATGGAACTCAGAAAACCAGGCTTGGCAGTAACTGGCTTTACATGCTGGAACATCTCAAAGACACTCCAAGACTAGGTATTTCTGAGCCCTCAATCAGATCCCCCATCCCAGCTTGATCTCCCTGTATTTTCTCCTGCCAAGCAAAGAAACCTAATAATCACACATGCAAAATCCAATTTACATCCACAAGGCACCCAGGTTTCTGTGAACAGCAAAAAAAAAAAAACCAAAAAACAAACAAACAAAAAAAAACCAAAACAAAACAACAACAACAACAAAAAAAAAAAAAAAACCTCAGCAGGAGTGTGGGACAGGCCTTGGGACCATATGGAGCATTCTGGCTCTGTGTTAGATGGACAAAAAAGTGGTGCTTCTTACAGTTGATTCAGACAGATCCATGAGGTGGAGAATTTGCTTTTGTAAACTTAAAACAGGATGACTGAGGTTATTTTAATATATTTCTTTTGTTTTGATTTCATTTTATGTTAGGTATACATATATGTATTATTTTAATATACTTTCCATTTATTGAGAGTTTCATACATGTGGGCAATGGATTTTAATCATGATACCATCTGCTCCTTTGACTCCTCCCAGACCCTTTACCTGAGTCCTATTAATGCTGTCCATATGCTCATGAGGGTGGAACCATCACTGAAGCAGGGTCAATCTACCAGGTGCCATATTCCTATGTAAAACTGGCTTTTCCTGAGCAGCAATCTACTGTCCACAGCTCCTAAGTGAGGAATGGATGTTCATGAGTCCCTCCCTGCTCCATGCTGGGACGCTGTGAAAGTCCAGTAATCCCTTGGTCAGTTAGAGTTGGTCCAGCAGCACGTGAGGTGAAGGAAGTGAGTATGAGCCAACATCTTGTAGGCACCTTGAGTCCTCTCCATCAGGCCCTCTGCCCTAAAGTTCACTGTACCTCATGGACTTTCCAAACACATACATTGGACCCAGTTCACATCTAATGAATAAGAAGGGCAGACTAACCACCTGTCATGCTCAAAATATAGCAGCAGCAGTTAAACAACTATCAATGTTCTTCTCCTCCAGGACTCATCATTATAATAAGAGAGACCTGATTGAATAGAGCCATGGTGGTGATAAATGGGTTAGGTCCTTTGGTTGTGTATCCTGGGTTCCCCTTACAGTAGGTACACTGAGGAAAATTAACAGGGAAACAGATCAGCCAGTCATGTTCCAACATCATCATGTGTTCCAGAGTCAAGACACTGCAGGGGACAGGAATTTATCACGTTCTGGTGTTTAGTCCTCTGTCATCTTGCCTTGGCCAGAGAAGGGATAGAAAGTAGAGATCTTACTTTCCATTGTCCATTCTTGTTCAAGCAGAAGAAACACATTTCAGAGAGTGCAGGATCATGGCGCATACTCAGACAGAACCCTTGAATGCATGCAGGACTAAACACGTAAAGAATGAATCTTCAGTGTGTGGTTGGGAGCCCTTGCCACAGTGGGGCTCAGAGACAAGACTTAAGCCAAGGGACAGAAACTTAGCTACACAGAGAAGAAAAATGCTAGAGGATAACTTGTGAATTTTTAAAGAAAACAAGGCAAACTGGATGTAACTCTTGGGGCTTCTACACCACAGCATACCTGCATGAAGAGAAAATTCAGCCCAGTGACTTTACACAGGCATGCCTCCAGGGGAGTGTCATGGTTTTCCTGCAAAACTCAGAGCTTTCATTCACATTAGGAAATGATGTTTCTTCTAAGCTGGCCCACACAAAACGGGCCAAGCTCTGCCTCAAGTGACCCTAGGAAAGCACAAATTTGGAACCTTCCCGGCTTGCTGGCAAAAGTCAGGCTAGAGCCTATGTGATAGGTCACCAGGTGCCAAGCCTGAAAACTTGATTTTATCCCTAGGAACCATATTGTGAAAACATCATTGTTAAATAAATAACAAACAAATGCAATTTTTCAAGAGGGAAAAAGATTCGGCCAGACCTGATGTTTATATTCTCCCAAACTGGTCTGACCTCACAGAGACATGCACCTCTTCCAGAAGGAGTGGCAGTTGCTTACGAGAAGAATACAGTTTTATGTTGCTTGGTTCAAAGAGATATTCATGTTAGTTGGTCCGTGGTTAGTGTCCAGTGAAGCTTTGTAGAGGAAGTGGCTTCCTGTTTCAGTCTCAGCCCTGCCCTTTGTAGCCTCATGGCAGTGTACCCCTCAATTTGGTCTGTGCCACAGCAGAGAGCATGGTATTTCCTCATCAGGTTGTCACAAGACCTAAGTCCTTCTGGCTAGACTAGAGATAGGGCTTGGCAAATATTCACCCGTGACTGGATTAGCAACTCAGTGAGTACTCCATTGCCTCTTACCGGAGAGAAACATTGCAGCCCTTCTGAATTATGACAGCCTTTGCAGCCAAGCTGTTTCTTTAGTATGTGTCGACATAACTTCAGAATTCTGAGTTCAGGCCTCAAGAAAAGTGTACATCTTCATATTTGATTAGAAAATTATATTCTCTGGCTCAGCCGTCTTGAACATGGTAACAGAGCCATGAAAATGCTATTTATAACCCTAAATATCAAACTGTTCCCCAAAGTGACAAGATCAATACTAGAGCTCAGAGCTTTGCCCTCACTGGCAGACAATGCTATTAAAAACATCAGATAGCACATCTCTCAGGGAAAGTGAAAATGCCTCAGACATCTGCAAAGTCCTCGTTGGAGCCAAAGCTTTCCTTCTGAAAAGGTAAAGTCAGTGTTAAATGTTCTAGAGCTTCTCAGATATGAGAGTCAGGCAGGTTGGAAATTCAGAATCCTCTTCGGTTCTTCTATTGCCTGATACCATGCCCCTGGGAGACTCTCCCATACCCCCCACCTCCCCCCACATCTCTCCCAACTGAGTGCAAAACAAGGCACTGTTTTCATACCTTACAATGATTTTTATGGGGATAGAGTGTCTGAATATTTAGAACAACAGATTCTAGAACAGTTGACTGGGCTAGAATGACATTAATGTCATCTTAAGGTGAGAAGAAGTGGGGGGGAGGGGAGGACTGGAAAGGAGAGTAGGAAAGAGGAGATGAAGAAGAGAAAGAAAAGGAAGAGAAAGTGAGAAGAGGAGTGTTTGATGACAAGAATGTTGGCATTGAGAGACTCAGTCCAGAACATAGTGGGAGGCTGGGAAATAAATAGGATAAATTCAGATGAGCAGGCACTGGGCTGGGGCTGTGTATTAACTCAGTCTCGTGGACCCCATGGGTGCCTTGAGTCCTTTTAATTCTATACTGGGTAAAATGAGTGATGCGGGTTAAAATATACTACCTGTATTTTAGAGTCTACTTTTTCTGTCAACTAAGACTGGCACTAAGGTCACTGTTCACCCACATCCCCCACCATTTTCTTGTGCTGACTTGTACCACCATCCTTATCAGACACCCAGAAAGTCCTCTAGGTGTCTTCAATAATCCTTAGACCTAGAGTCACAGCCAACCACTTGTAGGGTAGTCTAAAAGGTGGCAGAAAAGAAGAAAGCTCTTGAACCCTGACTTCTGCACATCATCTGTCACCAGCCTTGGATTTGATTAATGACCACCAAACTTTATACTGATACCCACCCCTTCAACTGTGATATTTTAAAATTCTCTTTTGTCATTTGAAATTCTCAGAGGTCACAGGTGCTGTTTGGAAGAAGAGGGATATAGGAGAGAACTCATAGGCACTGGGCAAGATACCCAAGAGGGGCACCTTAACTTGGCTGGGCGCTGCAAACTCCACAGCTCTATGCATTACTCTTCCTTATTTCCCCAGTTGCCTGACCATCTATTATGCCATGGGGGTTTTTGTGATTGCAAGAAAATAGCAACTAGGAACTCAGGAATCCTTAAAGTGAACTTGTTATAACCCCACAATGTAGGTGCCATGGTAACACATACACATTGTCTGTGGTTATGTCTGGGACAGAACTAAAAGGTGACATTTTACTCAGCACAAAAAGTTATCTCTCTAGGACTGGGGAGAGGACAGTCATCTTGGACTGCCAAGCTGCAGAGGAGCAGGTAGGCAGGTGGGCAGCCTATGTGACAAGGCTTCTCTGAATGTGGACTAACTTGGCAATAAAAAGAAAAAAATGTTCTCATTCTTATTGCAGAAGTAGGATGCTCCTCAAAGACAGCAGGCAAGAAGGGGAGCCATCCAGTGGGTCCACCTGTGTAATGCCCAGTAATCATCAAATCCATGGAGGCAGACGGGTGATGCTCAGCTTCTGCGACTGGAAGGAGACTGACTGCTTACTGCCCCAGCATCTTTCTTGTGGTAAGTCCTAGACCTGATTGTGGTGATGGTTGAAGCGCCAAGTGAGTCTACTTTTAAATACTGAATTGAATACTTCAGATGTCTGAGTTGGGCATACAAATCAAGTCTAAAGCAATTCCCAGGACATCAGAAGCCCAGTGTATAGGACCCACTAGTGGCTGACCTTCTTGACAAACAGTCTTGGGGACCTGGGTCCTGGGACTGTGAGGGGCAGGTTATGCTCTTGTTCTGTGGGTCATTGTGAGACCAGCTCACCTCACATGATCTATCTGAGGCCTAGGGAGACAGGACTACAGCCTAGACATGTCTGAATTAATAGAGTTTTAGCCATCAAAACTCTGGGGAGCTCAGACTTAATATTCCTCACACAGGAGATCAACTGGGGATTAGAAGCCTTAGGTGATGTGATCCAACATTACTGGCATCTTTAGACTGAGATCAGTCATTTTGCTGTGTTCTGGCCTCCAGAATGACCCTATTACCTGTCTCTTGTAACTTCATCACCTAGTAAGTGACAAAAATGACCCTGCTTTCCTTGAGTCCCTTTCCAACAGGGTGGATAGTTCTCCAGGATTGTCTGTTGCCAAGTAGGAATTGGGGATAGAGAATAAGGTGTGAATTCAGGGTCTGTCCAGATTAGTGATTACCGACAAAGCCTCCCAGCTAACAGTGTGGCTGAGGACCCAGAGATAGATGCTTAGAGCAAATGCACTGAGAACCATCTGGGCCTCATGATCCAGAAGAAGAAATATGGTTTTGTGGACAAGTGTCTAAGAAGCTAAAAATAGAGATATGCTAAAGGTCACTGATCATACCTAGATCTTTCTGTAAACCTCTTAGCCCAGAGGCACAGCATCTCATTGTCATAGAAACAGGAATACTTCCTCAACCCCCCAAATCAAATGGCATACACAAGTTGCCATCCCAGACTGTTTCATTTAGCAAAGCCACAGGGCCACACAACTAAACAGGCTGGCCCCCTACCTGTTACCTTCTTTCTGTTGCTTTCTATGCTGAAGCCTATCATGAAAAGTAACGTGAACATAGGAGTTTCTTCAACTTCTAGTTGGGCACCCCATACATTTTGTCACCCCACTATGAAGGGCTGGCTGGACAATGAAGTGTTTAAAAACACAACCCCATTCTTGTTTTTTTTTTTCTTCCTACCTCAACTTCCTTTAACTTCCTGAGAAACCACCTTCATTTTTCCATGAACATTTCCCAGAGTAGGTCGGACCCACCTCTTTCCTTTCTCTATGTATTCCTGGTCGTAATGCCTGCCGCATAGGAAAGGTTCTGCTTTGCTTTCCTGGGTGCTTCTCTAATGTATGGTTTCCTCACTGCTGTGGCACACTTCACCAGAAGGCAACTTCAGCGGGAATCTCTCTTCATAGTCTGGAAACTAGAAGTCTGAGATTAAGGTGACATCAGAACTGGTTTCTTCTGAGGCCATGGAGGATGGTTCCAGGCCTCTTCCTGCTGTTGGCAGTGAGTGGAGGTCCTTTGGAGCTCCTTGGCTTACAGCAGATGCATCCTCTAAACCCCAGCTTCCTAACTTGTACACTGTTATCCCAGTTATGATATAACTAAAAAGAGATTCATGAAAAGCTGGGCAACAGAGAAAAGTTTCTCCTTAACAAGCAAAACTTAGTTCAAAGTCAAGCATGCAGTGAACCTGAAGTGTTTCTGGAAGCTTCTGTGCTTCAGGTGTGACATCAGTTCAGCCTTGATTCTAAACACACAACATGCACTTGTGCTGTGTACACCATTTCTCTATGTGTACATCCATCTTGGGTTTGAGAGACTGTTCTAAGCTTCAGGGCATTCAGTACCCACACATGGCTTTCCACTCTTCTAGAAGCAGGAGCTCACTTCCAGAAAGCAACAACTTTCAGCATTTTTCCACCATCTCCCTCAGTATGTGGCACCAGACTCACACCTCTTTTAATTATTTTGTCGTGGTATGTTTGGGTGTAAAGACTGCTGTTTCATTTGCTGACTTCAGTTTTACATTAAAATGCTAAAACAATTTTTGGTTTGGGATTAGGATAGACTTTCCAACCATTTAAAAAAAAAATAGCTCCAAACTTATCTCTGCCATTTTGTACTGTATTTATTCAAAGCGGTATTTTTGAGCATTAATGATTATATGATCAAAATATTGATAACTCTAAAAAGCGTTGATGATACCCTGTGTCCTGAAGCATCAAGTTTTTAGCCAGGTTGCAATTTTCTTTGTAAAAAGAAGCACATCTCATTAGTGTGTGAGGTGGGTCAACAGACACGTGGGCATGTCTATGGGAGCATTTCCAGGTAGACTTAACTGAGAAAAAATAGCTGTCCTGAAGATAGGCATCACCATCCCATGGGCTGAAGAATAGAACTAAATAAAGAAAGAAAACAAGTGGAAGTTAAGGATGCATCCTTCTGCTTCCTGACTAAGGATGTGATGTGAGCAGCTGCCCCACACCCCTGCCTCCTTCCTTCCCCACAATGGTTATCTGTATCTTTGAATTATGAGCCAAAATAAACTCTTTTTTTATCTAGTTGTTTTCATCACAGCACCTAGAAAATTATCTAGTATAGCACACAAAATTAAAAATTATATGTATTCTAAAGAATGTTTTAAAGTGAATTCATTTAGGATTAATTTCCATTTGTATACATATTTCACATACTTACGCTGGGGCCGTGTTAAAACTGCTCTGATAAGATTGGAGTAGGAGAATCAGAGACAAAGTTATGGAGCCTGTCTCTACTTCCACAAAGTGCTGCCATGCTTTGTCAAGCAGAGTCAGCATGAATCATTCTTTGTACTAGAACAGATGTCATATGAACTGGGGTCCATACTGTACAAGAACAACGTGACCTGAGCAGGTGACATCTCCAAGGTAGGCCAGGCCTCTCCATGTAAACTGTGGGTGAACGCAGCCATGCTCATAGCAGGAAGGCCCGTGTCTATTTGACTGGACATAAATCGTAGACTGCTGGTGTGTTGTTTTTACAGGCTGAGACTGTGAAGATGCTTCATTATCATGGGATCAGCAAGGCAAAAGATGCTTCCCAAATCACCTCTCTCCCATCTAACCACCACTTCTACTCCCCAAATCACTAGCAGAAGTGCCACTCTCTCTGTTCTAGATCTTTCTCAAAGAATGCTTCCCAGCTCTTCCAGGGTGATCCATTTTCCAGCTGGCAGACCTCTCTCTCTAGATTCCCTCTCACATCAGTTTCCTTCTCAGTGAGATAATTTTAGCCACATTTTCCCCTTTTCACAGCCATTTCACAGTGGCTGGCAGTGGCTTATTTTTATCACCAGCAACAAAGTTGGTGATCTGCCACATAAATAGTGAGAGGAACTTGTCAGTCTCTTCAAGACATCAGCACTTTGGGCTCCTGGCTTCTCTGCTGCTCCCCGTCATTTATTTCCATCCGCAGTCCTTCTGCATTGTGTTTAGTTGAACTCAGTGATGTTGGGCTGACTGAGAACTATCTTCCCTGTGCTTGACAGCATCAAGACACCAATGCAGAAGGACAGAGAGATGCCTAATGTGGGCCCTGCAGGTGTGATGTGTGAAGGATGGTAAAAGACTGGACACAAATAAAACACATCACACATGCATGTGTGCACACACACACTCATTCACTCACTGAGGAGGGACAAAGATTTAGTGTGTGTGTGTGTGTGTGTATTTCTTCAACTCCCTGCCTCTGAGTCTCTTGTTCTCCACTGCTGTGGATATTATCCTTGCTGGCTCACAAGCATCCAGAGATTCTCTTGTCTCCATTTCAACCCCTTGCATCTTACATCTCTCTTTATGGCAGCATTGTGTTCTATCTGACTGCGGTTCACCCTCAGTCCTGATTTCCGCCACTGCCTCCAACGCACAACAAGGATGGATCTTGAGTCACCTGCTGGGTGGGAATGGGAATCCTATCACATGGCCACCAGGCAGTTTCATGATAGGTCTTCCGGGTACCTCTGTTGGCATACTTCATAATCTTCAGAGTATGAACGAGTTAGTTATGGCAATCCGCACAGTAGTTCGCTGGCAGAAGCATCATAGAGAGGGTGATAATGATATAAAAATGTATGTTGTGTATCATTAGTCTTTCTGTAAGTCTTTCAATGAGCACAAACCATACTCAGAATGAACCTAATGAACTTACTGTCTGTCCTTCCTTCGCCATTGCTCATTCCTCTGCCTCTGAAAGGACTCAGTGCTGGGGTTTCCCTCTGACCTCAGCTCCATGTCTCCATGGGTGCTTGACTGGCTCTGTCTTTTGCTACGTTGGGTGACTGGCCATTGAACATATCCTGTCACAAGGCCTGTGTTGACCATCTGATGTCAGCACAACCCTTGGGCCCAGCTCTGCATGCTGCCTATCTACCTGATCTGAGCACTCCTGGCTCTGACTTTCTGGGTAGGTTTCCTGCTGCTTTTGGTAGAACTACTTTTTCATATTTCTGTCCCTGGATACATACTGCTGAGAAGTCTTACTTTTTGCTGTTTCACTGAGGGATCCTAGCCAAAGTGTCCTACTGCATAACACTGTGATTCTAGCATTTCAAGCTGATTACCTTCAAGGAGCACAGATCCCCTTAGGGTCAATTAGAACATGCTCATACACAGTGCCAAGAACTCGGAATTATGACTCTTGACAGGTCTTCACCCTTTCATACTGCCCAACATTCTTTACCGTGTCTTGGACCACAAGGGAAGGAGACACAGCCTAGGTCATGGTGGTCATCACTCTTCAAGTGATGTTGCCCACCTCTGGAATGTTGCCCAGCTGCTGGATTTGAGCACTACTGGATCTCCCTTCTTGGGTAGTGTTAACACTACTTTCTGGCAGAAGTACTGTTCTGGATGCTGCTCCTAGGATCATGTGTGACTTGCATCAAACATCTGAAGCTACCAACAACACTGTGAAGAAAAGATTATATCAAGAACCTAGGGTCCCATCATTCTTCAGGTTCAAAGCAAAGTAGAAAATAATGGAAGAGCTGGATAGACAAGAAGAATCTATGATGAGATCTGTAGTCTGGATCATAAGATGCCTTACAAATGTCAAAACTGAGAAAATGCCAAGTAGCTACACTCTGAAAGGAATAAGGATCAAAACATATTTTTCTTCATGGCAATGTGGAAGTGCATATCATTTTAAGCACACAGATATTAGTGTGAAATCTGTTACATTATCCTTGTTTAGTCTTGCTATTCATGGAGGTGGGGCTCCTTTGCCCAATCTCTAGCTGAGGAGCTGTTGGCAGTTGATGGCTGCTGAGAGAGGAGAGCTTCTTTGCAGGTATGTGACTGCTGATGCCCCAGTAAATGATCACACACCCATGTGTATATTAGAAACCCTAACTGGATTCTGTCTTTTTTTTTTTTTAACTGAAAAGGGGCTGGCAAAGTGGCTCACCAATTACAAGCACTGGCTGTTCTTTCAGATGACCTGGGTTTGATTCTCAGCACCTACATGTGGTTATATTCATATGCTTATCTATGTATGCATGTATGAGCACATGACATATCTATAACATTAGGTCCAGGGAATAAGACACCTCTTCTGGCCTCCAAGGTTACTATGTACACATGGAACAGAAACATATACAAGCAAAACACTCATAAACATAAAATACAAAATATAAAATGTAAAAGGAAACCATGAAAGTGGGAGGGAGACATGATGAGGGGTTTCCTAGAGGGAGCCGGAGGGAGGGTGTGAGAGGTGCATGCGACTGAAGCATGATGTATACTCATAGGAAATGTAAAGAAATAAATAAAACAAGACCAAGCAAACAAAAACAATGGATGGTTTTGAGCAAGTCCTTGACAATTGTTTTTATTTCTGCCTGACAATCAAGTATAAAACTTCTCATGAATAGTAAATACATTGTAAATGAATAAATTAATTAAACAAGAGTATCACCTAAGGTGCCAAGGAAAGACCCAGAGGAATGACCTGGTGACTGGCCAGGGGCATCCCTGCAGGCAGGGCTTCCAACTCTAGTGTTTGAAGTCTCCTTTTGGTAACTTCCACTGGTACAAAAATCACCCCTGGTCATCCACACATAAAAGTGTCAAAGTCAGCTTGAAGTGCACTCTGGGAATTACTGGGCTCCAAAAACCAATTTGAGAATTATTGATCTGAGGACCCCATTGGATTATTAGTTCTATTAGGCTCAGACTGCAGAGTTTGTAACGATAGCTTTTAAATCTTCTGTTCCTAGCAGGGTAAGGAAAAGAAATCCCTCAGGGTAATTCTGGATGAGAGACAGCTCATCGCTATTGATTCTGCATCCACTTACTTTCCTCTTAAAATTTCCAAGCAGGTTAAATAAATTGCAACTGTGGGGAAAAGGAGAGCCAAGATCTGGGATCAAGAGAAGCCCAGAGAGCCCAGGAATGCCCAGCTTTGCCTGGGGGTCTATGAGGTGAATAAAGGTACCCGCTCATAATTCATAGGGGCCACTATCTCACCTGGACCACCACATCTGTCTAAATCTCTTGTGGGAGACAGTGTAGCATAATCCAGAGCATACAGAGGGGCCAAGGATGAAGAAGTGGCCAAGTGGATGGGAGGAGGAACCTTAGGCAGAGAGGCCAGGAGCAGAATGAGGGGCTAAGTAATAATATTAGACAGACCTAAGCGACAGGAGGAGAAGGTGACAAATAAGAGGCAGGGATAAGGATGGGAGGAGCTGAGGGACAGGAGCAGGAGCTGAAAGTTAGGAAGAGGGCTTGGGTTTAGAAGCTGGATAGTGGGGAAGGACTCACTTAGAGTCCTCTGCTAGGATGTTTTAACTTGTCTTATTCCTGGTGTGGTGCTAATAACAGGTAAGCCATGTTTTCTCTCCTAATTATACATTTCAGAACAGAGGGAAGGAGCACATACTGCCCAGCAGGCACAGCAGGTCTCCAATCCAGTGCCTAAAAAGCAGCTCCTCTTCCCCTGCCCCAGTCCAGCAGCCACCATTCCACTTGCTGCTTCTCTGAGGAGACCATTTCAACTCTTAAATTGGGTAGAATCCTGCAGCACCTGCCTCTGCGTCTGACCCAACCACCTCCACATAATGTTCCTAAATCATTCATCCCAGAGCACAGGGAAGGGTCTTCCTTCTTTGTAAGGCTGAATAGTACTTCTTTATATTCATGGATTTCTTTATCTATCCACATCCACCCATCCACCTACCTACCCATCCATCCATCCATCTATGCATTCATGCATCCACTCACCCACCTACCCACCTACCCATCCATGCATAAGCCCATCCACTAATCCATCATCCATGCATGCACCCATTCACTAATTCATCCATCCATTCATCCATCCATCCATTTTTCCTTCCTTCCATCCATCCATTTATCTATCCATCCATCCATCTATCTATCCATCCATCCATCCACACTCATTCACACATCTACTCATTCACCCATCCATCCATCATCCATCCATCAACTCATTCACCAATCCATTCATCTATTGAAGTTACTTGGGGCATCAGCATATCTTGGCAACTGGGAGTAGTGGGACAGTATTACTGAATGAATGGATGAATGAATACAGAGAACAGCTCATTTTTGAGGTTCAGATCAATTGCTTCTGATGGACACAGACCCAGCAGTGGGACAGTTAGGTCAAATGCTACTTCTGGTTTTATTTTTGTGAGGAAATGATGCACAAAGCAAAGATGTGGGAGGGTATCTGTGGGTATGAATGTGTTTGTGTGTGTGTGTATGTGTGTGTGTGTGTGTGTGTGTGTGTGTGTGTGTGTATAGGCATTTCCAAAATGACTGTCCTAAATCATTTTGTCTGACAAGAGTGTACAAGACCGCCTTTCTCCATATCCTTGACAAGTGTTATCTTCCCAAGTTCCAGAGTAAAATCTATCACTTCATCTACCTTTTCTATGAGGTTGCAGGGATGAAACCGAGAGGCCCTTGGCACTTCCCAGCCCCAAGGCAAACTTCATGTAACTGTATGTTAGCTCCTCTAAAAAGAAACACTTTGCTTAACATTTTATACATGATTCTCAAGAAACTGTATTTTTTGAACATATTTTTATTTTTCAAAAAAATCAAAGGATCACAACTGTAAGGGCAATTTATCACTCATGATTACTTGCTCTGAAATCAAGATGCTTTCAAAAGACTCCCAACTAAGGGCCAATTTTCTGCTGCAGACACTTCCCCATTCACTGTAGGGAACTTCTGAAGCTCACTGGCTCTGCACAGTCAAGCAGCCCTTGTTTAGTGTTGCTTAATATGGGGCAGATTCAAAACTTATCCCTGTACATTGGGCACACTGGTGATTTCCATTTTGAAAACAGGGTGCTCAAGCTGCCATGATCCAGTGAGGAATCGAGATTGTTTGCTCTCTGATCATTGCTTAATTTGATGTATGCAGCAAATGCAAAGAGATAGTTATGCCTCAGTTCAATGCTGTGTTTTGTGGAAAACTGAGTATTGAATTTGGTTTGGGGAATATGAGGACATGTTCCAGTGCACAGAGAGTGAACTGTCCCCACAAGCTGAGTTCTGTGATGACTCAAAGAACAAGATGGAGGTGTTGCCTGCACCGTGCCTCTTCTCAGGGTCATGTCTAGGAGTCACCTTTTCATGTTGACTCTACATCATGGTGTCTTTTAACCTGGTACCTCTCTCGATCTCACTTTGTCATGGTACAGGCAGTTCTAATCCAGATCACTTTCCCCACACTCGATACAATATTTCCAGTTGACAGGTCACTCCTGTCCCGCCCTTAGCTGTGGTAGACTCTGTGCTGCTCTTCTCAGGTGCACCCTCAGCACTTTCCATATAATCTTTACTCCAAAGTAAAAGGGTTATTTCCTCTGTGCATTCATGACATTTTGGTTATGCCTTGGCCTTCCCACATCTCCCTACCGACATGCCCCTCACTCTGAGGATGATGCCATAGTTCTGTGTTTGTTCTTGGTTATACCTTTATGGATGAAAGAAGCCTTGTTGCAATGGTGAACTCAGGGCTAGCAATGTGTCAGAGAATTAGAAGACACTCTGCATAGGCAAATATATCAACTACCTGCAGGAAACATGGCTGCCATTTCCATGACAATCTATGCTACTCCAGTAATTTTCATTTGAGTTCCCACAAGCCAACTTTCAACTTTCTCAAGGACATTTTGATGATTATTTAGTACAGGCATGAGAGTTTGTTTAATCTTGATTGGGAATTTGACAGGCTCTGGAATTATCTTAGGGATTGTATGTGTCATGCTAGGACACCTTCTAGACTGTAGACTAGGTTAACTGGGGTGAGCAGAACTGCTCTAACCCAGAGTGGCACTCTTGGGTGGGATTCTGAAGCTGAGCATCAGCATCTCTGCCTGTGGGTACAATGTAAGCAGCTGCCTCATGTTTCTGTCATTGTGCCTTCCTGCTAAAATGGACTGTACCTTCAAATTCTGATGAAAAGTAAACCCTTCCATTGAGTTTATCAGGTGTCTTGTTATAGCAACAAGAGTGTAACTAATACTACATGGTTTGGAAGAAGAATGGGGCTCTGGGTGATGGACAAAATAACTGTCTCTTGAAATATTTCCCATGATCCCTGAGGCTCGATGTCACATCTTTTGCCAACCCAGCTACCAGAGACTCTTGGTCAAGACCATGTGACATGAACATCATCCTTCCCTCATACCTATTAACACAGGTTCACTGAGAGGGGACAAGCACCCTTGAGGCAGGTGAAGAGATGTAGGAAACTCTTGTTGCTGTGGAGATCTAACTGAAAGAGTCACCTTCAGTTTCACTTTCAATTTCTCATATTTTTTTTGTACCCAGCATTTAAGGTTAAGATGTGTAAAGCTGTGTGTTGGCTAGTGGAGTTAAGGAAACATGGGTTGCCAAAATTTGAGTTGTGGTTTACAAGAGACATTCAGATGGGATTACTGGGAGAAAGGGGTGGGTCAAAGCAGAAGCTTAGAAGTGAAAATCTCTCTCTCTCTCTCTCTCTCTCTCTCTCTCTCTCTCTCTCTGTGTGTGTGTGTGTGTGTGTGTGTGTGTGTCTGTCTGTCTGTCTGTCTGTCTGTCTAAGTTATTGAGAAGCTGTGGTGGGTTGTAGAAAAGTGGAACAGGTAGAGCAGATTGTAGAAGCCACACATCACATTGCAGAGATTCACCTACCAAAGATGGTTTTGTCTCCATGGCCAGTAAATTGAGCAAAGACTCTTCCCAGTAGCTATTTTAGGGGAAATTAAATTAGATATTCAATTTCCCATTAATTAATATACCTTTTAAATAATGCAAAAATGTTCTATTTAAAGTGGGGATGGTGTAATGTGGCCATCATCCCTGAGAATGACTTGGCTCCCTTCCAGCATTGTTCAGCTACTGTATTCCAATTCAGTGGAGGTTAATAGCCATTTTCAGATGCCTCCATGCAGCTAACTTCCCTGAAACTCTGGAAGACCTGGACGCCCCAGAGAGTAACGAAATCATTATCAGAACCATTTTAATAAAATTTTCAATACTTGAGCCACTTTATGATTTATTATATTAAAAAAACCAAGCCACTGAGTCACAGCACTGGAAAGGTTATCAAAAAGGGTATACTTAACACAGGCAACAAAAGAAGGAAGCAGAACTGGCTGGGGAACAGAGCCTGTCTACACCAAGACCTGACAGCTTCCTAAAACCTATGTGGGAACTTACTCAGCAGTGAGATAGTGTTAAAAGATGAGGCCTTTGCAAAGATCTTTGTGTTTCCACAGAAGTGCTGGAGAGCACCAGCAGACCCCTTCTGCCCTCCCTGCCTGATGCCATGTCTCCCCTGCTATAATGGACTCCATCCTTCTGGACCTGTGAGTCAACATAAAATGCTTTCTCCTTTAAGTTGCTTTTGCCTGGGAACTGTGTCACAGTAATGAGAATGTAACTAAGGTTTTCTAAGGACTCCGTCTTTGGTTATTATCACACAGTCACACAGGGTTTTCAGTCCTGGTCTGTAAAGTTAGAAGCAGAAGATGGATGCAAATAATCACACGAGTCCAAAGTTCTAAACCCTACTTTCTAAAACCTGACAGAGACCATGGGTAGAAATTGTGGAGTTGCAGGCCCTGGCCAGGTAAATGTCATGATGAAGTTTTATCCTTGTCTTCTAATTTAGCTTTAATGATTACTTGATACAATCTAGAATCACTTGGGGAAAAAGTTTTAGTTGAGCATCTCCCTTTTAAATATGTCATGACTATGAGTGACTGGATTAATTGCTCTCTAATTGATGGAAGAGTCCCTAGCCCACTATGGGCAGTACTAATCTCTAGGCTATTTTCCTGGGCTAAGTAAGGAAACTAGCTGAGCACAAACCCGAACCAGACAGGGAGTGAGAGTGAGATAGTGAACCAGCCAGAAAGAAGTGCTTCTTCATGGTTCCTGCTTCAGGTATTGGCTTGAGTTCCTGACCCGATGACTTCTATCAACAATGGCCAGTGAACTAGCCAAATAAACTATTTCCTCACCCAAATGATTGCTTTCAGCCAGTATTTTAAGAAAAGCTATTAAAAGGATACTAGATTAGTTTGTTTAGTGATTTAAGAATATGACTGAGTCTTGGGTACCTCATTCTGACCAATACGGTACAGGGCAAAGATCAATGATGCAGCAGACAAAGGGTTCTATGAAGGTTAATATTCGTCATCAACTTCAGTCAACTTTAGCATTACTGAAGAGACACACATCTTAGCATGCCTGTGAGGGTGTTGCTAGAGAGGTTTAAGCCTGAGGGAAAGAGAAATACTGTGAAGGAGGACTTCACTGTCCTGTAGGCTGGGGTCCCAGAAAGAATACAATGTCAAAAAGAGAAAAGTAGACCGAGAACCATCACTCTTCTGTCTTGAGGCTTCCTAATTGTAAGTGAGCAACTGCTTCCCACTCCTGCAGCTGTACTCTCTGATACATTCTTCACCCTGGGGAACTGTATCTCTCAAACTGTGAGCCAAACTACCCTTTCTTCCTTAGCAAGGCACCAACTAGTATGTCGGCTTTGTATTGCACTAAACACAGAACTTCAGCAAGCGCTTTAGCTCTTCCTCAGTCAAGTCTATATTATAACTCTTCATGGAGGAGTAAAAAGCAGAGCTTATTTCTGCAAACAATCTTTAGAATTCAATATTCTCTGTATTGGCCAATTCTAGAAAGTGTATACATGTGCACCTCTTCAATATGTGCTGAGCTTCAAATTTCAGGTACCCTTACTGAATATAATGACTTAAATCATTCATTCATTCCATTATAATTCCTGAGGATTACAGAGGAGACTCAGTGGCCAAGTCATCTGCCAAGCAATTGTGAAAACTCAAGTTTGAGTCTTCAAAGCAATATGTGATTTGGGGTGGCCACAAAGGAATATATTAGTTTTCTTTCTGTTTTGAAACACTGACAAGGAGAATGTTTATCTCATTTTACAGGCTACAGTTCATCACTGAAGGTAGGAACTCAAGAAAGAGAGAACACTATTTACTGGCCTGTTTTCCATGGCTGTTATACTTGCATTCTTATAGACTCCGGCATCACCTGTCTAGGGTTGACATCAATTACCAGTTAAAATGTCCCACAGACTTGCCTACAGGCTATTTGGATGGGGACAGTCCCTCAGATGAAGTTTCCTATCCTAGGTGACTCTAGGTACACTGAACTAACCTCTATTTCTTACCTTGAAAAGCAGAAAAAGAGATTCCCCAGAGCAAGCTGGCCATGGAGACTAGCTATCAGTGAGGTCCAGATTTTATTGAGAGATCCTGCCTCATTGAACAAGATGGAAGAATGATGATGATTGTCTACATCAATCTCAAGTCTCCACATGCATGCACTCCCACATGGTCAAACATGCATATATATATACACAAAAACATGCAATACACACAAATTTACCACCTGCTTTTAAAATAAATTTTAAATTTTATTTCATTTGCTTGAAATTAGAGATGGAACCATATATTTTAAGGACATATGGTTGCCTGTTTAGTCATATTGTTTGATAGAAATGTGATTTATAATTCTGGACTGCAAGCAAGATTCTGCTGTGTACAGGGAAAACTTCCATATGAGCTGCGCCATGGCTTTTGAGCATGAATTATATACATCCTGGTATAAACAGGAAGATGGACACACTGATGAATCACTCCCTACCTCCTCTCAGTATGAGATTACAGACTGTATGATTTAAAATTTACTTTACTGCCAGCCATATGCATATAATGTGATCTTACTCCAGAGCCTATCAGAAGCATTGGGAAACGAATGCTATATTAAGGTCTTTTGTGACCCAGAGAAAACCCATGAATAATTCACTTTCCCAAGCATTAGGCCACCTAAAGGTGAGCAAGCACATAGTGTACTTCATCCCAAGAAAACTGATGAAATGACAGAATAATCTGATTTAATATCAACACAAAATTTCAGTTACCTTGCAGGATACATCTGCCCTGTCACACCTCTGAAGGTAGAGTGTAAGTCTGGGCATTACAGGACAACAGTAATTAATGAAAGACCAAGGAAGCACACATAGGCTGGGAAAGAGAAGCCAGGGTACTGCTGAGCTCTTCTGCTGTCTTTGACAGAGAGATGGCTGTCTACCCCAGAAACCCTGCTTGCCTTCTTCTCACCCTTGAACACGCTTACCCCAATTCCATTTTAGCATACTAAGTGTTGGTCTAACAGAAATTGCTTGCTGGACAGATTGAGGCTAAAAATAAGCTGTTTACCCTCCCCTTCTAATTGGCCTCTTTTAAAAATATTAATTCAGGAGGCATGGAGAAATAAGCTTCAGTGGGCCACGGGACAGTGGGAGAGCAAGATGCATAATGAGTTCACTTGTGCCTGTGTGTACCCTGTCCATCATGTTTTGTCCCCAAGCAGACCACTGCTGAGTGTCCAGGAATCAGGCCCATGCCTTTCCTCGTCCTCTGAGGTAAAGTGCTCCATGTCACTGGTTCCCTGGCAGGGGTCTGCATGGCTGAAGAAGAGCCAGAGTCTAGTGAATGTTTGGGCTACACAGCTTTCTCTGTAGCTGTCTTATGTGAGCTTGTCTCTCGATGAGGGAAACCAGGCACTGGATGAATGAAAATACACCAATATGTTGCTAGCTCCCCAGTTATCATTTTGTTTTAAATAAAAAGTATAATTTGATAAGAATAGGTCCTAAGGTTGGGATGACAGTTGTTTAGCTCATAAAGTGCTTGCCTTATGATTATGAGGACTCGAGTCTGAATTTCAGAAGCTATATGCAAATTGTCTATGGTAATGCTTACAATCTCTGAGGCTGGGAGGCAGAGACAGAGGAGGATCCCTGGGATTCACTGGCCAGCCAGCTTAGCTGACTGAGTTATCCTCAGAGCAATGAGAGACCCTGTTTCATAAAACAAGGCAGGGGGGATCCTGAGGGATGCCAACTGGTGTCAATCTCTGGCCTCTACATGCATGTTTACACATGACACACACACATGTACATGTGTGAACACATGCATATACACATGTGCACAGGCATGCTAACACACAGAGACAGAGACAGAGGCAGAGACAGAGACACATAAGGAAACAGAGAGAAGACTCTAGCTCATAAAGAATTGGGAATAATATATTATGCTGTACACTTACTATACCATGTACAGAGTAACATCTCACAAATAGTATTATAGTTGAGTTTCTTTTCCATCCCACTCCAGCTCTGTACAGGGGCACAAATCTCTAATTGGTAACCATTTCACAGACACAGCATTTGAAAGTCCATTGATGCTTCACAAAAACTGGAAGCTTAAAATGTGTTGGGTGAAACATCACTACCCCATGCTCCTACATAGGAGATGGTCTCATAGGAGTTGACTGTTCCCCTTGTCACATGTTCACATTGGTGACTTAACCAACAGACACCTAAGTATAGTGGTTTCTGAGAGGAGACACGAGTGTTAATTTTTAAAAATTCAGTTCCCATAGGGAGAGGTTCTTGTGTAAAACCTGGCGAGTTCTATCTCTCACTCATTGCTTTTCCACCAAAAAAAAAAAAAAAAAAAAAAAAAAAAAAAAAAACAAAAAAAAAACCAAACAAAAAAACAGGTCCCAAGAGAGAAGAAGGAAGTTTTGCTCAATGCATATTTTAGCTTCATGCTCAACAAGCTGACTAAACGGTCCTCCCCTGCCTCACTAGCCAGGGAAGCGAGTGATCCAGAGACAGGCGAGGATGCAGACCAGGTGCCTTTACAAGGAAAAAACTAGAGGTCTGGAGATCTCATTTGAGTCTCTTCAGATTCATTATGCTAGTGAGAGAGGGCTTCTGCCTCCAAAGATGTTCAGGGGATGCTGGGACATGGTTCATAAAACATTCCTTTGAGTAGCAATGATATAGATTAAATGAGGAAGATTGGTGTCTCTTGCCATTATCAAGGACAGGCCAATTTCTGCAGCACTAATCTTGATGACTGGCAGGAGACCTACACACCACTCAGCCCTGTGTCCTTCACCTTTATAATCCCTCACATGCTACCAAGAATCCAAAGTGAACCTGGTTCTTCAGTGTCTACTTGGTATTGATGTCTCCCTTCAAGTCTAAGGACTCAGGAAGAATAGACCCTATTAAACTGTTTGTGTACACCAAGTGTCCTGGGTTGATTTCTGTTGCTGTAATGAACACTCACCAAGACATCCTGAGCAGGGGCGGTACTACCTACAATGGACTGTGACCTCCTACATCAATCAAGAAAATGCCCCACAGAGAAGCATTCTCTAAATTGGGATTCCTTCTTTCCAGATGAACATTAACTTGTGTTGAGCTGATTTAAAGAATAAAAGCAAGCAAAGGCAGAAAACGTATGAGAAAGCAAAGTGCTGGCCTGCTGAGACAGACCAGAGTCCTAGACATGACACCTTGGTTTCTCCTTTAGATGTATGGTAAGAGTTTATATAGTATCTTGAATGAAGGAATGAAGTTATCAGAAGTGGTCTCAGGAGGCTTTTAAATGTAGGTCTGGCTCTTTCCCACCACACCATTTGTTCATGCTATCCTATCCTTTTCCTTGGTGAGAATCAAGGTGAAATATCATTCACAGAACACCTCTCAGATGTTAGGGAATTCATAGGTCTATGCATACTGTTTGGATTCCCACCTCCAGAACACATTCCCCCTTTGACACTCTGGTGTGAAACAGATGCTGCCTTCATACTTGAGTGGATTCATTGGACTGCAGGAATTTCCTGGAAGCAATGGGTTTTTAGGTCCCTCATTTTTTTCACCAAAATACGTAATCAGAATGTGCTAAGGGTGATGAAAGTATCTGAGGACCCTGTCATCATTTCAAGCCAACAGCAATAGTATTTTTCATTAGCTGTTGAGCTGCTGAGCTTTAGTGTCTCCAGTCACCTGTCTCAGAGGTCTCATGTTGACTAACACACACTACATATAGACTCCACTCTGCTGCCTGAGAAGAATAAAGGCAGTCACCATCAGCAGTCACCATACACCTTATTCTCCTCATGTTTCTATGGGAAGGAGGAACAGGCTTCTGATTGGAGCAATAGTTCTCTATATGGAAACCTGCTGTTACCCGCTCCAAGGAGCCTCTACTCCTCCCTGTGCCTCTTTTGTACTAATGGTCATGACATTGACATTAGACTCCTTGCTCCTTGGACTGGGGACAGGGACCCAACATATGTGTGTGTGTGTGTGTGTGTGTGTGTGTGTGTGTATGTATCTATATCTCTATATATCTATCTATATCTATATATTTATCTATATCTATATCTAATCTATCTATATCTATATATCTATATCTGTCTGTCTGTCTATCTATCTATCTATCTATCTATCTATCTATCTATCTATTTATCTATCTGTATCTTTTGTGGAGTCTGTCAGAGTGCAGTAGGAAGCACACCACTGAGGTGTATAAATCCTAATTTCTAAAACCACCATATGGTACGTCCAGCTGTAGAAATGGACAAAATGTCAAATTTAAGCTCTTGTCAGCTGTTTAATTTTGGGGGGTGAGGCTGGAAACCTCTGCCTCTCTGATGTCTACCCTCATACATAGAAGGTAGGAGGAGTTTGAGAAAGGCTGAAGATCAGCCACATCACATTTGTCACCACCAGGATCAGTCTTGACATCTCACCAGGCTCTGTCTTCTCTCCTAGAGTTGTGCAAAGTGCTCTGTATGCGCCTTGGTGTGGTCCCTCATATATGGCCTGCTTTCATGCTTTGCTCCATGTAAGCTTTGTAGAGTGACTTCTTGAGTCTCCTGGGACATTAGTTCAAGAACATCTCCTGCTGGAGGATGTCTACATGTTCTTGGTTCTTCAGCTTCTACCTCTGTGTTTTCCTGGATTGATCTCTTTGTCACTGAACTTGAAATCTTGCATAATAGCAACTATTACAACTTCTCTGTCAGTTGGACAAGATTTGCAGACAAAGACATTTTCCTTACCTATTTATGACTATATAGTAGGACCTCAGTGCTTAATAGTTTCCATAAGGGAGTAAATAGAATGTTTGCTCCTATTCTGACCATAAAATAGATGCTCAGAAAATATGTTTTGCTTATTGACATTCCAAGCTATGGCTCTTTGCTGTCCAGGTCTTGTACCAGTGACATCATCTCTAAGTTGTGGATGAAGGGCTTCCAAGGCCCTGCAATCTTTTTAACAGTGCTTTGGTAATGGAAGCCAACCTGGGCAAGTTACCATTTTCACAACAACCATTTCAAGTAAATGGAGCTCCCTGGTTTGTACATCCTGAAGACTCACTTGCTTAGCATTGTTCCTGTCAGAGCTCCTAGAGGCCGGATGTCTTTATTCTCCTAGGGAACACAGCAGTCATACAGGCAATGTTTCTGACATTTCTACAGAGGTGTAAGAAATAGAGAAAAGTATGAGAAAGGAAAATGCCAAGGAAATGGCCCTAAAATTGGAAAACTGCTGTCTATTCAGCTGGAGTCCTCTCCACAGAGGAAAGGCGGGTGCTCAGGAGTGATTTTATACTTTATTGTTCACTATTTACAGCCCACTGTGATACACACAAGTTCCCCAGCTTGTACGCTTTGCTTCTAACTTGCCCAAGACACCCCTTGTGTGGAAACTGAGATTGCCAAACTCACCACAGAATCTCAGAGAGTATTTTTAATGCCAAATTTTTAATAAGGATAGTTTTGATCTAGAAATGGTCTCATGGTAGTTTGGTCTCATCCTACAGTGTAAGCCTGGAGAAGAACATTATGGGAATTCTGGGGTGTCATGGGCAGCAGAGATGGTCATGGCCTTTGACTAGTGGGTACAAGCAGCCCTGTCCCTCCTCTTGCTTGGGATGTGGAGATAGGATGCAAGTTGGGTCTGGCACATTCTGTCTCAGAGTCTAAATGAGCACAGGCACTAGAGAAATCAGTAAAAGTAAAAGTACAAGCCAACTGTATGAAGAATGGACGTAGGGACTGTCTGCTGTTTTAGCTTCTTTCTCAACCATCAGACACTGGCCACATGGTTGTATGCTGCTGAACCCATTCCAGTGGCTGCCAAGATGGACTCTGCAGGGTGTCTCTGAGACTACAGTTTTCATAGACAACCTACATCAAACAAGAAGAGGTGCCAACAAGAACATCCTGGGACAACCAGATCGCTGCATCTCATTGGCTCACTGGCTTATGGTAACAAGAGGACTTGCTTGAACATGGATCCAGCTGTGGACAGTAGTGGAACCAAATGGGAACACACTTCATGAAAGACTCAGGTTCAAATTGGATGACATAAGAACGGGGGTGGATTGAACCCCTGACTCTGAAGGTTGTGGCCACACATTTTCCACAGTGGCCATATCAATGGTCTCTAATCCTATTGCAGACAATTTTGATCAGTTTTGAATGGCTTTCTGCATTTTTCAGATTAGAACTTGTCCTCGCCAACCAAAGCTAAGCTTTTTCTTTCCTCTCCCCTGACCCAAACGCCTCTGTTCAATTCTTTGGGATAGTGCAAGAACTGGAGGTGGCTTCGCTAACTTCCATATGATCTGGGTCTTGCTGTCTTCTACTTGCCAGGCAGTATGTAGTTATTAAATAAAAAAGTGGCCTTACTTCACTGCATGTGGTTACATCCCAGGTTCTTCTTTTCATGATGAATGGATGTTTGGGATGAATCCTTTTAACTCGCATGTAAGGCAGGTTATGGCCATTCTGTTCTGTCCTGTTAATTACCAGGCTATGAAGAAGTTAAATTCATAGCTTTAGCCCCATCGTACATCTAAGAACTGTTTTAGCCCAGGTTCACATGAAAGAATGCTGGGAGCTATGGTAGGTGGGTAGGGATCTGGGTTTGGTCGCAGAGACCTTTGAAGCTCTTTGGAGCACAGTACCTATAATAACTTTGCAGAGCATGGGGGGGGGCAGAGTGTGATTCTGAAAGCCTAGAAGGACAATAAGTGTAATGGGTCCACATATATTCTCCCTTGGCAAGGGCAAAGAGCCAGTCCTTGGGATTGACTGTTCTTAGGACCTATTTCCCACCAATGTATTTCTTCCAACCAATCTCTGCTTCTTGATATCATTTGGCTCATCAGTTGAGAGTCATCAGAAATACTACCAGTTGATTCTCTCTCTCTCTCTCTCTCTCTCTCTCTCTCTCTCTCTCTCTCTCTCTCTCCCCTCCTCTTCCTCTCTCTCTCTCTCCCCTCCTCTTCCTCTCTCCCTCCCTCCCTTCCTCCTGCTCTTCTTCCTTCCCTCTTTCCCTCCCTCCCCTTTCCCCCTCTCTCATGTCTGTATGTAAATGTGTGTGTGTTTTGTGTGTGTTTTCAAACACATAAGGATTTGAATCAGAATATGCTCTAGGCAGCATCCTACAGCCCTATTTATAAGTCCCCTCCCAGAAGTACCATTGCATCAGTGAGGCGCCTCCTGGGATCTGATAAGCATCTGCTAATGTTGTCCCTTGCTGCCTAGGTGTCAATGCCATCTTACTCCTCCTTTGGCAATGGGGAATTGAGTAACGCCCTCCTAATATTTCTATTCCGGACACAAAGGCAGCCATTATCATGGCAATGATGTCTGCTTTATGTTTGAAATCCTGACTAAGCCACGTGCAGCAGTCAGGAAGCCACAAAGCCCTTTCTGAGTGCCCTGGAGTGAAAGACTACTGTGATTCAGGGGATCTGCAGCGAGGCTTCTCCACCCTGTGACTGTTTTATGGGGGGTGGAAAGAAAACTGCTTATCTCCGTGTCCTTTCCTAGCCGGTCTGAAGAAGGCTTTCCTTCCTCAGCTTCATCCTGCTCTCAAATGCCTGGGAATTTCTCCATTTTGAAGAACAGGGGATCAAACAAGGACCCGGACCATGCAGAGCAGATGCTCTCCACAGAGGGACATCTCCACCAATAGTATTTCATCTTTTTCCAGCAATCATGCCTCCCTGTGAAGCTCTGACGATAATGAGATGGAAAGAAAGCCATGGGGAGACACAGCCACAAAGTGGAGGTTTCCAAAGCAAGATGGTCTTAGCATGGACATCTCAGAGAGCCCTTTGAAAAACTGCCTCAGGATGGAGCAGAGAGGAGAGGCTGTGGTCCAGGTGGCTGTGATGGATAGTTCTGTCAGTGTCATATAATCTAAAGTTACCCGGGAAGGGAACGCGCATGCCAATTGTCTAGATCAGGGTGGCATGTGGGCAGGTCTCTGTACGTGTACGTGTGGGTTTTCTTGATTGGCTTAACTGAGGTGGAAAGACTGACGGCCCTTCCCTGGGGTTGGAGAAAGCAAGCTAAACACTGAGTGAGCCTATTCTTCCCATTTTTGTTCTTGTCTGTGGATGTGACAGGCTCCTTCAGGTTTCCAGTAATGATGAACCGTAACCAAGTAAACTTTCTCTCTCCTAAAGCTACTTTTGTAAGATGCTTGGTCACAGCCAGCTGGGAAGAAACTTGAAACCTAGGACCCCGTGGACACTGACACAACAAACTTCTGTTCTGAATGGGGCACGTTTTTCCTGAGGTAGAGAGTGCGTTCCTCTAAAGCCTGGCCATTCTCTTAAATGACAGCATCTATCTTGAAACTCCAGACCTCTAAGACACCCCTTCTCCTCCAAGCCCTGCCTGGAAAACAATGGCAGAGCATTTCATTTACTTGTCTACAATCAGAGGAAATCTGGCAATCTTCGCTGCCTGACAGGTACTTCCTTAAATGCCTTGTCAAAAATGATTGCATTAAAAAGGTTCTTTCTCAGCCCAAATTAAATTTATTAGGTCTTCTTAGGTTGCCATGTCCTTGGTCTGAAATGGTAAATCTCCCAAATATCCTCATGCTATGTGTGCTGGGCCTCCCTGAAATTTAGCAGTCTGCTAGGCTCAGATGAGTTATTTAGGTAAGAATGGAATCTTTAAACTTAGCTTAAATACCTGATCGCTTCTAACTTCTGAGTTAGAGGTAGTGTGTTGGAGGGAGACTATGGCGTGCATGTAAGATAGAAATCCAGAAGCACGCTGTTGCCTCTCTTCAGTTCCAGGGTGTGACTTCTTAATGGACAAAAATGAAAATGTATCCCCTGACTGTGCCACCAGACTCGTGCCTCAAACTCTGATTGCCTCACAATAGGATCCTAAGGCACTATTGCCAATTAAAGCATGCATTTAACCTTTGCACAGAGCACTCCATTGTCTTTTGTTGGGGCATCAAGCTTTTAAGACACCTGATCAATTCTGCAAATTAGGTAAGCACATAGCACTTGCTTAATATTTATTATGCTGGACAGAGCTGGGTATGACTGCAGCAGCGCTAAACAACATAGGCATGTTCTGGATGAGCAGGATCAGCCCTGCTACAAGGTCTTCCGTAGGGTGGGTTATCTGTGGGCTCTACCCATCCTAGAGGGAATCCTTTTGTGTGAAGGGAGGGCAGCCAGCTTGAGCAGAGGTCAGAGGTCACCTCCTCTCCTGGCCAAGGAGCTGACTCATTTTCTCTAGATCACTCTCACCCAAGAAGAATTTCTGAAGCTTTTCTTTCTGTATCTTTGCCTATGTCATAAGGATTCCTGTGGGAAAGTCATGTTGAGGCCAGGATTAGTGTGTCTTTTCTACCCATAGGACCTGTGTTGGCATGTCAGCCAACACTTATGAGGCTCATGCTTTTGATTTTTGTGCCTAAAAATATCCAAGAAACACTAACCAGTGCCTCCTTCTTGGTTCACACCACAGGAACAAGAAATAAAGGTGACTTGCACTGGGAAGAATTTATTCCACATCAAAACCTGGAAGAAACTGTTCTTAGAAGTTGATGCTCTGTTAAAGAGAATTCCTATACAAAGCAGACTATCAGAGTCCTGTGTCTTCCGTGTTAAAATAAGAGTATGCATTTGAAAGGTTATTCTGAGACTAACTTTAGAGAACTTAATGGATATGTGTAGGACATCCTGCCTGCCAGAGGACCTGAGTTTGGGACCCACTACAGGCATTGCTCAGTTATAAACATTGCTTGCCAACTCCAACTCCAGGGCAACCAGTATTCTCTGTATGCCCTTCAGTGGTGGGGACACTCACTTACACACACACACACACACACACACACACACACACACAGACACACACACACACAGAGTCACACACACACAGTCACACACACACAGACACACACACACAGAGTCACACACACAGTCACAGACACACTCACACACAGACACACACAGACACACACACAGACACACACACACAGACACACACATATATATATATATACACAGTTACATATACACCACATACAAACACTCACTTGTAAACATTGCTTGTCAACTCCAGCTCCGGGGAAACCAGTATTCTCTGTATGCCCTTCAGTGGTGGGGACACTCACTCACACACACACACTCACACATATACACATGGACACACACTCATGAATGTAATTCAAAAAATTACACTTGAATAACAATTCTCCAGCTGTTAACTGCTTTACTGCAAATGCGTCCGAGGGGAAGGTCAACTCTATAGAAGACAAAAGTAAGAACACAGCCCAAAAGTCTCTCAGGTGACTGCTTCTGACAGGCTGTGTCTGGGCGAGGATATGCGGTTCTGAGCAAACAGAGTAAGCAAAACATTCGAAAGCTGAATATTTGGTCTTAATTCAGATTTTTCCCCTATGTCATGTGAAGTGACAAACATACCCAAAAAAATCTAAAAGTAACATGTGCACCTTCCAGATATTTTAGCCTTCATTCCCCACACACAAAGAACACAGCAGTTGTCATATACTGGAATCTCTAAAGAAGTCATGGGTCTGTATACATCGGGACAAATGCTGTCCAAGCTTTTAAGATTCTGGCCAGCAAGGTGCGACCCTCTCCCTGCCCTTGCCTTTATGGCACACAATCCCTTGAGCCACTTCATAACCCAGACATGAATAAGTAAAAGCTGAGGAACCAAGGAAGGTAGCTGTTTATGTAGGTAGGAGCACCATAGAGCTCAGAGAGTGAAGGTTGAGAGAGGGCTTGCAAGGCCTGGCATACTGATGAAAATGGGTGAGGTCAGAGGAACCAGCTGTTTGAGTTCTGTGGGTGGAGTCTGCCTGGAGAATGAAGAAGAGAATTGGAGAAGAGATGGGATGCCCAGAGGTGGGGGGACTGGGACTTTGTCAGAGAAAATCCAGGAAGATGGTAGGCCTTAGCCAGAACTGTGTGGAAACATTCCCTGAAGCCTGCAAGGGATGTGTCTCTTCAGTGACACGCTTGTGCTGATCTGGCTTGAGGCAGGAATAGAGGACCCCAAGAGTAGACACCAGCTTGCCTATTGAGCATGAAGGATGGGTGACAAAGGGTCCTGTTAGAGCTGACTGGGAGGAAATTGAAAAGACACACGTAATCACAGTTGATATCGTCATGATAGAGGATGTTCTGGGTCCGGATCCAGACCCCCTCCTGCAAGCCAATGCCTTTCCAGTCTGTCTGTGCATTATTATTCACAAAGTATGGAAGTCCCTATCTTTCCAAAGAGGGATGCTTCTGGCTCAGAAACCTGGGTTTCGGAGTTAAAGTCATTAGCTCAGGGTCTTTCCAAGAGTGAGCATAAAAAGCCATTGCCAAGGCAGGCACTGAGTGAAGAATGTCTCGCCCCAAAGGTTGTCCGTTGTGTGATCCCACTTATGTACCTGTGAAATGACACCGGCAGAGAGATGAGACCAGATTAGTCATTGCTATGGTTACCTACAGGAAGGGGAAGGCAGTTGGGAGGCATCATAGATTTTTGTAGGGATCAATAAGGCTGAGCTTTAGCTGTGAAAAGTTACCTTTGAGGGAGTCATGAGCCAGTCTGATCCTGTTTGGGTGACCTCAGCATCAACACGAATAACGTGCCCACATGCTAGCTAGGGAATAAGTGCACACTCAATGCTCACAAAAATGAACAAATGCAGTGGCTGTTGTCACTAAGTCCTAAGTAAGGGGGCAGATCTTAAATTTGGGTATGTTAGTCAATATCACCTGCCCCTTGTAGGTGGCTAAACCAGAATGTGATCCCACATGTTTCTGGCCTTAACATTCCCATTACCATCCACTGCTAAAACCAAGGCTGGCTTCAAGGGTTGATATACCAGAGAATGTCAAGGAAAGGGATTTAGGATTCTAAAAGACAGGAACATAAAATAAAAGGCCTGGTCATTCGCCCGACCACATAGGCTCTCACTCATCACTCAGGGCTGGAGACTGAAGCCTGGTTCTATAAAACAGAGGAAGAACACAGGAATCCTATGTCGCTGCATGCTACTTCATTGGTGTAAGCAGACTCCTCTGTATGTGCTCCTGAGACCAAGCCACCTCTCTAACCCCACTTGCTCCTCTTTCAGAGGACAGGAGTTCAATTCCCATTACTCACATTAGGCAGGTCAGCTTACAACTGCCTAGCACTTCTGATGCCCTCTTCTGGCCTCTGTGGGTACCTGCACTCACACACACTTATCCACACTGACACAGAAACACACACCCCACACAAACAAATATTAGACATGAAAATGACTGAATCTCTCTCTCTGTGTGTGTGTGTGAGAGAGAGAGAAGAGAGAGAGAGAGAGAGAGAGAGAGAGAGAGAGAGAGAGAGAGAGAGAGAGAGAGAGAGAGAGTGTTTGGGACCAGGGCTGTCTGCCAGGAAAAGAATGTAGCTTGGCAAGGTTGGCAGAGTAATATACACATAAGGCCCACCCTTGCTGTAGGGCTTGCTGATGACACTCAGCATCTCCACGAGTCTGACTCATTACATCCCTAGTGTGAGCACTGATTCCAGGTAATACTCCACATGGACTTGCTCTTTGTCCACAGTGCCAGTGATGTCACCAGTGGGTGTGACTCCTGGCTGCTTCCTGGAGGGAGAGAAGACATTTCAAGGCCTGCTGTGCCCAGGAGGTGGGCAATTCTGGTAGTTTCCCTGTTCTGTACAAATGGTGAGTTCTCTAGGTGAATCGTGTTAAGATCAACCAACCAGGTCAGCATATGAACTACAAAGCAATGACATCCTAAATTAACTCCATGGTGACAATCTATATTAATTGAACAGTATTGATTCTTATTCAGAACAAATGGTGTCTTTTCATAAGGATATTAATGTGCCAAAAGGGTTTATTATGGTACCTCCTTGCCGATAGAGGAATCTGACTGAACTGGGTCAGCAGGTACCACTCACAACTGTCCTTCTGTCCTTCTTGAGGATCTCCAAAGAGCCAAAAGTGGGGCATGGATAAATTTGGGGAAATACTTTATTTTAGCCTTTCCAGGAAAAGTCATTTTCTTACAGAAGCATGCAACAGGAATACCGATGAGCAGGTATTCTGGGAAAGGGATGCTCCCAAGTTCAGATAGAAAGGCAGATGTGGCTATTGAGTGCCTCCACAGCCCCGTTGGTGTTATTTCTCTACACTGGGCTCTGCCCTACTTACAGAAATGTAGGTAACCTAACTATATACAAAGTTCAGGAAGAAAGCAGTATCTGGATACAGGTCAAATCAACGATGAGATAAAAAAGGCAGCATGTAGGATGTGGGACCCAAGCAGGACCTTTGTCCATCTACTGTGGCTATAAGAGAAAACTGGACACTGGTAAATCATAAAGGAAGAGGCGTGTGGTTCAGGAGCTCATGGTGCTGCTGTTTGGTTGCCTTCTGGTGAATAGAGGGGGAAACTGGGAGACAGCACTGGAAGGACGGTCACAGTGAATAGTCTCCACTGTGAACATCCCTGGATTTAAAATTACATGGGATATCGGCAAATCGCAGGTGGTTATATATGAGGTGGGTTTCTATAGAGGAAGAACAGGGGAGGTTGACTTACTTTTAATGTAAGTAAGGGCCTCCTTACAGGCTGTGAGCCCCACAGAATAGAGGGGGGAGGAGGAAACGGCCTGGAGTATTGACACTTTGCCACTGGGCTGCTTCCCGTTGGACATGAGGTGAAGAGTTGCTCCTTCCACAAGCACTCAACAACCCCATACTTCGTGTTCTGCTCAAGTGTATGGGGCCAGAAGATCAAGGACCTTGGCCCCGAAAACTGTGATTAAAAAAAAAAAAAAACCAACAACACAAAACAAATAAACAGAAAACCCTTCCCTTCTTCAAGCTGTTTCTGTCAGGTGATTTGTCCATGAAAACCAATCAATGCCAAACAATGATTCTTCCAGCTCTCTGAGATGTGTACGTGTGCTGGAGGGACTCACTCCAGGCTACTCGGCACATGGATCTGTGTATAAGGGAGGCCTTGTATTATAGGCCTATTCCTGTAACCCAAGGTCTTCCCACTGAATCCCACAACTCCACACTCACTGCCATACCGAGGAATTAAGCCTCAACACGATTTCAAGTGGGGACAAGCCCTAGCTAAACCACAGCAGGGCCCCAAACAGAGAAACTTGGGCTTAAAAGAGAAGGGACACCTGACTGACAGGGTCAGAGATGTGGGAAACACTAGTATTATCTAGGGACAGAGCTGACATTTAATTAGCAGGTTGCTTCATGGGGAAGGTGGGGGAAGGCAGTAAACAGGCTAGCACACTGATGGAGCATTTTCAAGCAATTTTGTATTCGTGAGGGTGCAAGCAGTTAGCTACTCCCCAGCAAGGCAAAGGCAGAGCCAGAGGGAGCCAGGTGCTCTCTGAAAGGAGTCAGGGAGGTACGTCTCACAGCTGAAAAGCAATCATCTTCATAAAGGCAGCATTCAGCGTGGAATTAAAGCCACTCCATGAGACTCAGGTGAGTGGGAGTAAACACATGCTCGGTCCCAGTGTACACAACTCATTACCCAACTCTCAAGAGCTCTTCACTCTAGACATATGTTTGATGGCCACAGTAGCTCCAGGCCCAAGCCGGCTTCCCTCAGTACTGAGCCTGAGAGCCCAGCCTGGAGGGAAGTCCTACCAACCCTACCCACAGCCAAATGTGCTTGGTGGCAGGAACTCTAAGTACCACAAAGGAAATGTTCCCATGGCAACAATGAACAGGTGTTTGAAAATCAGAGAGCCAGGGGGCTGCCAGAAGAACCACAGACAGCTAGGGAGAAAAAGTTCAGTCTTGGCTAACATCCTCTAGGGCCAGAGTACAGGTCTGCTGGAAGCTTCTGACAAAAAAAAAAAAAAAAAAAAAAGGAAAGGAAAAAAGAAAAGAAAAAAGAAAAAAAAGGGAGCAATGAAGGGTATGGGAGAGGGTTTGGAGAGAGGTGAGAAATGGTCTAATTGTATTATAATCTCAAAAATTATAAAATAGGGGCTGAAGAAATGGCTTGGCAGTTAAGAGCACTGGCAGCTATTCCAGAGGACCCGGGTTCAATTCTCAGCACACACAAGGCAGCTCACAATTGTCTCTAACCTAAGTTCCAGTGGATCCAACTCCTTCACACAGACATACATGTCAAAAAAACACCAAATATACATAAAATGACTGACTGACTGACTGACTGAATGAATGAATGAATGAATGAATGAATGAATAGTAAGATAAAGGAAAGAGAAGTGATGTCACAGAAGGCAGCTGTAGGAGCATCACATAGCAACTGATCAAGCAGTGAATTGTGGTGCTGGGAGCTGAGGAGATGTCTCCATTGGCATCATCCACCACCCAGACTGTCCTATGGCACCTGCTCCCGTGTTCAGTGTGAAGTGTTCTTCACATTCTGTGCAGATGAATGTGTGTGCATATGTGCACGTGTGCTTGCATGTCTGTCAAGTTATTCCTCCGGAAGCCAGAGTACAACCTCAAGTGTCCTTCTTCAGGCAGTCATGCACTGAGCTCTCCTGAAGACAAAATCGCTCCCTGGTTTAGTTTCCACAGTTAGGTTAGATGAGCTGACCAGTGAACTCTGGAGAAACAGCTCTCCACCTCTCCAGCCTAGGATCATGTGTGTACAGCACACAGATGCTTTGTTACAGGTTCTAGGGAATCGGACTTGGGTCCTCATGCTTTCACGGCGGCAGGCAGTTTACAGTCACCTCCCAGGATCTCTCTGGTGGTCAGTCTTTCAACAGACGTTTCAATGCAGGTATCGTGTCCCTGACACAAGGACAGCCTGGCCACTGTGCAGGAGCATGTCCCTGTGTGGAGTCCATGCTTTTTTCTCCACGCTCTGTTGGCTGACTGCACATTTCTTGTCTGGCTCAGAGCATTCCACTTGTGATTGGCTGTCCCAATGCTTGCTGGCAGTGTGAACTGCAGAATGACCTGTGAAAGCTGCACTACGGCCACATCTCAGGACAGGGTTTGCAACAATCAGACATCTATCAAATCTATAAGCAAAAGAACAATAAACCATGAACCCTAATACAAAACCTTGCCCCATTGCATGATGGCCTGGAAGGAAGGATGACATCTTGAAATCTTTTGCAAGGTGAGGATATCCTAACTATTGTCACTGTGGCAGGGTAGGCAGGGTGTGTAAGAAAACCACCCATGAATTAGGTACCATCAAAGAACACCTTTGGAAGGAATAAAATAAAATTCCAACAAGCAGTGCACTACACCTCCTCTGGTATCTCACGGAAGCTCTAGAAAATGGCAGGAACATCTGGAGGCGGGAAGTAGCTCGCTGGCGTGCGGCCAGGGCTGGAGGAAATGCCTATGGGAAAGGTCTCTGTTGAGTGCTTCTCCTGTGCCTTGGCTCTGAGATGCACACAAGCTATGGCTTGCCCACTGGAACACATAACATAGAAGCAGCTCATTGTGTTGCATTAATCTCTCAATACAGCTGTTCAAAAGATAAAAAGAATCACAGGCATGTGATTCACAGCATTTCAGCCCTGGTTCTTATGATAATTTCCTTCTATTTTACCAGTTGGCCATAGTTTCTGACACCCAGAGTTAGTTTTTGGCTTTGTCTGGTGCCTATGGACATCTGCCCATAATGTTTCAAAGGACATTACAGGGAGAGAAACTGAACTTGGCAGACAGGAGGAGTTAAGGGGGAAAAGCTTATAGAGACACTGGGACTAAGACATTTTTTTTTGGTCTGAGGTCTAGCAGCTTCTTAATGAATAATCATTTCTCTAGACTTCCAAGAGACTGATTCAATTTGGGCACAGTGGCGTCTTTTAGTAAAAGAAAAAGGTGCTATTTTGCACGTATAGCCACAGATTCCTCTTCAGAGGCCAGAAAGCTTACATTTCTGTTTTGCCCTTGAGGCCAGTAGTAGTTTTAGCACAGGGGCATTTAAGGTGCTGAGATTCTCAACACCCACTTAAGAGGGAGAAAGAATTAGCTGTGCTTACCTCTTCCCATTGCTGCACGGAGGTAAGGGAGTTGTCATAGTAACACATCTTTTTCTCTTTCCTTCACAGAAACCTACATATACCTGTTACCAGGACTTGCAAACACTGGGAGATGCCACAAGGGTGGGGCATGTGAGAAGAACGTACTGAGGCCTTAACCTTCCCTTCCAAATGGTCTAACATTCATAGTAGACACAGGCTCTGCGGGAGCCTTGGCTCTCTGAGAAGCTATGGAACTCCCATGGCTCCACACACCATCTGCTTGCTTTAACGCCTCAGCTAAACTTCTGTGTTTATTAAAATCATATCCATTGGCCAAGACTTCAGCCACAACTTATCTCTCCTGTATTTAAATGATTTTTATAGTACTTGCAACAAATACCCAATTCTTACTCCTCCAAAGCCATGGCACATATTTGAGTAGCTGTGCAGACCAGCTCCCTCTGTTGTGCACACAAGATGGACTTCTTCCTGTTTCCTTTGCCACCTCTGAGATTTCTAGCATACTCTGTTCTACTTGGAACTCTCACCAACATATTCTACATGTGGTCATAAAGTATAATGTGTATCTTCTCACTGACATATCCTGAGGGTGATCATAAAGTCTTTACAGCAGCCATTGCTGTGATTTTACTATGGTGTTGAAATCTGCCTGTTAATAGCCACGAACTAGGAAAGCGGGAATAAAACAGGTAGCACATGTAATATCTATGTATCGACTCCTCCATAGCTTAGAGTAAGAAGAACACTTAAGAACCTCAGAGTTTTCTGGGCTAAACATATCTATATGCAGAAAGATTCATTCTGTCTTGAACATTATTTGCTGAACACCATGAATAGCAAAGGCATTGAAATCTATAGCTGCTTGAAATGTGCTCAGGCCCAGGTTACCATGGGCTTCCTTCAACTTGGATGCCTCCCACCTGGCCCTTGGTTAGCTCCTGCCCCAGATAAAGCTGATATATATATATATATATATATATATATATATATATGCCCATGGCTCCCACGGCTCTGCATGGTGCTTGCTTGGTCCAAATGGAGACCTTTGAACTCTTTCTTTGAGCATCTCATATTTTCTCCCTGTGGAGCTAAGTTCTCTGCCTTTTAAGAAAATGCACTCTGTTCAAGTATATAAAGATGCGAGCCATATCTCCTCCTATTTTTCATCTAGTTTTGTGTTTTATACATTTTTATGCTTGTCTGCTACTATCAGGAGGCTCCACCTTCTTTCTGTCTGTCTGCCTGCTTATCTATTATCTGTCTATCTATCTATCTATCTATCTATCCATCCACCACGCATCAATTAATTTTCTGACTATTTACGAATAATGGTTAATCTTTACTGTCTGCATAAACACATTAATTTAAAAAAAATAGGAAACACACTCCTTGGCATTTTTGTGAGTCTATGTCCAGAGAGTTTTGATTAAGCATGAACATCACCCCACAGACTAGAGGAAAACCCAGCTTCATTGCACAGGAGGAAATGAGCCCAGAAACAGCATTCCCCCTTCTCTACTTCCTGACTGATTGAAATGTGACAGCTTTCTTGTGTTCCTGTTCCGGTGATGACCCTGCTGTGATGGGTTGTATCCCTTAAACTGTAAGCCAAAATTCACTTCCCTTTTCTTCAGTTGCCTTCTACCAAGAATTTTGTAGAAAAAGAAAAAAATAGGCAATATGTAATTACCTGTTTATCATCTATAAGTATCTGTCTGCCTCTATTCATCTATCCATACATCCACCTATCTCCATTTAATTATCTATCTAGCTACCACTACCCCTTTATCTATGTTTATATTTGCATTTTCACTTCAAGGCCTATTCAAACTTGGTACCTGAAAGTAAAGACATTAAATGTCTGTCCAATGAATTAGTGAACAGGCATCAGCTAATTTTGGGGGGAAAATAATGAGATTTTAGAGATAGGATATATTTATTACCTGTGTATAATAAATTTCCTCACTAAGTATAAAATACATATTTTCATGAGAAATCAATAATATCACAAACATTTTGAATCAAATGGAAAACTCATTTATAGAGAAGATCAGGGTTTGAGACAATGTGACTCACCATTAAAATCTTCGTTGAAACAAGGCGTCCTAAACTAAATGGATTCCTTTGCTCATCCTGACCAACTCTCTACATTTCTATAGGCCAGCTCAGGAGAAGACGCCCAAGTGCTGACAGATACAAATCAGCCGTCATCCCTGAAAACCTTGATTCAAAGATCTCTTGAATGTGTTCTTTTCCTAAGTGATAGAGTATTCTACAATACTTTCTAAGTCAAGGAACCTTTAAAAACTCTTAGATGGGTAAAAAAGCACATAAAATATCTATATACAATGGCTGGTAGGCTGGACTTTCTGAGGTTAATATTTCCCCTCATGGTGGGAGGGGCAGGAAAACAGAAATGGGGAGGTGGATTTTTGCTTTACTGCTTACATGATACGCTCAGATGATTAGATAATGTTAATTTTAACAGCAGAGTAAACTGACTAAAACTAGTCTTCACACCCTACTAAGTGATTTCAGAGTCAGTCCTAAACTGTAGTGTAGAATTTTGGTTAGAAGATGGCTTTATGTGCTCACTAATCCCATCCATCCACTTCGATATTCAACAGATTTGTATTGGCTGAAGACAGAATGTGGTCTATGACTATAGCCATGAGAGAAGACAGTAATTTTTGTGAATAGGAAAGAGACTATGCTGGCACATTGTATGTGAAAGTCATCTATCGCTCACCAATGCTCAGAGGCTAAGCAATCATCAGTGTCTACAAATAGAGCACCAGGCAGTACTTAGCTACTCAAGGCATCTTAGTAAGTCTACCTGCCCCTAACAAGTGGTCTCTACCAACTCAGATCAAAGATAGTACAGATTATTGTTTTTTATTAAGCTTTCAGGAACCATGTTTAAATTACAATAATCTAAAATCCATTCAAGAATGTTCATTCTGTGTACACCTTTCTAGTGATCACATCTCTGGCCAGATTTTTAGAGAATGAGATGGGAGAGAGAAAGATTAAAGTTTCAACCTAGCCTGCTTTCTGTACTAACAAGAAGACCCCAACACCCCCTAGCTCCCAATTTTGTGAGCTTTGCTGCAGCTGCTAGATCTTTGGTTGCTAACATCAAGCAATTTATCAAAGAATGCACACTTCATGTATTAATTTCCCCTTTATAAAATATTTACCATGTTTTTTTTTTAAATTCCTGATAGCAGGTATTTTGTATGTTCTTTCTGGGCTCTCAGTAGTTAGAGCAAGCTACAAATCTAAGTGCTTGGGAATTGCTGCTCTTTGATGAACTGTCCTATGATAAAATAACCAGTGCTGTTTTCTTTAAGAAGTAATCACCATGGCCCAAGAACAAGGTAGATTCCTGTGGTGTTATTTAGAATTCTAGAGAGAGAAAAAAGTTGACTTTCTTTCCCCTGGCTTTTTCTTCTAGGCCATTAGAGAGAACCATTCATCCATGGAATCAATAGTAACCCCAAAGAATCTGTCTGGTCTACAGCAGGGACCAAAGCTGTCTTTAAGGCAAACCACATGGCTGCTGAGTTCCCAAATGCAGTTAAAGAAAAAAAATTACATGGTATGAGGTAAAGGTGAGTAATATAATCGACCTGGCAGGAGGACTCGCTGCCTTAGCATTCTAAAGCACTTCCAAGAGCCACTGTGCACTTCTCTGCTGTCTAGACAAAGCCAGGAGACCTTCAGTGCTATCATAAACTCAGTGCCCACATAGCTTCCAGGCACTGTTGCCTCTAAGGATGGGAAGATGGTGGTGTTATGACTCTCAAAGTGAACCCGGGGCACAGGGTGGGGGTCTTTTTGTTGGACAGTTGCTTGTCCACATTAGCTACATCCTTGGTCGGTTAGTGGAAGCCCAGCTCTCTCTCTCCCTCTCTCTCTTTCTTTCTCTCTCTCTCTCTCTCTCTCTCCCTCTCTCTCTCTCTCCCTCCCTCCCTCCCTCCCTCCCTTCCTCCCTCTCTCTCTCTCTCTTTCTCTTTCACTCCCTCCCTCCCTCCCTCCCTCCCTCCCTTTCTCCCTCCCCCCCCACACACAAACTCTTTCTGGCCCTTGGCTTTTCATCTCTCCATATCAATCGGACATTTTTCATAGCTTTAATGTCATAAAATACTTATTCAGCTCCCATTCTAACGTTGAGGAAAATGCAAATTAATAATTTGGAGTAGTTAGTTAAGAAGAATCCAAGGACTTATCCAAAGGGATAAAGAGCTTATCAGATATCAAAACAGCTGTCATGGTGACCTATAGCTGCTGAGCTGGGTCATAGAGACCTCAAAAAAGAAGGCTTTCAGCTCTTTCTTTCCTTCCCAGAGCCAGAGGCGGTTTGATCTGATACACATAGAAAATATATATATTAAAATAAAAGCCAAGACCCTACAAAAAGTTCAAATGCAAACACTGCTGATGCCTACCCTAGAGAGTTATGGGAGGAAGGAGAGTAGGCCCCCTCACTTTTTTTTCTTTTTCAGCAGACCACATTGGTGTGCTGGAAGTTTGTGGACTTATACTTAACATTTTAGTCCCTCTGTTAACAGAAGAGTCTTCCCCGTTCTAAAACTAGATGAAGAAAATTTCAGAGGACATGAGGAGAGGCTCAGAGAAGGCCAGTCTACATCAGTGTCAAATGCACTTCATAGAAAACAAAGTCACAGTTTCATCAAGACTGGCGGCCTGCCCACAGGTTGCTGGTCACACAGAAGGCTTTCACTTCTGAGCCCTGTGGCAAGTTCACACTCCCTCTCCACTGACTATCCCGGAGAGGCTGCCTAGAACTCTCAGGGTGCAGAAATTGGTACTGCCTGAGAACAGACACTTCCAGGTCAAGGACAGAGCCCGCCCAGTTGCATCAGAACCAGGCACAGTCATCAAAACTCACTGCCTACCCAGAGAGCTGAACTCACAGGAGCAATCTTCTTTCAGAGACCACGGACCCACAGACTCACAGGAAAGACAAGCTCCAGTCAGAGACAACACGATCACCTAGAAGCACTGATGACAAGATGGCAAGAAGCAAGCATAAGAATCTAAGAAATAGAAACCAAGACAACCTGGAAACATCAGAAACCAGTTCTCCCACCACAGCAAATAGTGGATATCCCAACTCACCAGAAAAACGAGATTTAGACTTAAAATCATACTTAATGATGATGGTAGAGATCCTTAAGAAGCACATAAATAACACACTTAAAGAAAAACACCCACAAGAAAGAAAAAGCCCTTAAAGAGAAAACACACTCACACACAAACCCCACAAAAATCACTTAAAGAGCTACAGGAAAGCACAACCAAATAGATGAGGGAACTGAAAACAGGAATAGAAACAAAGAAATCACAAAAGGAGACAACCCTGAATTTGGAAAACCTAGGAGAGACATTGGGAGTCATAGATGCAAGCACCATCAACAGAATACAAAAGATGGAAGAGAGAATTTTACAGGCAAAGATACCAATGAAAATATTGACACAACAGTCAGAGAAAATGCAAAAATCAAAAAGCTTCTAATCTAAAACATCCAGGAAATTCAGGACACAACGAGAAGACGAAACCTAAGGATAATAGGTGTAGAACAACTAAAAGACCCAGTAAATGTCTTCAACAGAATTATAGAAGAAAACTTCCTTAACCTAAAGAAAGAGATGACCACGAACATACAAGAAACCTACAAAATCACAAATAGAGTGGACCAGAAAAGAAATTCTTCCCCACACATCACAGTCAGAACAACAAATGTTCAAAACAAAGAAAGAATACTAAAAGCAGTAAGAGCAAAGGGACAGGTAGCATATAAAGGCAGACCAATCAGAATTACACCAGACTTTTCAACAGAGACTATGAAAGCTAAAAGATCCTGGAATGACATTATACAGGCCCCAAAAAATAAAAAATGACAACCCAGGCTACTATATCCAGCAAAACTCTCAATTACCATAGATGGAGAAACCAAGATATTCCAGGACAAAAGCAAATTTACAAAATATCTGTCCACAGATCCAGCACTACAAAGGATAATAGATGGAAAACTACCACACAAAAAGGAAAACTTCACCCTAGGAAAAGCAAGAAATTAATCTTCTTCCAACAAACCCAAAAGAAGAAAAGTACACAAACAATTCTACTTCTAACAACAAAAATAGCAAGAAACAACAATCACTATTCCCTTAATATTCCTTAACATCAATGAACTCAATCCCCCAATAAAAAGACAAAGATTGTCAGACTGAATACATAAACAGGATTCAGAATTTTGTTGCATACAGGAAACTCATCTCAGCAACAAAGACAGGCACTACCTCAGAGTAAAAGGTTGAGAAAAAAACTTTCCAAGCATATGGTCCCAAGAAACAAGCTGGAATAGTCATCATAATATCAAATAAAATAAATTTTCAACCAAAAGTCATCAAAAAAGATTAGGAAGGACACTTCATCAAAAGAAAAATCTATCAAGATGAACTCTTAATCCTGGACATCTATGCTCCAGATACAAGGGTGCTCACATTCATAAAATAAATTCTACTAAAGCTCAAAGCACATATAACATCACACACAATAATAGTGGGAGACTTTAACACCATACTCTCATCAATGGCCTGATAATGGAAGCAGAAACTGAACATAGACACAGTGAAATTAACAAAAGTTATGAACCAAGTAGATTTAACAGACGTCTATAGAATATTTCATCTTAAAACAAAAGAATAGAAGTTCTTCTCAGCACCAATTGGCACCTTCTCCAAAACTGACCCTATAGTCGGTCACAAAACAGGCCTCAACCAATAAAGAAGATTGAAATACTCCCATGCATCTGATTAGATCACCGTGGACTAAGGCTGGTCTTCAACAACAACCAAAGAAACAAAAAGCTCACATACACATGGAAGCTAAACAATGCTCTACTCAATAATAGCTTTGTTAAGAAAAAAATTAAAAAAAAGACTTTTAAAAATTTAACAAAATTGAAAGCACAAAATACCCAAACTTATGGGATACAATGAAAACAGTGCTAAGAGGGAAAATCATAGCTCTGAGTGTCTCTAAAAAGAAACCAGAGACAGCATACACTAGCAGCTTGACAGCACACCTGAAAGCTCTAGAATAAAGAGAAGTAGATATACCCAAGAGGAGTAGACAGTGGGAAACAATCAAACTCAGAGCTGAAATCAACCAAATAGAAACAAAAAGAACTATACAGAAACCAACAAAACCAAGAGTTGGATCATTGAGAAAATCAACAAGATTGATAAAATCCTAGCCAGACTAACTAGAGGGTACATAGAGAGTATTCAAATTAACAAAATTAGAAATGAAATGGGAGACAAAGCAACAGAAACTGAGGAAATTTAAGAAATCATAAGATCGTAGTACAAAAGCAAAACTGGCAACTAGAGGAGATGAACAATTTTCTAGAGAGATACCAGGTACCGATGTTAAATCTGGAACAGATAAATCATTTTAACAACCCCATAATCCCTAAAGAAATAGAAGCAGTCATCAAAAGCCCCCCAACAAAAAAAGAAGCCCAGGATCTGGTAGGTTTAATGC